>NC_090832.1:73901200-74201200 GCF_028021215.1 Eschrichtius robustus | reverse complement strand
ACCGATGGGAAGCGAGACTTCTTTGTAGCGCTGATTTGCCTTTCCAGGTTGCTTGGTTGGCCAAAAAGGGCGTATGCGTTTTTTCCTGAATATATTCAGGAAAAAACGCATGCGCCCTTTTTGGCCAAGGGCATCATTGTCGAGGTTTTGCCGCTTTTCCTGTGCTTTAAAGGCGATTCGAATCTCCCTCCTGAAACCTGTTTCCTGCAATTCTGCCTTGCTTTCAAATCCTCTTCGTTGCCTTCCCTCAATATATTTGTGGACGAGAGTTATCATTTATAACTCTGCAGGTTTGTGAATTGCAGTGCCCCTGAGCTCCATTTTTCAACTCGCTTTCTTGGGAGCTGGCCGCAAAAGCGCTGGATTGCTTCAGGCCCTATTCTGCTTCCGGGCGGCAGGCTGAGCCTGTGGTTAATTCTTCCTTCTGATGGGAAAATAGAGTGACCTGTGCCTGTCCCAAGACCTAGAGCTAGTCTCTCATTGGTTCCCCCTCTTCCCGTTCCTCCTCAGGACAAATTGCAACCTGTACGGAACAGGAGGTTAAAGGTGCTGATTCTCCAAGGAGGGAGATTGCTAGGAAAGCGGCTGGAATGGCGAACCCGAGCACAAGGAGATGAGAAATGAGGTGCGTTTTAGAAACCTTTCCCGATCACACGGTGTACCATCTTCTGGGTTTCTCATGCATGTTTTCGATGTAGGAAGGTGCCCTTGAACCTGGAGATTTGGGACCCATGGGATGGGTACCACGCAGTATTACTTTCAAGGGCCTGCGTTTGTTCACCCAACCTCACCAAACATCTCAGCCCCAAAAGTGTCCACCCTTATGTCTCAATCAGCTGTGGGTCTAGATATGGTCAATCCAGGTGGCATCACAGCCCCTGAACGAATTTTGTAAGAATTTCTCTCTCTTTCACTGTCTTTGCTTCACGGGTTTTTAAAAGTAATTGATTTTTATAATGGGGTTTAGCTGCTTTTCACTGCTGTGTTTATGCCGCTTTACACCCACTTGAGTCACTTACAGAGAGATATCAACACATAGGTTTTAAGATTCTTACTAGTCAGATATATTCTTGGGCGGTGAATAGGGTGTGTTGAGTCCCGTTCACTGAGCAAGGAGTAGGTCTTGTCTATTACATATTGGGTTTATGGAACGGTATCTGAGCTAATTTGAAACCCTGGTTTTATGCATGACCCCACCTCACCTTTCCCGTTAAGCAGCCATAGTGTGTTTTCTAAACTGGTGACTCTCTTCTGTTTTGTAATTCAGTTCAAGTGTAGCGGTTTTTACATTCCCTCTATAAGTGATATCTTATGATAAGTGTCTTTTTCTGTGTGACTTATTTCACGTAGAATCGTCGTAGCTAAATCCACTCATCATGCTGCACCGAGCCTTATGACGTTGATTTCATGGCTGAGTGATATTCCATTGTACATAAAGACCACAACTTCTTTATTCATTTTTCTCTTTCCTGGGATATTTGAGGTGTAACGAAGTGGAGATTCTTGCCAACAGAGCAGCCCTAAACTTTGGGATGCCTGTGTCTTGCTGATTTTTAGTTTTCCGAATTTATACGCCCATGAGTGGAAGTGCCCTATGCTCTCTAAGCTGAGTTTTTTAGATATTTCAAGACACACCGTACACCTCTCCAGAGTGGCTGTTGGCAATTTACATCCCGCCCATCAGCGTAGCAAGGCTCCCGTTTCTGCATGGCCTGTCCAGCATTGCTGGTTTTGACACTTTATTCAGCATGGCCCTTTTGACCGATGGGAAGCGAGACTTCTTTGTAGCGCTGATTTGCCTTTCCAGGTTGCTTGGTTGGCCAAAAAGGGCGTATGCGTTTTTTCCTGAATATATTCAGGAAAAAACGCATACGCCCTTTTTGGCCAAGGGCATCATTGTCGAGGTTTTGCAGCTTTTCCTGTGCTTTAAAGGCAATTCGAATCTCCCTCCTGAAATCTTCTACCTGCAATTCTGCCTTGCTTTCAAATCCTCTTCGTTGCCTTCCCTCAATATATTTGTGGACGAGAGTTATCATTTATAACTCTGCAGGTTTGTGAATTGCAGTGCCCCTGAGCTCCATTTTTCACCTCGCTTTCTTGGGAGCTGGCCGCAAAAGCACAGGATTGCTTCAGGCCCTATTCTGCTTCCGGGCGGCAGGCTGAACCTGTGGTTAATTCTTCTTTCTGATGGGAAAATAGAGTGACCTGTGCCTGTCCCAAGACCTAGAGCTAGTCTCTCACTGGTTCCCCCTCTTCCCGTTCATCCTCAGGACAAATTGCAACCTGTACGGAACAGGAGGTTAAAGGTGCTGATTCTCCAAGGAGGGAGATTGCTAGGAAAGCGGCTGAAATGGCAAACCCGAGCACAAGGAGGTGAGAAATGAGGTGCGTTTTAGAAACCTTTCCCGATCACACGGTGTACCATCTTCTGGGTTTCTCATGCATGTTTTCGATGTAGGAAGGTGCCCTTGAACCTGGAGATTTGGGACCCATGGGATGGGTACCACGCAGTATTACTTTTAAGGGTCTGTGTTTGCTCACCCAACCTCACCAAACGTCTCAGCCCCAAGAGTGTCCACCCTTATGTGTCAATCAGCTGTGGGTCTAGATGTGGTCAACCCAGGTGGCATCACAGCCCCTGAACGAATTTTGTAAGAATTTCTCTGTCTTTCACTGTCTTTGTTTCACGGGTTTTTAAAAGTAATTGGTTTTTTATAATGGGGTTTAGCTGCTTTTCAGTGCTGTGTTTATGACGCTTTACACCCACTTGACTCACTTACAGAGAGATTTCAATACATAGGTTTTAAGATTCTTACTAGTCAGATATATTCTTGGGCGGTGAATAGGGGGTGTTGAGTCCCGTTCACTGAGCAAAGAGTAGGTCTTGTCTATTACATATTGGGTTTATGGAACGGTATTTGAGCTAATTTGAAACCCTGGTTTTATGCATCACCCCACCTCACCTTTCCCGTTAAGCAGCCATAGTGTGTTTGCTAAACGTGTGACTCTCTTCTGTTTTGTAATTCAGTTCAAGTGTAGCGGTTTTTACATTCCCTCTATAAGTGATATCTTATGATAAGTGTCTTTTTCTGTGTGACTTATTTCACGTCGAATCGTCATACCTAAATCCACTCATCATGCTGCACCGAGCCTTATGACGTTGATTTCATGGCTGAGTGATATTCCATTGTACATAAGGACCACAACTTCTTTATTCATTTTTTCTCTTTCCTGGGATATTTAAGGTGTAAGGAAGTGGAGGTTCTTGTCAACAGAACAGCCGTAAACATTGGTGTGCCTGTGTCTTGCTGATTTTTAGTTTTCCCAATTTGTACGCCCATGAGTTGAATGCCCTATGCTCTCTAAGGTGAGTTTTTTAGATATTTCAAGACACACCGTACACCTCTCCAGAGTGGCTGTTGGCAATTTACATCCCGCCCATCAGCGTAGCAAGGCTCCCGTTTCTGCATGGCCTGTCCTGCATTGCTGGTTTTGACACTTTATTCAGCATGGCCCTTTTGACCGATGGGAAACGAGACTTCTTTGTAGCGCTGATTTGCCTTTCCAGGTTGCTTGGTTGGCCAAAAAGGGAGTATGCGTTTTTTCCTGAATATATTCAGGAAAAAACGCATACGCCCTTTTTGGCCAAGGGCATCATTGTCGAGGTTTTGCCGCTTTTCCTGTGCTTTAAAGGCGATTCGAATCTCCCTCCTGAAATCTTTTACCTGCAATTCTGCCTTGCTTTCAAATCCTCTTCGTTGCCTTCCCTCAATATATTTGTGGACGAGAGTTATCATTTATAACTCTGCAGGTTTGTGAATTGCAGTGCCCCTGAGCTCCATTTTTCAACTCGCTTTCTTGGGAGCTGGCCGCAAAAGCGCAGGATTTCTTCAGGCCCTATTCTGCTTCCGGGCGGCAGGCTGAGCCTGTGGTTAATTCTTCTTTCTGATGGTAAAATAGAGTGACCTGTGCCTGTCCCAAGACCTAGAGCTAATCTCTCATTGGTTCCCCCTCTTCCCGTTCATCCTCAGGACAAATTGCAACCTGTACGGAACAGGAGGTTAAAGGTGCTGATTCTCCAAGGAGGGAGATTGCTAGGAAAGCGGCTGGAATGGCGAACCCGAGCACAAGGAGATGAGAAATGAGGTGCGTTTTAGAAACCTTTCCCGATCACATGGTGTACCATCTTCTGGGTTTCTCATGCATGTTTTCGATGTAGGAAGATGCCCTTGAACCTGGAGATTTGGGACCCATGGGATGGGTACCATGCAGTATTACTTTAAAGGGTCTGCGTTTGCTCACCCAACCTCACCAAACCTCTCAGCCCCAAGAGTGTCCACCCTTATGTCTCAGTCAGCTGTGGGTCTAGATATGGTCAATCCAGGTGGCATCACAGCCCCTGAACGAATTTTGTAAGAATTTCTCTCTCTTTCACTGTCTGTGTTTCACGGGTCTTTAAAAGTAATTGATTTTTATAATGGGGTTTAGCCGCTTTTCAGTGCTGTGTTCATGCCTCTTTACACCCATTTGACTCACTTACAGAGAGATTTCAATACATAGGTTTTAAGATTCTTACAAGTCAGATATATTCTTGGGCGGCGAATAGGGTGTGTTGAGGCCCGTTCACTGAGTAACGAGTAGGTCTTGTCTATTACATATTGGGTTTATGGAACGGTATCTGAGCTAATTTGAAACCCTGGTTTTATGCATCACCCCACCTCACCTTTCCCGTTAAGCAGCCATAGTGTGTTTGCTAAACGTGTGACTCTCTTCTGTTTTGTAATTCAGTTCAAGTGTAGCGGTTTTTACATTCCCTCTATAAGTGATATCTTATGATAAGTGTCTTTTTCTGTGTGACTTATTTCACGTAGAATCGTCGTACCTAAATCCACTCATCATGCTGCTACGAGCCTTATGACGTAGATTTCGTGGCTGAGTGATATTCCATTGTACATAAGGACCACAACTTCTTTATCCATTTTTCTCTTTCCTGGGATATTTAAGGTGTAACGAAGTGGAGGTTCTTGCCAACAGAGAAGCCCTAAACTTTGGGGTGCCTGTGTCTTCCTGATTGTTAGTTTTCCCAATTTATACGCCCATGAGTGGAAGTGCCCTATGCTCTCTAAGCTGAGTTTTTTTAATGTTTCAAGACACACCGTACACTTCTCCAGAGTGGCTGTTGGCAATTTACATCCCGCCCATCAGCGTAGCAAGGCTCCCGTTTCTCCATGGCCTGTCCTGCATTTCTGGTTTTCACACTTTATTCAGCATGGCCCTTTTGACCGATGGGAAGCGAGACTTCTTTGTAGCGCTGATTTGCCTTTCCAGGTTGCTTGGTTGGCCAAAAAGGGCGTATGCGTTTTTTCCTGAATATATTCAGGAAAAAACGCATGCGCCCTTTTTGGCCAAGGGCATCATTGTCGAGGTTTTGCCGCTTTTCCTGTGCTTTAAAGGCGATTCGAATCTCCCTCCTGAAACCTGTTTCCTGCAATTCTGCCTTGCTTTCAAATCCTCTTCGTTGCCTTCCCTCAATATATTTGTGGACGAGAGTTATCATTTATAACTCTGCAGGTTTGTGAATTGCAGTGCCCCTGAGCTCCATTTTTCAACTCGCTTTCTTGGGAGCTGGCCGCAAAAGCGCTGGATTGCTTCAGGCCCTATTCTGCTTCCGGGCGGCAGGCTGAGCCTGTGGTTAATTCTTCCTTCTGAGGGGAAAATAGAGTGACCTGTGCCTGTCCCAAGACCTAGAGCTAGTCTCTCATTGGTTCCCCCTCTTCCCGTTCCTCCTCAGGACAAATTGCAACCTGTACGGAACAGGAGGTTAAAGGTGCTGATTCTCCAAGGAGGGAGATTGCTAGGAAAGCGGCTGGAATGGCGAACCCGAGCACAAGGAGATGAGAAATGAGGTGCGTTTTAGAAACCTTTCCCGATCACACGGTGTACCATCTTCTGGGTTTCTCATGCATGTTTTCGATGTAGGAAGGTGCCCTTGAACCTGGAGATTTGGGACCCATGGGATGGGTACCACGCAGTATTACTTTCAAGGGCCTGCGTTTGTTCACCCAACCTCACCAAACATCTCAGCCCCAAAAGTGTCCACCCTTATGTCTCAATCAGCTGTGGGTCTAGATATGTTCAATCCAGGTGGCATCACAGCCCCTGAACGAATTTTGTAAGAATTTCTCTCTCTTTCACTGTCTTTGCTTCACGGGTTTTTAAAAGTAATTGATTTTTATAATGGGGTTTAGCTGCTTTTCACTGCTGTGTTTATGCCGCTTTACACCCACTTGAGTCACTTACAGAGAGATATCAACACATAGGTTTTAAGATTCTTACTAGTCAGATATATTCTTGGGCGGTGAATAGGGTGTGTTGAGTCCCGTTCACTGAGCAAGGAGTAGGTCTTGTCTATTACATATTGGGTTTATGGAACGGTATCTGAGCTAATTTGAAACCCTGGTTTTATGCATCACCCCACCTCACCTTTCCCGTTAAGCAGCCATAGTGTGTTTTCTAAACTGGTGACTCTCTTCTGTTTTGTAATTCAGTTCAAGTGTAGCGGTTTTTACATTCCCTCTATAAGTGATATCTTATGATAAGTGTCTTTTTCTGTGTGACTTATTTCACGTAGAATCGTCGTAGCTAAATCCACTCATCATGCTGCACCGAGCCTTATGACGTTGATTTCATGGCTGAGTGATATTCCATTGTACATAAAGACCACAACTTCTTTATTCATTTTTCTCTTTCCTGGGATATTTGAGGTGTAACGAAGTGGAGATTCTTGCCAACAGAGCAGCCCTAAACTTTGGGATGCCTGTGTCTTGCTGATTTTTAGTTTTCCGAATTTATACGCCCATGAGTGGAAGTGCCCTATGCTCTCTAAGCTGAGTTTTTTAGATATTTCAAGACACACCGTACACCTCTCCAGAGTGGCTGTTGGCAATTTACATCCCGCCCATCAGCGTAGCAAGGCTCCCGTTTCTGCATGGCCTGTCCAGCATTGCTGGTTTTGACACTTTATTCAGCATGGCCCTTTTGACCGATGGGAAGCGAGACTTCTTTGTAGCGCTGATTTGCCTTTCCAGGTTGCTTGGTTGGCCAAAAAGGGCGTATGCGTTTTTTCCTGAATATATTCAGGAAAAAACGCATACGCCCTTTTTGGCCAAGGGCATCATTGTCGAGGTTTTGCAGCTTTTCCTGTGCTTTAAAGGCAATTCGAATCTCCCTCCTGAAATCTTCTACCTGCAATTCTGCCTTGCTTTCAAATCCTCTTCGTTGCCTTCCCTCAATATATTTGTGGACGAGAGTTATCATTTATAACTCTGCAGGTTTGTGAATTGCAGTGCCCCTGAGCTCCATTTTTCACCTCGCTTTCTTGGGAGCTGGCCGCAAAAGCACAGGATTGCTTCAGGCCCTATTCTGCTTCCGGGCGGCAGGCTGAACCTGTGGTTAATTCTTCTTTCTGATGGGAAAATAGAGTGACCTGTGCCTGTCCCAAGACCTAGAGCTAGTCTCTCACTGGTTCCCCCTCTTCCCGTTCATCCTCAGGACAAATTGCAACCTGTACGGAACAGGAGGTTAAAGGTGCTGATTCTCCAAGGAGGGAGATTGCTAGGAAAGCGGCTGAAATGGCAAACCCGAGCACAAGGAGGTGAGAAATGAGGTGCGTTTTAGAAACCTTTCCCGATCACACGGTGTACCATCTTCTGGGTTTCTCATGCATGTTTTCGATGTAGGAAGGTGCCCTTGAACCTGGAGATTTGGGACCCATGGGATGGGTACCACGCAGTATTACTTTTAAGGGTCTGTGTTTGCTCACCCAACCTCACCAAACGTCTCAGCCCCAAGAGTGTCCACCCTTATGTGTCAATCAGCTGTGGGTCTAGATGTGGTCAACCCAGGTGGCATCACAGCCCCTGAACGAATTTTGTAAGAATTTCTCTGTCTTTCACTGTCTTTGTTTCACGGGTTTTTAAAAGTAATTGGTTTTTTATAATGGGGTTTAGCTGCTTTTCAGTGCTGTGTTTATGACGCTTTACACCCACTTGCCTCACTTACAGAGAGATTTCAATACATAGGTTTTAAGATTCTTACTAGTCAGATATATTCTTGGGCGGTGAATAGGGGGTGTTGAGTCCCGTTCACTGAGCAAAGAGTAGGTCTTGTCTATTACATATTGGGTTTATGGAACGGTATCTGAGCTAATTTGAAACCCTGGTTTTATGCATCACCCCACCTCACCTTTCCCGTTAAGCAGCCATAGTGTGTTTGCTAAACGTGTGACTCTCTTCTGTTTTGTAATTCAGTTCAAGTGTAGCGGTTTTTACATTCCCTCTATAAGTGATATCTTATGATAAGTGTCTTTTTCTGTGTGACTTATTTCACGTCGAATCGTCATACCTAAATCCACTCATCATGCTGCACCGAGCCTTATGACGTTGATTTCATGGCTGAGTGATATTCCATTGTACATAAGGACCACAACTTCTTTATTCATTTTTTCTCTTTCCTGGGATATTTAAGGTGTAAGGAAGTGGAGGTTCTTGTCAACAGAACAGCCGTAAACATTGGTGTGCCTGTGTCTTGCTGATTTTTAGTTTTCCCAATTTGTACGCCCATGAGTTGAATGCCCTATGCTCTCTAAGGTGAGTTTTTTAGATATTTCAAGACACACCGTACACCTCTCCAGAGTGGCTGTTGGCAATTTACATCCCGCCCATCAGCGTAGCAAGGCTCCCGTTTCTGCATGGCCTGTCCTGCATTGCTGGTTTTGACACTTTATTCAGCATGGCCCTTTTGACCGATGGGAAACGAGACTTCTTTGTAGCGCTGATTTGCCTTTCCAGGTTGCTTGGTTGGCCAAAAAGGGAGTATGCGTTTTTTCCTGAATATATTCAGGAAAAAACGCATACGCCCTTTTTGGCCAAGGGCATCATTGTCGAGGTTTTGCCGCTTTTCCTGTGCTTTAAAGGCGATTGGAATCTCCCTCCTGAAATCTTTTACCTGCAATTCTGCCTTGCTTTCAAATCCTCTTCGTTGCCTTCCCTCAATATATTTGTGGACGAGAGTTATCATTTATAACTCTGCAGGTTTGTGAATTGCAGTGCCCCTGAGCTCCATTTTTCAACTTGCTTTCTTGGGAGCTGGCCGCAAAAGCGCAGGATTTCTTCAGGCCCTATTCTGCTTCCGGGCGGCAGGCTGAGCCTGTGGTTAATTCTTCTTTCTGATGGTAAAATAGAGTGACCTGTGCCTGTCCCAAGACCTAGAGCTAATCTCTCATTGGTTCCCCCTCTTCCCGTTCATCCTCAGGACAAATTGCAACCTGTACGGAACAGGAGGTTAAAGGTGCTGATTCTCCAAGGAGGGAGATTGCTAGGAAAGCGGCTGGAATGGCGAACCCGAGCACAAGGAGATGAGAAATGAGGTGCGTTTTAGAAACCTTTCCCGATCACATGGTGTACCATCTTCTGGGTTTCTCATGCATGTTTTCGATGTAGGAAGATGCCCTTGAACCTGGAGATTTGGGACCCATGGGATGGGTACCATGCAGTATTACTTTAAAGGGTCTGCGTTTGCTCACCCAACCTCACCAAACCTCTCAGCCCCAAGAGTGTCCACCCTTATGTCTCAGTCAGCTGTGGGTCTAGATATGGTCAATCCAGGTGGCATCACAGCCCCTGAACGAATTTTGTAAGAATTTCTCTCTCTTTCACTGTCTGTGTTTCACGGGTCTTTAAAAGTAATTGATTTTTATAATGGGGTTTAGCCGCTTTTCAGTGCTGTGTTCATGCCTCTTTACACCCATTTGACTCACTTACAGAGAGATTTCAATACATAGGTTTTAAGATTCTTACAAGTCAGATATATTCTTGGGCGGCGAATAGGGTGTGTTGAGGCCCGTTCACTGAGTAACGAGTAGGTCTTGTCTATTACATATTGGGTTTATGGAACGGTATCTGAGCTAATTTGAAACCCTGGTTTTATGCATCACCGCACCTCACCTTTCCCGTTAAGCAGCCATAGTGTGTTTTCTAAACGTGTGACTCTCTTCTGTTTTGTAATTCAGTTCAAGTGTAGCGGTTTTTACATTCCCTCTAAAAGTGATATCTTATGATAAGTGTCTTTTTCTCTGTGACTTATTTCACGTAGAATCGTCGTACCTAAATCCACTCATCATGCTGCTACGAGCCTTATGACGTAGATTTCGTGGCTGAGTGATATTCCATTGTACATAAGGACCACAACTTCTTTATCCATTTTTCTCTTTCCTGGGATATTTAAGGTGTAACGAAGTGGAGGTTCTTGTCAACAGAGCAGCCCTAAACTTTGGGGTGCCTGTGTCTTGCTGATTTTTAGTTTTCCCAATTTATACGCCCATGAGTGGAAGTGCCCTATGCTCTCTAAGCTGAGTTTTTTTAATGTTTCAAGACACACCGTACACCTCTCCAGAGTGGCTGTTTGCAATTAAATCCCGCCCATCAGCGTAGCAAGGCTCCCGTTTCTCCATGGCCTGTCCTGCATTTCTGGTTTTGACACTTTATTCAGCATGGCCCTTTTGACCGATGGGAAGCGAGACTTCTTTGTAGCGCTGATTTGTCTTTCCAGGTTGCTTGGTTGGCCAAAAAGGGCGTATGCGTTTTTTCCTGAATATATTCAGTACAAAACGCATACGCCCTTTTTGGCCAAGGGCATCATTGTCGAGGTTTGGCCGCTTTTCCTGTGCTTTAAAGGCGATTCGAATCCCCTCCTGAAACCTGTTTCCTGCAATTCTGCCTTGCTTTCAAATCCTCTTCGTTGGCTTCCCTCAGTATATTTGTGGAGGAGAGTTATCATTTATAACTCTGCAGGTTTGTGAATTGCAGTGCCCCTGAGCTCCATTTTTCAACTCGCTTTCTTGGGAGCTGGCCGCAAAAGCGCAGGATTGCTTCAGGCCCTATTCTCCTTCCGGGCGGCAGGCTGAGCCTGTGGTTAATTCTTCTTTCTGATGGGAAAATAGAGTGACTTGTGCCTGTCCCAAGACCTAGAGCTAGTCTCTCATTGGTTCCCCCTCTTCCCGTTCCTCCTCAGGACAAATCGCAACCTGTACGGAACAGGAGGTTAAAGGTGCTGATTCTCCAAGGAGGGAGATTGCTAGGAAAGCGGCTGGAATGGCGAACCCGAGCACAAGGAGATGAGAAATGAGGTGCGTTTTAGAAACCTTTCCTGATCACACGGTGTACCATCTTCTGGGTTTCTCATGCATGTTTTCGATGTAGGAAGGTGCCCTTGAACCTGGAGATTTGGGACCCATGGGATGGGTACCACGCAGTATTACTACAAAGGGTCTGCGTTTGCTCACCCAACCTCACCAAACCTCTCATCCCCGAAAGTGTCCACCCTTATGTCTCAATCAGCTGTGGGTCTAGATATGGTCAATCCAGGTGGCATCACAGCCCCTGAACGAATTTTGTAAGAATTTCTCTCTCTTTCACTGTCTTTCCTTCACGGGTTTTTAAAAGTAATTGATTTTTATAATGGGGTTTAGCTGCTTTTCACTGCTGTGTTTATGCCGCTTTACACCCACTTGCCTCACTTACAGAGAGATTTCAGTACATAGGTTTTAAGATTCTTACTAGTCAGATATATTCTTGGGTGGTGAATAGGGGGTGTTGGGTCCCGTTCACTGAGCAAGGAGTAGGTCTTGTCTATTACATATTGGGTTTATGGAACGGTATCTGAGCTAATTTGAAACCCTGGTTTTATGCATCACCACACCTCACCTTTCCCGTTAAGCAGCCATAGTGTGTTTTCTAAACGTGTGACTCTCTTCTGTTTTGTAATTCAGTTCAAGTGTAGCGGTTTTTACATTCCCTCTATAAGTGATATCTTATGATAAGTGTCTTTTTCTGTGTGACTTATTTCACGTAGAATCGTCGTACCTAAATCCACTCATCATGCTGCTACGAGCCTTATGACGTAGATTTCGTGGCTGAGTGATATTCCATTGTACATAAGGACCACAACTTCTTTATCCATTTTTCTCTTTCCTGGGATATTTAAGGTGTAACGAAGTGGAGGTTCTTGCCAACAGAGAAGCCCTAAACTTTGGGGTGCCTGTGTCTTGCTGATTGTTAGTTTTCCCAATTTATACGCCCATGAGTGGAAGTGCCCTATGCTCTCTAAGCTGAGTTTTTTTAATGTTTCAAGACACACCGTACACTTCTCCAGAGTGGCTGTTGGCAATTTACATCCCGCCCATCAGCGTAGCAAGGCTCCCGTTTCTCCATGGCCTGTCCTGCATTTCTGGTTTTCACACTTTATTCAGCATGGCCCTTTTGACCGATGGGAAGCGAGACTTCTTTGTAGCGCTGATTTGCCTTTCCAGGTTGCTTGGTTGGCCAAAAAGGGCGTATGCGTTTTTTCCTGAATATATTCAGGAAAAAACGCATGCGCCCTTTTTGGCCAAGGGCATCATTGTCGAGGTTTTGCCGCTTTTCCTGTGCTTTAAAGGCGATTCGAATCTCCCTCCTGAAACCTGTTTCCTGCAATTCTGCCTTGCTTTCAAATCCTCTTAGTTGCCTTCCCTCAATATATTTGTGGACGACAGTTATCATTTATAACTCTGCAGCTTTGTGAATTGCAGTGCCCCTGAGCTCCATTTTTCAACTCGTTTTCTTGGGAACGGGCCGCAAAAGCGCAGGATTGCTTCAGGCCCTATTCTCCTTCCGGGCGGCAGGCTGAGCCTGTGGTTAATTCTTCTTCCTGATGGGAAAATAGAGTGACCTGTGCCTGTCCCAAGACCTAGAGCTAGTCTCTCATTGGTTCCCCCTCGTCCCGTTCCTCCTCAGGACAAATTGCAACCTGTACGGAACAGGAGGTTAAAGGTGATGATTCTCCAAGGAGGGAGATTGCTAGGAAAGCGGCTGGAATGGCGAACCCGAGCACAAGGAGATGAGAAATGAGGTGCGTTTTAGAAACCTTTCCTGATTACACGGTGTACCATCTTCTGGGTTTCTCATGCATGTTTTCGATGTAGGAAGGTGCCCTTGAACCTGGAGATTTGGGACCCATGGGATGGGTACCACGCAGTATTACTTTAAAGGGTCTGCGTTTGCTCACCCAACCTCACCATACCTCTCAGCCCCCAAAGGGGTCCACCCTTATGTCTCAATCAGCTGTGGGTCTAGATATGGTCAATCCAGGTGGCATCACAGCACCTGAACGAATTTTGTAAGAATTTATCTCTCTTTCACTGTCTCAGCATCATGGGTTTTTAAAAGTAATTGATTTTTATAATGGGGTTTAGCTGCTTTTCACTGCTGTGTTTATGCCGCTTTACACCCACTTGAGTCACTTACAGAGAGATATCAACACATAGGTTTTAAGATTCTTACTAGTCAGATATATTCTTGGGCGGTGAATAGGGTGTGTTGAGTCCCGTTCACTGAGCAAGGAGTAGGTCTTGTCTATTACATATTGGGTTTATGGAACGGTATCTGAGCTAATTTGAAACCCTGGTTTTATGCATCACCCCACCTCACCTTTCCCGTTAAGCAGCCATAGTGTGTTTTCTAAACTGGTGACTCTCTTCTGTTTTGTAATTCAGTTCAAGTGTAGCGGTTTTTACATTCCCTCTATAAGTGATATCTTATGATAAGTGTCTTTTTCTGTGTGACTTATTTCACGTAGAATCGTCGTAGCTAAATCCACTCATCATGCTGCACCGAGCCTTATGACGTTGATTTCATGGCTGAGTGATATTCCATTGTACATAAAGACCACAACTTCTTTATTCATTTTTCTCTTTCCTGGGATATTTGAGGTGTAACGAAGTGGAGATTCTTGCCAACAGAGCAGCCCTAAACTTTGGGATGCCTGTGTCTTGCTGATTTTTAGTTTTCCGAATTTATACGCCCATGAGTGGAAGTGCCCTATGCTCTCTAAGCTGAGTTTTTTAGATATTTCAAGACACACCGTACACCTCTCCAGAGTGGCTGTTGGCAATTTACATCCCGCCCATCAGCGTAGCAAGGCTCCCGTTTCTGCATGGCCTGTCCAGCATTGCTGGTTTTGACACTTTATTCAGCATGGCCCTTTTGACCGATGGGAAGCGAGACTTCTTTGTAGCGCTGATTTGCCTTTCCAGGTTGCTTGGTTGGCCAAAAAGGGCGTATGCGTTTTTTCCTGAATATATTCAGGAAAAAACGCATACGCCCTTTTTGGCCAAGGGCATCATTGTCGAGGTTTTGCAGCTTTTCCTGTGCTTTAAAGGCAATTCGAATCTCCCTCCTGAAATCTTCTACCTGCAATTCTGCCTTGCTTTCAAATCCTCTTCGTTGCCTTCCCTCAATATATTTGTGGACGAGAGTTATCATTTATAACTCTGCAGGTTTGTGAATTGCAGTGCCCCTGAGCTCCATTTTTCACCTCGCTTTCTTGGGAGCTGGCCGCAAAAGCACAGGATTGCTTCAGGCCCTATTCTGCTTCCGGGCGGCAGGCTGAACCTGTGGTTAATTCTTCTTTCTGATGGGAAAATAGAGTGACCTGTGCCTGTCCCAAGACCTAGAGCTAGTCTCTCACTGGTTCCCCCTCTTCCCGTTCATCCTCAGGACAAATTGCAACCTGTACGGAACAGGAGGTTAAAGGTGCTGATTCTCCAAGGAGGGAGATTGCTAGGAAAGCGGCTGAAATGGCAAACCCGAGCACAAGGAGGTGAGAAATGAGGTGCGTTTTAGAAACCTTTCCCGATCACACGGTGTACCATCTTCTGGGTTTCTCATGCATGTTTTCGATGTAGGAAGGTGCCCTTGAACCTGGAGATTTGGGACCCATGGGATGGGTACCACGCAGTATTACTTTTAAGGGTCTGTGTTTGCTCACCCAACCTCACCAAACGTCTCAGCCCCAAGAGTGTCCACCCTTATGTGTCAATCAGCTGTGGGTCTAGATGTGGTCAACCCAGGTGGCATCACAGCCCCTGAACGAATTTTGTAAGAATTTCTCTGTCTTTCACTGTCTTTGTTTCACGGGTTTTTAAAAGTAATTGGTTTTTTATAATGGGGTTTAGCTGCTTTTCAGTGCTGTGTTTATGACGCTTTACACCCACTTGCCTCACTTACAGAGAGATTTCAATACATAGGTTTTAAGATTCTTACTAGTCAGATATATTCTTGGGCGGTGAATAGGGGGTGTTGAGTCCCGTTCACTGAGCAAAGAGTAGGTCTTGTCTATTACATATTGGGTTTATGGAACGGTATCTGAGCTAATTTGAAACCCTGGTTTTATGCATCACCCCACCTCACCTTTCCCGTTAAGCAGCCATAGTGTGTTTGCTAAACGTGTGACTCTCTTCTGTTTTGTAATTCAGTTCATGTGTAGCGGTTTTTACATTCCCTCTATAAGTGATATCTTATGATAAGTGTCTTTTTCTGTGTGACTTATTTCACGTCGAATCGTCATACCTAAATCCACTCATCATGCTGCACCGAGCCTTATGACGTTGATTTCATGGCTGAGTGATATTCCATTGTACATAAGGACCACAACTTCTTTATTCATTTTTTCTCTTTCCTGGGATATTTAAGGTGTAAGGAAGTGGAGGTTCTTGTCAACAGAACAGCCGTAAACATTGGTGTGCCTGTGTCTTGCTGATTTTTAGTTTTCCCAATTTGTACGCCCATGAGTTGAATGCCCTATGCTCTCTAAGGTGAGTTTTTTAGATATTTCAAGACACACCGTACACCTCTCCAGAGTGGCTGTTGGCAATTTACATCCCGCCCATCAGCGTAGCAAGGCTCCCGTTTCTGCATGGCCTGTCCTGCATTGCTGGTTTTGACACTTTATTCAGCATGGCCCTTTTGACCGATGGGAAACGAGACTTCTTTGTAGCGCTGATTTGCCTTTCCAGGTTGCTTGGTTGGCCAAAAAGGGAGTATGCGTTTTTTCCTGAATATATTCAGGAAAAAACGCATACGCCCTTTTTGGCCAAGGGCATCATTGTCGAGGTTTTGCCGCTTTTCCTGTGCTTTAAAGGCGATTGGAATCTCCCTCCTGAAATCTTTTACCTGCAATTCTGCCTTGCTTTCAAATCCTCTTCGTTGCCTTCCCTCAATATATTTGTGGACGAGAGTTATCATTTATAACTCTGCAGGTTTGTGAATTGCAGTGCCCCTGAGCTCCATTTTTCAACTTGCTTTCTTGGGAGCTGGCCGCAAAAGCGCAGGATTTCTTCAGGCCCTATTCTGCTTCCGGGCGGCAGGCTGAGCCTGTGGTTAATTCTTCTTTCTGATGGTAAAATAGAGTGACCTGTGCCTGTCCCAAGACCTAGAGCTAATCTCTCATTGGTTCCCCCTCTTCCCGTTCATCCTCAGGACAAATTGCAACCTGTACGGAACAGGAGGTTAAAGGTGCTGATTCTCCAAGGAGGGAGATTGCTAGGAAAGCGGCTGGAATGGCGAACCCGAGCACAAGGAGATGAGAAATGAGGTGCGTTTTAGAAACCTTTCCCGATCACATGGTGTACCATCTTCTGGGTTTCTCATGCATGTTTTCGATGTAGGAAGATGCCCTTGAACCTGGAGATTTGGGACCCATGGGATGGGTACCATGCAGTATTACTTTAAAGGGTCTGCGTTTGCTCACCCAACCTCACCAAACCTCTCAGCCCCAAGAGTGTCCACCCTTATGTCTCAGTCAGCTGTGGGTCTAGATATGGTCAATCCAGGTGGCATCACAGCCCCTGAACGAATTTTGTAAGAATTTCTCTCTCTTTCACTGTCTGTGTTTCACGGGTCTTTAAAAGTAATTGATTTTTATAATGGGGTTTAGCCGCTTTTCAGTGCTGTGTTCATGCCTCTTTACACCCATTTGACTCACTTACAGAGAGATTTCAATACATAGGTTTTAAGATTCTTACAAGTCAGATATATTCTTGGGCGGCGAATAGGGTGTGTTGAGGCCCGTTCACTGAGTAACGAGTAGGTCTTGTCTATTACATATTGGGTTTATGGAACGGTATCTGAGCTAATTTGAAACCCTGGTTTTATGCATCACCGCACCTCACCTTTCCCGTTAAGCAGCCATAGTGTGTTTTCTAAACGTGTGACTCTCTTCTGTTTTGTAATTCAGTTCAAGTGTAGCGGTTTTTACATTCCCTCTAAAAGTGATATCTTATGATAAGTGTCTTTTTCTCTGTGACTTATTTCACGTAGAATCGTCGTACCTAAATCCACTCATCATGCTGCTACGAGCCTTATGACGTAGATTTCGTGGCTGAGTGATATTCCATTGTACATAAGGACCACAACTTCTTTATCCATTTTTCTCTTTCCTGGGATATTTAAGGTGTAACGAAGTGGAGGTTCTTGTCAACAGAGCAGCCCTAAACTTTGGGGTGCCTGTGTCTTGCTGATTTTTAGTTTTCCCAATTTATACGCCCATGAGTGGAAGTGCCCTATGCTCTCTAAGCTGAGTTTTTTTAATGTTTCAAGACACACCGTACACCTCTCCAGAGTGGCTGTTTGCAATTAAATCCCGCCCATCAGCGTAGCAAGGCTCCCGTTTCTCCATGGCCTGTCCTGCATTTCTGTTTTTGACACTTTATTCAGCATGGCCCTTTTGACCGATGGGAAGCGAGACTTCTTTGTAGCGCTGATTTGTCTTTCCAGGTTGCTTGGTTGGCCAAAAAGGGCGTATGCGTTTTTTCCTGAATATATTCAGTACAAAACGCATACGCCCTTTTTGGCCAAGGGCATCATTGTCGAGGTTTGGCCGCTTTTCCTGTGCTTTAAAGGCGATTCGAATCCCCTCCTGAAACCTGTTTCCTGCAATTCTGCCTTGCTTTCAAATCCTCTTCGTTGGCTTCCCTCAGTATATTTGTGGAGGAGAGTTATCATTTATAACTCTGCAGGTTTGTGAATTGCAGTGCCCCTGAGCTCCATTTTTCAACTCGCTTTCTTGGGAGCTGGCCGCAAAAGCACAGGATTGCTTCAGGCCCTATTCTCCTTCCGGGCGGCAGGCTGAGCCTGTGGTTAATTCTTCTTTCTGATGGGAAAATAGAGTGACTTGTGCCTGTCCCAAGACCTAGAGCTAGTCTCTCATTGGTTCCCCCTCTTCCCGTTCCTCCTCAGGACAAATCGCAACCTGTACGGAACAGGAGGTTAAAGGTGCTGATTCTCCAAGGAGGGAGATTGCTAGGAAAGCGGCTGGAATGGCGAACCCGAGCACAAGGAGATGAGAAATGAGGTGCGTTTTAGAAACCTTTCCTGATCACACGGTGTACCATCTTCTGGGTTTCTCATGCATGTTTTCGATGTAGGAAGGTGACCTTGAACCTGGAGATTTGGGACCCATGGGATGGGTACCACGCAGTATTACTACAAAGGGTCTGCGTTTGCTCACCCAACCTCACCAAACCTCTCATCCCCGAAAGTGTCCACCCTTATGTCTCAATCAGCTGTGGGTCTAGATATGGTCAATCCAGGTGGCATCACAGCCCCTGAACGAATTTTGTAAGAATTTCTCTCTCTTTCACTGTCTTTCCTTCACGGGTTTTTAAAAGTAATTGATTTTTATAATGGGGTTTAGCTGCTTTTCACTGCTGTGTTTATGCCGCTTTACACCCACTTGCCTCACTTACAGAGAGATTTCAGTACATAGGTTTTAAGATTCTTACTAGTCAGATATATTCTTGGGTGGTGAATAGGGGGTGTTGGGTCCCGTTCACTGAGCAAGGAGTAGGTCTTGTCTATTACATATTGGGTTTATGGAACGGTATCTGAGCTAATTTGAAACCCTGGTTTTATGCATCACCACACCTCACCTTTCCCGTTAAGCAGCCATAGTGTGTTTTCTAAACGTGTGACTCTCTTCTGTTTTGTAATTCAGTTCAAGTGTAGCGGTTTTTACATTCCCTCTATAAGTGATATCTTATGATAAGTGTCTTTTTCTGTGTGACTTATTTCACGTAGAATCGTCGTACCTAAATCCACTCATCATGCTGCTACGAGCCTTATGACGTAGATTTCGTGGCTGAGTGATATTCCATTGTACATAAGGACCACAACTTCTTTATCCATTTTTCTCTTTCCTGGGATATTTAAGGTGTAACGAAGTGGAGGTTCTTGCCAACAGAGAAGCCCTAAACTTTGGGGTGCCTGTGTCTTGCTGATTGTTAGTTTTCCCAATTTATACGCCCATGAGTGGAAGTGCCCTATGCTCTCTAAGCTGAGTTTTTTTAATGTTTCAAGACACACCGTACACTTCTCCAGAGTGGCTGTTGGCAATTTACATCCCGCCCATCAGCGTAGCAAGGCTCCCGTTTCTCCATGGCCTGTCCTGCATTTCTGGTTTTCACACTTTATTCAGCATGGCCCTTTTGACCGATGGGAAGCGAGACTTCTTTGTAGCGCTGATTTGCCTTTCCAGGTTGCTTGGTTGGCCAAAAAGGGCGTATGCGTTTTTTCCTGAATATATTCAGGAAAAAACGCATGCGCCCTTTTTGGCCAAGGGCATCATTGTCGAGGTTTTGCCGCTTTTCCTGTGCTTTAAAGGCGATTCGAATCTCCCTCCTGAAACCTGTTTCCTGCAATTCTGCCTTGCTTTCAAATCCTCTTAGTTGCCTTCCCTCAATATATTTGTGGAGGAGAGTTATCATTTATAACTCTGCAGGTTTGTGAATTTCAGTGCCCCTGAGCTCCATTTTTCAACTCGCTTTCTTGGGAGCTGACCGCAAAAACGCAGGATTGCTTCAGGCCCTATTCTCCTTCCGGGCGGCAGGCTGAGCCTGTGGTTAATTCTTCTTCCTGATGGGAAAATAGAGTGACCTGTGCCTGTCCCAAGACCTAGAGCTAGTCTCTCATTGGTTCCCCCTCTTCCCGTTCCTCCTCAGGACAAATTGCCACCTGTACAGAACAGGAAGTTAAAGGTGCTGATTCTCCAAGGACGGAGATTGCTAGGAAAGCGGCTGGAATGGCGAACTCGAGTACAAGGAGATGAGAAATGAGGTGCGTTTTAGAAACCTTTCCCGATCACACGGTGTACCATCTTCTGGGTTTCTCATGCATGTTTTCGATGTAGGAAGATGCCCTTGAACCTGGAGATTTGGGACCCATGGGATGGGTACCATGCAGTATTACTTTTAAGGGTCTGCATTTGCTCACCCAACCTCACCAAAACTCTCAGCCCCAAGAGTGTCCACCCTTATGTCTCAATCAGCTGTGGGTCTAGATATGGTCAATCGAGGTGGCATCACAGCCCTTGAACGAATTTTGTAAGAATTTCTCTCTCTTTCACTGTCTTTGCTTCACGGGTTTTTAAAAGTAATTGATTTTTATAATGGGGTTTAGCTGCTTTTCACTGCTGTGTTTATGCCACTTTACACCCACTTGACTCCCTTACAGAGAGATATCAACACATCGTTTTTAAGATTCTTACTAGTCAGATATATTCTTGGGCGATGAATAAGGGGTGTTGAGACCCGTTCACTGAGCAAGGAGTAGGTCTTGTCTATTACATATTGGGTTTATGGAACGGTATCTGAGCTATTATGAAACCCTTGTTTTATGCATCACCCCACCTCACCTTTCCCGTTAAGCAGCCATAGTGTGTTTTCTAAACGTGTGACTCTCTTCTGTTCTGTAATTCAGTTCAAGTGTAGCGGTTTTTACATTCCCTCTATAAGTGATATCTTATGATAAGTGTCTTTTTCTGTGTGACTTATTTCACGTAGAATTGTCATACCTAAATCCACTCATCATGCTGCTAAGAGCCTTATGACGTTGATTTCATGGCTGAGTGATATTCCATTGTACATAAGGACCACAACTTCTTTATCCATTTTTCTCTTTCCTGGGATATTTAAGGTGTAACGAAGTGGAGGTTCTTGTCAACAGAGCAGCCCTAAAATTTGGGGTGCCTGTGTCTTGCTGATTTTTAGTTTTCCCAATTTATACGCCGATGAGTGGAAGTGCCCTATGCTCTCCAAGCTGAGTTTTTTAGATGTTTCAAGACACAACGTACACCTCTCCAGAGTGGCTGTTGGCAATTTACATCCCGCCCATCAGCGTAGCAAGGCTCCCGTTTCTCCATGGCCTGTCTTGCATTTCTGGTTTTGACACTTTATTCAGCATGGCCCTTTTGACCGATGGGAAGCGAGACTTCTTTGTAGCGCTGATTTGCCTTTCCAGGTTGCTTGGTTGGCCAAAAAGGGCGTATGCGTTTTTTCCTGAATATATTCAGGAAAAAACGCATACGCCCTTTTTGGCCAAGGGCATCATTGTCGAGGTTTTGCGGCTTTTCCTGTGTTTTAAAGGCGATTCGAATCTCCCTCCTGAAACCTGTTTCCTGCAATTCTGCCTTGCTTTCAAATCCTCTTCGTTGCCTTCCCTCAGTATATTTGTGGACGACAGTTATCATTTATAACTCTGCAGGTTTGTGAATTGCAGTGCCCCTGAGCTCCATTTTTCAACTCGCTTTCTTGGGAACGGGCCGCAAAAGCGCAGGATTGCTTCAGGCCCTATTCTCCTTCCGGGCGGCAGGCTGAGCCTGTGGTTAATTCTTCTTCCTGATGGGAAAATAGAGTGACCTGTGCCTGTCCCAAGACCTAGAGCTAGTCTCTCATTGGTTCCCCCTCGTCCCGTTCCTCCTCAGGACAAATTGCAACCTGTACGGAACAGGAGGTTAAAGGTGATGATTCTCCAAGGAGGGAGATTGCTAGGAAAGCGGCTGGAATGGCGAACCCGAGCACAAGGAGATGAGAAATGAGGTGCGTTTTAGAAACCTTTCCTGATTACACGGTGTACCATCTTCTGGGTTTCTCATGCATGTTTTCGATGTAGGAAGGTGCCCTTGAACCTGGAGATTTGGGACCCATGGGATGGGTACCACGCAGTATTACTTTAAAGGGTCTGTGTTTGCTCACCCAACCTCACCATACCTCTCAGCCCCCAAAGGGGTCCACCCTTATGTCTCAATCAGCTGTGGGTCTAGATATGGTCAATCCAGGTGGCATCACAGCACCTGAACGAATTTTGTAAGAATTTATCTCTCTTTCACTGTCTCTGCATCATGGGTTTTTAAAAGTAATTGATTTTTATAATGGGGTTTAGCTGCTTTTCACTGCTGTGTTTATGCCGCTTTACACCCACTTGAGTAACTTACACAGAGATATCAACACATAGGTTTTAAGATTCTTACTAGTCAGATATATTCTTCGGCGGTGAATAGGGGGTGTTGAGTCCCGTTCACTGAGCAAGGAGTAGGTCTTGTCTATTACATATTAGGTTTATGGAACGGTATCTGAGGTAATTTGAAACCCTGGTTTTATGCATCACCGCACCTCACCTTTCCCGTTAAGCAGCCATAGTGTGTTTTCTAAACGTGTGACTCTCTTCTGTTTTGTAATTCAGTTCAAGTGTAGCGGTTTTTACATTCCCTCTATAAGTGATATCTTATGATAAGTGTCTTTTTCTGTGTGACTTATTTCACGTAGAATCGTCGTACCTAAATCCACTCATCATGCTGCTACGAGCCTTATGACGTAGATTTCGTGGCTGAGTGATATTCCATTGTACATAAGGACCACAACTTCTTTATCCATTTTTCTCTTTCCTGGGATATTTAAGGTGTAACGAAGTGGAGGTTCTTGTCAACAGAGCAGCCCTAAAATTTGGGGTGCCTGTGTCTTGCTGATTTTTAGTTTTCCCAATTTATACGCCGATGAGTGGAAGTGCCCTATGCTCTCCAAGCTGAGTTTTTTAGATGTTTCAAGACACAACGTACACCTCTCCAGAGTGGCTGTTGGCAATTTACATCCCGCCCATCAGCGTAGCAAGGCTCCCGTTTCTCCATGGCCTGTCCTGCATTTCTGGTTTTGACACTTTATTCAGCATGGCCCTTTTGACCGATGGGAAGCGAGACTTCTTTGTAGCGCTGATTTGCCTTTCCAGGTTGCTTGGTTGGCCAAAAAGGGCGTATGCGTTTTTTCCTGAATATATTCAGGAAAAAACGCATACGCCCTTTTTGGCCAAGGGCATCATTGTCGAGGTTTTGCCGCTTTTCCTGTGCTTTAAAGGCGATTCGAATCTCCCTCCTGAAACCTGTTTCCTGCAATTCTGCCTTGCTTTCAAATCCTCTTCGTTGCCTTCCCTCAGTATATTTGTGGACGACAGTTATCATTTATAACTCTGCAGCTTTGTGAATTGCAGTGCCCCTGAGCTCCATTTTTCAACTCGCTTTCTTGGGAACGGGCCGCAAAAGCGCAGGATTGCTTCAGGCCCTATTCTCCTTCCGGGCGGCAGGCTGAGCCTGTGGTTAATTCTTCTTCCTGATGGGAAAATAGAGTGACCTGTGCCTGTCCCAAGACCTAGAGCTAGTCTCTCATTGGTTCCCCCTCGTCCCGTTCCTCCTCAGGACAAATTGCAACCTGTACGGAACAGGAGGTTAAAGGTGATGATTCTCCAAGGAGGGAGATTGCTAGGAAAGCGGCTGGAATGGCGAACCCGAGCACAAGGAGATGAGAAATGAGGTGCGTTTTAGAAACCTTTCCTGATTACACGGTGTACCATCTTCTGGGTTTCTCATGCATGTTTTCGATGTAGGAAGGTGCCCTTGAACCTGGAGATTTGGGACCCATGGGATGGGTACCACGCAGTATTACTTTAAAGGGTCTGCGTTTGCTCACCCAACCTCACCATACCTCTCAGCCCCCAAAGGGGTCCACCCTTATGTCTCAATCAGCTGTGGGTCTAGATATGGTCAATCCAGGTGGCATCACAGCACCTGAACGAATTTTGTAAGAATTTATCTCTCTTTCACTGTCTCAGCATCATGGGTTTTTAAAAGTAATTGATTTTTATAATGGGGTTTAGCTGCTTTTCACTGCTGTGTTTATGCCGCTTTACACCCACTTGAGTCACTTACAGAGAGATATCAACACATAGGTTTTAAGATTCTTACTAGTCAGATATATTCTTGGGCGGTGAATAGGGGGTGTTGAGTCCCGTTCACTGAGCAAGGAGTAGGTCTTGTCTATTACATATTGGGTTTATGGAACGGTATCTAAGGTAATTTGAAACCCTTGTTTTATGCATCACCGCACCTCACCTTTCCCGTTAAGCAGCCATAGTGTGTTTTCTAAACGTGTGACTCTCTTCTGTTTTGTAATTCAGTTCAAGTGTAGCGGTTTTTACATTCCCTCTATAAGTGATATCTTATGATAAGTGTCTTTTTCTGTGTGACTTATTTCACGTAGAATCGTCGTACCTAAATCCACTCATCATGCTGCTACGAGCCTTATGACGTAGATTTCGTGGCTGAGTGATATTCCATTGTACATAAGGACCACAACTTCTTTATCCATTTTTCTCTTTCCTGGAATATTTAAGGTGTAATGAAGTGGAGGTTCTTGTCAACAGAGCAGCCCTAAACTTTGAGGTGCCTGTGTCTTGCTGATTTTTAGTTTTCCCAATATATACGCCCATGAGTGGAAGTGCCCTATGCTCCCTAAGCTGAATTTTTTAGATGTTTCAGGACACACCGTACACCTCTCCAGAGTGGCTGTTGGCCATTTACATCCCGCCCATCAGCGTAGCAAGGCTCCCGTTTCTCCATGGCCTGTACTGCATTTCTGGTTTTGACACTTTATTCAGCATGGCCCTTTTGACCGATGGGAAGCGAGACTTCTTTGTAGCGCTGATTTGCCTTTCCAGGTTGCTTGGTTAGCCAAAAAGGGCGTATGCGTTTTTTCCTGAATATATTCAGGAAAAAACGCATACGCCCTTTTTGGCCAAGGGCATCATTGTCGAGGTTTGGCCGCTTTTCCTGTGCTTTAAAGGCGATTCGAATCTCCCTCCTGAAACCTGTTTCCTGCAATTCTGCCTTGCTTTCAAATCCTCTTTGTTGCCTTCCCTCAGTACATTTGTGGACGAGAGTTATCATTTATAACTCTGAAGGTTTGTGAATTGCAGTGCTCCTGAGCTCCATTTTTCAACTCGCTTTCTTGGGAGCTGGCCGCAAAAGCGCAGGATTGATTCAGGCCCTATTCTCCTTCCGGGCGGCAGGCTGAGCCTGTGGTTAATTCTTCTTCCTGATGGGAAAATAGAGTGACCTGTGCCTGTCCCAAGGCCTAGAGCTAGTCTCTCATTGGTTCCCCCTCGTCCCGTTCCTCCTCAGGACAAATTGCAACCTGTATGGAACAGGAGGTTAAAGGTGCTGATTCTCCAAGGAGGGAGATTGCTAGGAAATCGGCTGGAATGGCGAACCCGAGCACAAGGAGTTGAGAAATGAGGTGCGTTTTAGAAACCTTTCCCGATCACACGGTGTACCATCTTCTGGGTTTCTCACGCATGTTTTCGATGTAGGAAGGTGCCCTTGAACCTGGAGATTTGGGACCCATGGGATGGGTACCACGCAGTATTATTTTCAAGGGTCTGCGTTTGCTCACCCAACCTCACCAAACCTCTCAGCCCCCAAAGGGGTCAACCCTTATGTCTCAATCAGCTGTGGGTCTAGATATGGTCAATCCAGGTGGCATCACAGCCCCTGAACGAATTTTGTAAGAATTTCTCTCTCTTTCACTGTCTTTGCTTAACGGGTTCTTAAAAGTAATTGATTTTTATAATGGGGTTTAGCTGCTTTTCACTGCTGTGTTTATGCCGCTTTACACCCACTTGAGTCACTTGCAGAGAGATATCAACACATAGGTTTTAAGATTCTTACTAGTCAGATATATTCTTGGGCGGTGAATAGGGGGTGTTGAGTCCCGTTCACTGAGCAAGGAGTATGTCTTGTCTATTACATATTGGGTTTATGGAACGGTATCTGAGCTAATTTGAAACCCTTGTTTTATGCATCACCGCACCTCACCTTTCCCGTTAAGCAGCCATAGTGTGTTTTCTAAACGTGTGACTCTCTTCTGTTTTGTAATTCAGTTCAAGTGTAGCGGTTTTTACATTCCCTCTATAAGTGATATCTTAGATTAAGTGTCTTTTTCTGTGTGACTTATTTCACGTAGAATCGTCGTACCTAAATACACTCATCATGCTGCTACGAGCCTTATGACGTAGATTTCATGGCTGAGTGATATTCCATTGTACATAAGGACCACAACTTCTTTATCCATTTTTCTCTTTCCTGGGATATTTAAGGTGTAACGAAGTGGAGGTTCTTGTCAACAGAACAGCCCTAAACTTTGGGGTGCCTGTGTCTTGCTGATTTTTAGTTTTCCCAATTTGTACGCCCATGAGTGGAAGTGCCCTATTCTCTCTAAGCTGAGTTTTTTAGATGTTTCAAGACACACCGTACACTTCTCCAGAGTGGCTGTTGGCAATTTACATCCCGCCCATCAGCGTAGCAAGGCTCCCGTTTCTCCATGGCCTGTCCTGCATTGCTGGTTTTGACACTTTATTCAGCATGGCCCTTTTGACCGATGGGAAGCGAGACTTCTTTGTAGCGCTGATTTGCCTTTGCAGGTTGCTTGGTTGGCCAAAAAGGGCGTATGCGTTTTTTCCTGAATATATTCAGGAAAAAACGCATACGCCCTTTTTGGCCAAGGGCATCATTGTCGAGGTTTTGCCGCTTTTCCTGTGCTTTAAAGGCGATTCGAATCTCCCTCCTGAAACCTGTTTCCTGCAATTCTGCCTTGCTTTCAAATCCTCTTCGTTGCCTTCCCTCAATATATTTGTGGACGAGAGTTATCAATTATAACTCTCCAGGTTTGTGAATTGCATTGCCCCTGAGCTCCATTTTTCAACTCGCTTTCTTGGGAGCTGGCCGCAAAAGCGCAGGATTGCTTCAGGCCCTATTCTCCTTCCGGGCGGCAGGCTGAGCCTGTGGTTAATTCTTCTTCCTGATGGGAAAATAGAGTGACCTGTGCCTGTCCCAAGACCTAGAGCTAGTCTCTCATTGGTTCCCCCTCTTCCCGTTCCTCCTCATGACAAATTGCCACCTGTACGGAACAGGAGGTTAAAGGTGCTGATTCTCCAAGGAGGCAGATTGCTAGGAAAGCGGCTGGAATGGCGAACCCGATCACAAGGAGATGAGAAATGAGGTGCGTTTTAGAAACCTTTCCCGATCACACGGTGTACCATCTTCTGGGTTTCTCATGCATGTTTTCGATGTAGGAAGATGCCCTTGAACCTGGAGATTTGGGACCCATGGGATGGGTACCACGCAGTATTACTTTAAAGGGTCTGCGTTTGCTCACCCAACCTCACCAAACCTCTCAGCCCCAAGAGTGTCCACCCTTATGTCTCAATCAGCTGTGGGTCTAGATATGGTCAATCCAGGTGGCATCACAGCCCCTGAACGAATTTTGTAAGAATTTCTCTCTCTTTCACTGTCTTTGTTTCACGGGTTTTTAAAAGTAATTGATTTTTATAATGGGGTTTAGCTGCTTTTCAGAGCTGTGTTTATGCCGCTTTACACCCACTTGCCTCACTTACAGAGAGATTTCAATACATAGGTTTTAAGATTCTTACTAGTCAGATATATTCTTGGGCGGTGAATAGGGGGTGTTGAGTCCCGTTCACTGAGCAAGGAGTAGGTCTTGTCTATTACATATTGGGTTTATGGAACGTTTCTGAGCTAATTTGAAACCCTTGTTTTATGCATCACCCCACCTCACCTTTCCCGTTAAGCAGCCATAGTGTGTTTTCTAAACGTGTGACTCTCTTCTGTTTTGTAATTCAGTTGAAGTGTAGCGGTTTTTACATTCCCTCTATAAGTGATATCTTATGATAAGTTTTTTTTTTTTTCTGTGTGACTTATTTCACGTAGAATCGTCGTACCTAAATCCACTCATCATGCTGCTACGAGCCTTATGACGTAGATTTCATGGCTGAGTGATATTCCATTGTACATAAGGACCACAACTTCTTTATCCATTTTTCTCTTTCCTGGGATATTTAAGGTGTAACGAAGTGGAGGTTCTTGTCAACAGAGCACCCCTAAACTTTGGGGTGCCTGTGTCTTGCTGATTTTTAGTTTTCCCAATTTATACGCCCATGAGTGGAAGTGCCCTATGCTCTCTAAGCTGAGTTTTTTAGATGTTTCAAGACACACCGTACACTTCTCCAGAGTGGCTGTTGGCAATTTACATCCCGCCCATCAGCGTAGCAAGGCTCCCGTTTCTCCATGGCCTGTCCTGCATTTCTGGTTTTGACACTTTATTCAGCATGGCCCTTTTGACCGATGGGAAGCGAGACTTCTTTGTAGCGCTGATTTGCCTTTCCAGGTTGCTTGGTTGGCCAAAAAGGGCGTATGCTTTTTTTCCTGAATATATTCAGGAAAAAACGCATACGCCCTTTTTGGCCAAGGGCATCATTGTCGAGGTTTGGCCCTTTTCCTGTGCTTTAAAGGCGATTCGAATCTCCCTCCTGAAACCTGTTTCCTGCAATTCTGCCTTTCTTTCAAATCCTCTTCATTGCCTTCCCTCAGTATATTTGTGGTCGAGAGTTATCATTTATAACTCTGCAGGTTTGTGAATTGCAGTGCCCCTGAGCGCCATTTTTCAACTCGCTTTCTTGGGAGCTGGCCGCAAAAGCGCAGGATTGCTTCAGGCCCTATTCTCCTTCCGGGCGGCAGGCTGATCCTGTGGTTAATTCTTCTTCCTGATGGGAAAATAGAGTGACCTGTGCCTGTCCCAAGACCTAGAGCTAGTCTCTCATTGGTTCCCCCTCTTCCCGTTCCTCCTCAGGACAAATTGCCACCTGTACGGAACAGGAGGTTAAAGGTGCTGATTCTCCAAGGAGGGAGATTGCTAGGAAAGCGGCTGGAATGGCGAACCCGATCACAAGGAGATGAGAAATGAGGTGCGTTTTAGAAACCATTCCCGATCACACGGTGTACCTTCTTCTGGGTTTCGCATGCATGTTTTCGATGTAGGAAGGTGCCCTTGAATCTGGAGATTTGAGACCCATGGGATGGGTACCACGCAGTATTACTTTAAAGGGTCTGCGTTTGCTCACCCAACCTCACCAAAACTCTCAGCCCCAATAGTGTCCACCCTTATGTCTCAATCAGCTGTGGGTCTAGATATGGTCAATCCAGGTGGCATCACAGCACCTGAACGAATTTTGTAAGAATTTATCTCTCTTTCACTGTCTCTGCATCATGGGTTTTTAAAAGTAATTGATTTTTATAATGGGGTTTAGCTGCTTTTCACTGCTGTGTTTATGCCGCTTTACACCCACTTGAGTAACTTACACAGAGATATCAACACATAGGTTTTAAGATTCTTACTAGTCAGATATATTCTTCGGCGGTGAATAGGGGGTGTTGAGTCCCGTTCACTGAGCAAGGAGTAGGTCTTGTCTATTACATATTGGGTTTATGGAACGGTATCTGAGGTAATTTGAAACCCTGGTTTTATGCATCACCGCACCTCACCTTTCCCGTTAAGCAGCCATAGTGTGTTTTCTAAACGTGTGACTCTCTTCTGTTTTGTAATTCAGTTCAAGTGTAGCGGTTTTTACATTCCCTCTATAAGTGATATCTTATGATAAGTGTCTTTTTCTGTGTGACGTATTTCACATAGAATCGTCGTACCTAAATCCACTCATCATGCTGCTACGAGCCTTATGACGTAGATTTCGTGGCTGAGTGATATTCCATTGTACATAAGGACCACAACTTCTTTATCCATTTTTCTCTTTCCTGGGATATTTAAGGTGTAACGAAGTGGAGGTTCTTGTCAACAGAGCAGCCCTAAAATTTGGGGTGCCTGTGTCTTGCTGATTTTTAGTTTTCCCAATTTATACGCCGATGAGTGGAAGTGCCCTATGCTCTCCAAGCTGAGTTTTTTAGATGTTTCAAGACACAACGTACACCTCACCAGAGTGGCTGTTGGCAATTTACATCCCGCCCATCAGCGTAGCAAGGCTCCCGTTTCTCCATGGCCTGTCCTGCATTTCTGGTTTTGACACTTTATTCAGCATGGCCCTTTTGACCGATGGGAAGCGAGACTTCTTTGTAGCGCTGATTTGCCTTTCCAGGTTGCTTGGTTGGCCAAAAAGGGCGTATGCGTTTTTTCCTGAATATATTCAGGAAAAAACGCATACGCCCTTTTTGGCCAAGGGCATCATTGTCGAGGTTTTGCCGCTTTTCCTGTGCTTTAAAGGCGATTCGAATCTCCCTCCTGAAACCTGTTTCCTGCAATTCTGCCTTGCTTTCAAATCCTCTTCGTTGCCTTCCCTCAGTATATTTGTGGACGACAGTTATCATTTATAACTCTGCAGCTTTGTGAATTGCAGTGCCCCTGAGCTCCATTTTTCAACTCGCTTTCTTGGGAACGGGCCGCAAAAGCGCAGGATTGCTTCAGGCCCTATTCTCCTTCCGGGCGGCAGGCTGAGCCTGTGGTTAATTCTTCTTCCTGATGGGAAAATAGAGTGACCTGTGCCTGTCCCAAGACCTAGAGCTAGTCTCTCATTGGTTCCCCCTCGTCCCGTTCCTCCTCAGGACAAATTGCAACCTGTACGGAACAGGAGGTTAAAGGTGATGATTCTCCAAGGAGGGAGATTGCTAGGAAAGCGGCTGGAATGGCGAACCCGAGCACAAGGAGATGAGAAATGAGGTGCGTTTTAGAAACCTTTCCTGATTACACGGTGTACCATCTTCTGGGTTTCTCATGCATGTTTTCGATGTAGGAAGGTGCCCTTGAACCTGGAGATTTGGGACCCATGGGATGGGTACCACGCAGTATTACTTTAAAGGGTCTGCGTTTTCTCACCCAACCTCACCATACCTCTCAGCCCCCAAAGGGGTCCACCCTTATGTCTCAATCAGCTGTGGGTCTAGATATGGTCAATCCAGGTGGCATCACAGCACCTGAACGAATTTTGTAAGAATTTATCTCTCTTTCACTGTCTCATCATCATGGGTTTTTAAAAGTAATTGATTTTTATAATGGGGTTTAGCTGCTTTTCACTGCTGTGTTTATGCCGCTTTACACCCACTTGAGTAACTTACACAGAGATATCAACACATAGGTTTTAAGATTCTTACTAGTCTGATATATTCTTGGGCGGTGAATAGGGGGTGTTGAGTCCCGTTCACTGAGCAAGGAGTAGGTCTTGTCTATTACATATTGGGTTTATGGAACGGTATCTAAGGTAATTTGAAACCCTTGTTTTATGCATCACCGCACCTCACCTTTCCCGTTAAGCAGCCATAGTGTGTTTTCTAAACGTGTGACTCTCTTCTGTTTTGTAATTCAGTTCAAGTGTAGCGGTTTTTACATTCCCTCTATAAGTGATATCTTATGATAAGTGTCTTTTTCTGTGTGACTTATTTCACGTAGAATCGTCGTACCTAAATCCACTCATCATGCTGCTACGAGCCTTATGACGTAGATTTCGTGGCTGAGTGATATTCCATTGTACATAAGGACCACAACTTCTTTATCCATTTTTCTCTTTCCTGGAATATTTAAGGTGTAATGAAGTGGAGGTTCTTGTCAACAGAGCAGCCCTAAACTTTGGGGTGCCTGTGTCTTGCTGATTTTTAGTTTTCCCAATACATACGCCCATGAGTGGAAGTGCCCTATGCTCCCTAAGCTGAATTTTTTAGATGTTTCAAGACACACCGTACACCTCTCCAGAGTGGCTGTTGGCCATTTACATCCCGCCCATCAGCGTAGCAAGGCTCCCGTTTCTCCATGGCCTGTCCTGCATTTCTGGTTTTGACACTTTATTCAGCATGGCCCTTTTGACCGATGGGAAGCGAGACTTCTTTGTAGCGCTGATTTGCCTTTCCAGGTTGCTTGGTTAGCCAAAAAGGGCGTATGCGTTTTTTCCTGAATATATTCAGGAAAAAACGCATACGCCCTTTTTGGCCAAGGGCATCATTGTCGAGGTTTGGCCGCTTTTCCTGTGCTTTAAAGGCGATTCGAATCTCCCTCCTGAAACCTGTTTCCTGCAATTCTGCCTTGCTTTCAAATCCTCTTTGTTGCCTTCCCTCAGTACATTTGTGGACGAGAGTTATCATTTATAACTCTGAAGGTTTGTGAATTGCAGTGCTCCTGAGCTCCATTTTTCAACTCGCTTTCTTGGGAGCTGGCTGCAAAAGCGCAGGATTGATTCAGGCCCTATTCTCCTTCCGGGCGGCAGGCTGAGCCTGTGGTTAATTCTTCTTCCTGATGGGAAAATAGAGTGACCTGTGCCTGTCCCAAGGCCTAGAGCTAGTCTCTCATTGGTTCCCCCTCGTCCCGTTCCTCCTCAGGACAAATTGCAACCTGTACGGAACAGGAGGTTAAAGGTGCTGATTCTCCAAGGAGGGAGATTGCTAGGAAATCGGCTGGAATGGCGAACCCGAGCACAAGGAGTTGAGAAATGAGGTGCGTTTTAGAAACCTTTCCCGATCACACGGTGTACCATCTTCTGGGTTTCTCATGCATGTTTTCGATGTAGGAAGGTGCCCTTGAACCTGGAGATTTGGGACCCATGGGATGGGTACCACGCAGTATTATTTTCAAGGGTCTGCGTTTGCTCACCCAACCTCACCAAACCTCTCAGCCCCCAAAGGGGTCAACCCTTATGTCTCAATCAGCTGTGGGTCTAGATATGGTCAATCCAGGTGGCATCACAGCCCCTGAACGAATTTTGTAAGAATTTCTCTCTCTTTCACTGTCTTTGCTTAACGGGTTCTTAAAAGTAATTGATTTTTATAATGGGGTTTAGCTGCTTTTCACTGCTGTGTTTATGCCGCTTTACACCCACTTGAGTCACTTGCAGAGAGATATCAACACATAGGTTTTAAGATTCTTACTAGTCAGATATATTCTTGGGCGGTGAATAGGGGGTGTTGAGTCCCGTTCACTGAGCAAGGAGTATGTCTTGTCTATTACATATTGGGTTTATGGAACGGTATCTGAGCTAATTTGAAACCCTTGTTTTATGCATCACCCCACCTCACCTTTCCCGTTAAGCAGCCTTAGTGTGTTTTCTAAACGTGTGACTCTCTTCTGTTTTGTAATTCAGTTCAAGTGTAGCGGTTTTTACATTCCCTCTATAAGTGATATCTTAGATTAAGTGTCTTTTTCTGTGTGACTTATTTCACGTAGAATCGTCGTACCTAAATACACTCATCATGCTGCTACGAGCCTTATGACGTAGATTTCATGGCTGAGTGATATTCCATTGTACATAAGGACCACAACTTCTTTATCCATTTTTCTCTTTCCTGGGATATTTAAGGTGTAACGAAGTGGAGGTTCTTGTCAACAGAACAGCCCTAAACTTTGGGGTGCCTGTGTCTTGCTGATTTTTAGTTTTCCCAATTTGTACGCCCATGAGTGGAAGTGCCCTATTCTCTCTAAGCTGAGTTTTTTAGATGTTTCAAGACACACCGTACACTTCTCCAGAGTGGCTGTTGGCAATTTACATCCCGCCCATCAGCGTAGCAAGGCTCCCGTTTCTCCATGGCCTGTCCTGCATTGCTGGTTTTGACACTTTATTCAGCATGGCCCTTTTGACCGATGGGAAGCGAGACTTCTTTGTAGCGCTGATTTGCCTTTGCAGGTTGCTTGGTTGGCCAAAAAGGGCGTATGCGTTTTTTCCTGAATATATTCAGGAAAAAACGCATACGCCCTTTTTGGCCAAGGGCATCATTGTCGAGGTTTTGCCGCTTATCCTGTGCTTTAAAGGCGATTCGAATCTCCCTCCTGAAACCTGTTTCCTGCAATTCTGCCTTGCTTTCAAATCCTCTTCGTTGCCTTCCCTCAATATATTTGTGGACGAGAGTTATCAATTATAACTCTCCAGGTTTGTGAATTGCATTGCCCCTGAGCTCCATTTTTCAACTCGCTTTCTTGGGAGCTGGCCGCAAAAGCGCAGGATTGCTTCAGGCCCTATTCTCCTTCCGGGCGGCAGGCTGAGCCTGTGGTTAATTCTTCTTCCTGATGGGAAAATAGAGTGACCTGTGCCTGTCCCAAGACCTAGAGCTAGTCTCTCATTGGTTCCCCCTCTTCCCGTTCCTCCTCATGACAAATTGCCACCTGTACGGAACAGGAGGTTAAAGGTGCTGATTCTCCAAGGAGGCAGATTGCTAGGAAAGCGGCTGGAATGGCGAACCCGATCACAAGGAGATGAGAAATGAGGTGCGTTTTAGAAACCTTTCCCGATCACACGGTGTACCATCTTCTGGGTTTCTCATGCATGTTTTCGATGTAGGAAGATGCCCTTGAACCTGGAGATTTGGGACCCATGGGATGGGTACCACGCAGTATTACTTTAAAGGGTCTGCGTTTGCTCACCCAACCTCACCAAACCTCTCAGCCCCAAGAGTGTCCACCCTTATGTCTCAATCAGCTGTGGGTCTAGATATGGTCAACCCAGGTGACATCACAGCCCCTGAACGAATTTTGTAAGAATTTCTCTCTCTTTCACTGTCTTTGCTTCACGGGTTTTTAAAAGTAATTGATTTTTATAATGGGGTTTAGCTGCTTTTCAGAGCTGTGTTTATGCCGCTTTACACCCACTTGCCTCACTTACAGAGAGATTTCAATACATAGGTTTTACGATTCTTACTAGTAAGATATATTCTTGGGCGGTGAATAGGGGGTGTTGAGTCCCATTCACTGAGCAAGGAGTAGGTCTTGTCTATTACACATTGGGTTTATGGAACGGAATCTGAGCTAATTTGAAACCCTTGATTTATGCATCACCCCACCTCACCTTTCCCGTTAAGCAGCCATAGTGTGTTTTCTAAACGTGTGACTCTCTTCTGTTTTGTAATTCAGTTCAAGTGTAGCGGTTTTTACATTCCCTCTATAAGTGATATCTTATGATAAGTGTCTTTTTCTGTGTGACTTATTTCACGTAGAATCGTCGTACCTAAATCCACTCATCATGCTGCTACGAGCCTTATGACGTTGATTTCATGTCTGAGTGATATTCCATTGTACATAAGGACCACAACTTCTTTATCCATTTTTCTCTTTCCTGGGATATTTAAGGTGTAACGAAGTGGAGGTTCTTGTCAACAGAGCAGCCCTAAACTTTGGGGTGCCTGTGTCTTGCTGATTTTTAGTTTTCCCAATTTATACGCCCATGAGTGGAAGTGCCCTATGCTCTCTAAGCTGAGTTTTTTAGATGTTTCAAGACACACCGTACACTTCTCCAGAGTGGCTGTTGGCAATTTACATCCCGCCCATCAGCGTAGCAAGGCTCCCGTTTCTCCATGGCCTGTCCTGCATTTCTGGTTTTGACACTTTATTCAGCATGGCCCTTTTGACCGATGGGAAGCGAGACTTCTTTGTAGCGCTGATTTGCCTTTCCAGGTTGCTTGGTTGGCCAAAAAGGGCGTATGCTTTTTTTCCTGAATATATTCAGGAAAAAACGCATACGCCCTTTTTGGCCAAGGGCATCATTGTCGAGGTTTGGCCCTTTTCCTGTGCTTTAAAGGCGATTCGAATCTCCCTCCTGAAACCTGTTTCCTGCAATTCTGCCTTTCTTTCAAATCCTCTTCATTGCCTTCCCTCAGTATATTTGTGGACGAGAGTTATCATTTATAACTCTGCAGGTTTGTGAATTGCAGTGCCCCTGAGCGCCATTTTTCAACTCGCTTTCTTGGGAGCTGGCCGCAAAAGCGCAGGATTGCTTCAGGCCCTATTCTCCTTCCGGGCGGCAGGCTGAGCCTGTGGTTAATTCTTCTTCCTGATGGGAAAATAGAGTGACCTGTGCCTGTCCCAAGACCTAGAGCTAGTCTCTCATTGGTTCCCCCTCTTCCCGTTCCTCCTCAGGACAAATTGCCACCTGTACGGAACAGGAGGTTAAAGGTGCTGATTCTCCAAGGAGGGAGATTGCTAGGAAAGCGGCTGGAATGGCGAACCCGATCACAAGGAGATGAGAAATGAGGTGCGTTTTAGAAACCATTCCCGATCACACGGTGTACCTTCTTCTGGGTTTCGCATGCATGTTTTCGATGTAGGAAGGTGCCCTTGAATCTGGAGATTTGAGACCCATGGGATGGGTACCACGCAGTATTACTTTAAAGGGTCTGCGTTTGCTCACCCAACCTCACCAAAACTCTCAGCCCCAATAGTGTCCACCCTTATGTCTCAATCAGCTGTGGGTCTAGATATGGTCAATCCAGGTGGCATCACAGCACCTGAACGAATTTTGTAAGAATTTATCTCTCTTTCACTGTCTCTGCATCATGGGTTTTTAAAAGTAATTGATTTTTATAATGGGGTTTAGCTGCTTTTCACTGCTGTGTTTATGCCGCTTTACACCCACTTGAGTAACTTACACAGAGATATCAACACATAGGTTTTAAGATTCTTACTAGTCAGATATATTCTTCGGCGGTGAATAGGGGGTGTTGAGTCCCGTTCACTGAGCAAGGAGTAGGTCTTGTCTATTACATATTGGGTTTATGGAACGGTATCTGAGGTAATTTGAAACCCTGGTTTTATGCATCACCGCACCTCACCTTTCCAGTTAAGCAGCCATAGTGTGTTTTCTAAACGTGTGACTCTCTTCTGTTTTGTAATTCAGTTCAAGTATAGCGGTTTTTACATTCCCTCTATAAGTGATATCTTATGATAAGTGTCTTTTTCTGTGTGACGTATTTCACATAGAATCGTCGTACCTAAATCCACTCATCATGCTGCTACGAGCCTTATGACGTAGATTTCGTGGCTGAGTGATATTCCATTGTACATAAGGACCACAACTTCTTTATCCATTTTTCTCTTTCCTGGGATATTTAAGGTGTAACGAAGTGGAGGTTCTTGTCAACAGAGCAGCCCTAAAATTTGGGGTGCCTGTGTCTTGCTGATTTTTAGTTTTCCCAATTTATACGCCGATGAGTGGAAGTGCCCTATGCTCTCCAAGCTGAGTTTTTTAGATGTTTCAAGACACAACGTACACCTCTCCAGAGTGGCTGTTGGCAATTTACATCCCGCCCATCAGCGTAGAAAGGCTCCCGTTTCTCCATGGCCTGTCCTGCATTTCTGGTTTTGACTCTTTATTCAGCATGGCCCTTTTGACCGATGGGAAGCGAGACTTCTTTGTAGCGCTGATTTGCCTTTCCAGGTTGCTTGGTTGGCCAAAAAGGGCGTATGCGTTTTTTCCTGAATATATTCAGGAAAAAACGCATACGCCCTTTTTGGCCAAGGGCATCATTGTCGAGGTTTTGCCGCTTTTCCTGTGCTTTAAAGGCGATTCGAATCTCCCTCCTGAAACCTGTTTCCTGCAATTCTGCCTTGCTTTCAAATCCTCTTCGTTGCCTTCCCTCAGTATATTTGTGGACGACAGTTATCATTTATAACTCTGCAGCTTTGTGAATTGCAGTGCCCCTGAGCTCCATTTTTCAACTCGCTTTCTTGGGAACGGGCCGCAAAAGCGCAGGATTGCTTCAGGCCCTATTCTCCTTCCGGGCGGCAGGCTGAGCCTGTGGTTAATTCTTCTTCCTGATGGGAAAATAGAGTGACCTGTGCCTGTCCCAAGACCTAGAGCTAGTCTCTCATTGGTTCCCCCTCGTCCCGTTCCTCCTCAGGACAAATTGCAACCTGTACGGAACAGGAGGTTAAAGGTGATGATTCTCCAAGGAGGGAGATTGCTAGGAAAGCGGCTGGAATGGCGAACCCGAGCACAAGGAGATGAGAAATGAGGTGCGTTTTAGAAACCTTTCCTGATTACACGGTGTACCATCTTCTGGGTTTCTCATGCATGTTTTCGATGTAGGAAGGTGCCCTTGAACCTGGAGATTTGGGACCCATGGGATGGGTACCACGCAGTATTACTTTAAAGGGTCTGCGTTTGCTCACCCAACCTCACCATACCTCTCAGCCCCCAAAGGGGTCCACCCTTATGTCTCAATCAGCTGTGGGTCTAGATATGGTCAATCCAGGTGGCATCACAGCACCTGAACGAATTTTGTAAGAATTTATCTCTCTTTCACTGTCTCATCATCATGGGTTTTTAAAAGTAATTGATTTTTATAATGGGGTTTAGCTGCTTTTCACTGCTGTGTTTATGCCGCTTTACACCCACTTGAGTAACTTACACAGAGATATCAACACATAGGTTTTAAGATTCTTACTAGTCTGATATATTCTTGGGCGGTGAATAGGGGGTGTTGAGTCCCGTTCACTGAGCAAGGAGTAGGTCTTGTCTATTACATATTGGGTTTATGGAACGGTAACTGAGGTAATTTGAAACCCTGGTTTTATGCATCACCGCACCTCACCTTTCCCGTTAAGCAGCCATAGTGTGTTTTCTAAACGTGTGACTCTCTTCTGTTTTGTAATTCAGTTCAAGTGTAGCGGTTTTTACATTCCCTCTATAAGTGATATCTTATGATAAGTGTCTTTTTCTGTGTGACTTATTTCACGTAGAATCGTCGTACCTAAATCCACTCATCATGCTGCTACGAGCCTTATGACGTAGGTTTCGTGGCTGAGTGATATTCCATTGTACATAAGGACCACAACTTCTTTATCCATTTTTGTCTTTCCTGGAATATTTAAGGTGTAATGAAGTGGAGGTTCTTGTCAACAGAGCAGCCCTAAACTTTGGGGTGCCTGTGTCTTGCTGATTTTTAGTTTTCCCAATATATACGCCCATGAGTGGAAGTGCCCTATGCTCCCTAAGCTGAATTTTTTAGATGTTTCAAGACACACCGTACACCTCTCCAGAGTGGCTGTTGGCCATTTACATCCCGCCCATCAGCGTAGCAAGGCTCCCGTTTCTCCATGGCCTGTATTGCATTTCTGGTTTTGACACTTTATTCAGCATGGCCCTTTTGACCGATGGGAAGCGAGACTTCTTTGTAGCGCTGATTTGCCTTTCCAGGTTGCTTGGTTAGCCAAAAAGGGCGTATGCGTTTTTTCCTGAATATATTCAGGAAAAAACGCATACGCCCTTTTTGGCCAAGGGCATCATTGTCGAGGTTTGGCCGCTTTTCCTGTGCTTTAAAGGCGATTCGAATCTCCCTCCTGAAACCTGTTTCCTGCAATTCTGCCTTGCTTTCAAATCCTCTTTGTTGCCTTCCCTCAGTACATTTGTGGACGAGAGTTATCATTTATAACTCTGCAGGTTTGTGAATTGCATTGCCCCTGAGCTCCATTTTTCAACTCGCTTTCTTGGGAGCTGGCCGCAAAAGCGCAGGATTGCTTCAGGCCCTATTCTCCTTCCGGGCGGCAGGCTGAGCCTGTGGTTAATTCTTCTTCCTGATGGGAAAATAGAGTGACCTGTGCCTGTCCCAAGACCTAGAGCTAGTCTCTCATTGGTTCCCCCTCTTCCCGTTCCTCCTCATGACAAATTGCCACCTGTACGGAACAGGAGGTTAAAGGTGCTGATTCTCCAAGGAGGCAGATTGCTAGGAAAGCGGCTGGAATGGCGAACCCGATCACAAGGAGATGAGAAATGAGGTGCGTTTTAGAAACCTTTCCCGATCACACGGTGTACCATCTTCTGGGTTTCTCATGCATGTTTTCGATGTAGGAAGATGCCCTTGAACCTGGAGATTTGGGACCCATGGGATGGGTACCACGCAGTATTACTTTAAAGGGTCTGCGTTTGCTCACCCAACCTCACCAAACCTCTCAGCCCCAAGAGTGTCCACCCTTATGTCTCAATCAGCTGTGGGTCTAGATATGGTCAATCCAGGTGGCATCACAGCCCCTGAACGAATTTTGTAAGAATTTCTCTCTCTTTCACTGTCTTTGTTTCACGGGTTTTTAAAAGTAATTGATTTTTATAATGGGGTTTAGCTGCTTTTCAGAGCTGTGTTTATGCCGCTTTACACCCACTTGCCTCACTTACAGAGAGATTTCAATACATAGGTTTTAAGATTCTTACTAGTCAGATATATTCTTGGGCGGTGAATAGGGGGTGTTGAGTCCCGTTCACTGAGCAAGGAGTAGGTCTTGTCTATTACATATTGGGTTTATGGAACGTTTCTGAGCTAATTTGAAACCCTTGTTTTATGCATCACCCCACCTCACCTTTCCCGTTAAGCAGCCATAGTGTGTTTTCTAAACGTGTGACTCTCTTCTGTTTTGTAATTCAGTTGAAGTGTAGCGGTTTTTACATTCCCTCTATAAGTGATATCTTATGATAAGTTTTTTTTTTTTTCTGTGTGACTTATTTCACGTAGAATCGTCGTACCTAAATCCACTCATCATGCTGCTACGAGCCTTATGACGTAGATTTCATGGCTGAGTGATATTCCATTGTACATAAGGACCACAACTTCTTTATCCATTTTTCTCTTTCCTGGGATATTTAAGGTGTAACGAAGTGGAGGTTCTTGTCAACAGAGCACCCCTAAACTTTGGGGTGCCTGTGTCTTGCTGATTTTTAGTTTTCCCAATTTATACGCCCATGAGTGGAAGTGCCCTATGCTCTCTAAGCTGAGTTTTTTAGATGTTTCAAGACACACCGTACACTTCTCCAGAGTGGCTGTTGGCAATTTACATCCCGCCCATCAGCGTAGCAAGGCTCCCGTTTCTCCATGGCCTGTCCTGCATTTCTGGTTTTGACACTTTATTCAGCATGGCCCTTTTGACCGATGGGAAGCGAGACTTCTTTGTAGCGCTGATTTGCCTTTCCAGGTTGCTTGGTTGGCCAAAAAGGGCGTATGCTTTTTTTCCTGAATATATTCAGGAAAAAACGCATACGCCCTTTTTGGCCAAGGGCATCATTGTCGAGGTTTGGCCCTTTTCCTGTGCTTTAAAGGCGATTCGAATCTCCCTCCTGAAACCTGTTTCCTGCAATTCTGCCTTTCTTTCAAATCCTCTTCATTGCCTTCCCTCAGTATATTTGTGGACGAGAGTTATCATTTATAACTCTGCAGGTTTGTGAATTGCAGTGCCCCTGAGCGCTATTTTTCAACTCGCTTTCTTGGGAGCTGGCCGCAAAAGCGCAGGATTGCTTCAGGCCCTATTCTCCTTCCGGGCGGCAGGCTGATCCTGTGGTTAATTCTTCTTCCTGATGGGAAAATAGAGTGACCTGTGCCTGTCCCAAGACCTAGAGCTAGTCTCTCATTGGTTCCCCCTCTTCCCGTTCCTCCTCAGGACAAATTGCCACCTGTACGGAACAGGAGGTTAAAGGTGCTGATTCTCCAAGGAGGGAGATTGCTAGGAAAGCGGCTGGAATGGCGAACCCGATCACAAGGAGATGAGAAATGAGGTGCGTTTTAGAAACCATTCCCGATCACACGGTGTACCTTCTTCTGGGTTTCGCATGCATGTTTTCGATGTAGGAAGGTGCCCTTGAATCTGGAGATTTGAGACCCATGGGATGGGTACCACGCAGTATTACTTTAAAGGGTCTGCGTTTGCTCACCCAACCTCACCAAAACTCTCAGCCCCAATAGTGTCCACCCTTATGTCTCAATCAGCTGTGGGTCTAGATATGGTCAATCCAGGTGGCATCACAGCACCTGAACGAATTTTGTAAGAATTTATCTCTCTTTCACTGTCTCTGCATCATGGGTTTTTAAAAGTAATTGATTTTTATAATGGGGTTTAGCTGCTTTTCACTGCTGTGTTTATGCCGCTTTACACCCACTTGAGTAACTTACACAGAGATATCAACACATAGGTTTTAAGATTCTTACTAGTCAGATATATTCTTCGGCGGTGAATAGGGGGTGTTGAGTCCCGTTCACTGAGCAAGGAGTAGGTCTTGTCTATTACATATTGGGTTTATGGAACGGTATCTGAGGTAATTTGAAACCCTGGTTTTATGCATCACCGCACCTCACCTTTCCCGTTAAGCAGCCATAGTGTGTTTTCTAAACGTGTGACTCTCTTCTGTTTTGTAATTCAGTTCAAGTGTAGCGGTTTTTACATTCCCTCTATAAGTGATATCTTATGATAAGTGTCTTTTTCTGTGTGACGTATTTCACATAGAATCGTCGTACCTAAATCCACTCATCATGCTGCTACGAGCCTTATGACGTAGATTTCGTGGCTGAGTGATATTCCATTGTACATAAGGACCACAACTTCTTTATCCATTTTTCTCTTTCCTGGGATATTTAAGGTGTAACGAAGTGGAGGTTCTTGTCAACAGAGCAGCCCTAAAATTTGGGGTGCCTGTGTCTTGCTGATTTTTAGTTTTCCCAATTTATACGCCGATGAGTGGAAGTGCCCTATGCTCTCCAAGCTGAGTTTTTTAGATGTTTCAAGACACAACGTACACCTCACCAGAGTGGCTGTTGGCAATTTACATCCCACCCATCAGCGTAGCAAGGCTCCCGTTTCTCCATGGCCTGTCCTGCATTTCTGGTTTTGACACTTTATTCAGCATGGCCCTTTTGACCGATGGGAAGCGAGACTTCTTTGTAGCGCTGATTTGCCTTTCCAGGTTGCTTGGTTGGCCAAAAAGGGCGTATGCGTTTTTTCCTGAATATATTCAGGAAAAAACGCATACGCCCTTTTTGGCCAAGGGCATCATTGTCGAGGTTTTGCCGCTTTTCCTGTGCTTTAAAGGCGATTCGAATCTCCCTCCTGAAACCTGTTTCCTGCAATTCTGCCTTGCTTTCAAATCCTCTTCGTTGCCTTCCCTCAGTATATTTGTGGACGACAGTTATCATTTATAACTCTGCAGCTTTGTGAATTGCAGTGCCCCTGAGCTCCATTTTTCAACTCGCTTTCTTGGGAACGGGCCGCAAAAGCGCAGGATTGCTTCAGGCCCTATTCTCCTTCCGGGCGGCAGGCTGAGCCTGTGGTTAATTCTTCTTCCTGATGGGAAAATAGAGTGACCTGTGCCTGTCCCAAGACCTAGAGCTAGTCTCTCATTGGTTCCCCCTCGTCCCGTTCCTCCTCAGGACAAATTGCAACCTGTACGGAACAGGAGGTTAAAGGTGATGATTCTCCAAGGAGGGAGATTGCTAGGAAAGCGGCTGGAATGGCGAACCCGAGCACAAGGAGATGAGAAATGAGGTGCGTTTTAGAAACCTTTCCTGATTACACGGTGTACCATCTTCTGGGTTTCTCATGCATGTTTTCGATGTAGGAAGGTGCCCTTGAACCTGGAGATTTGGGACCCATGGGATGGGTACCACGCAGTATTACTTTAAAGGGTCTGCGTTTGCTCACCCAACCTCACCATACCTCTCAGCCCCCAAAGGGGTCCACCCTTATGTCTCAATCAGCTGTGGGTCTAGATATGGTCAATCCAGGTGGCATCACAGCACCTGAACGAATTTTGTAAGAATTTATCTCTCTTTCACTGTCTCATCATCATGGGTTTTTAAAAGTAATTGATTTTTATAATGGGGTTTAGCTGCTTTTCACTGCTGTGTTTATGCCGCTTTACACCCACTTGAGTAACTTACACAGAGATATCAACACATAGGTTTTAAGATTCTTACTAGTCTGATATATTCTTGGGCGGTGAATAGGGGGTGTTGAGTCCCGTTCACTGAGCAAGGAGTAGGTCTTGTCTATTACATATTGGGTTTATGGAACGGTATCTAAGGTAATTTGAAACCCTTGTTTTATGCATCACCGCACCTCACCTTTCCCGTTAAGCAGCCATAGTGTGTTTTCTAAACGTGTGACTCTCTTCTGTTTTGTAATTCAGTTCAAGTGTAGCGGTTTTTACATTCCCTCTATAAGTGATATCTTATGATAAGTGTCTTTTTCTGTGTGACTTATTTCACGTAGAATCGTCATACCTAAATCCACTCATCATGCTGCTACGAGCCTTATGACGTAGATTTCGTGGCTGAGTGATATTCCATTGTACATAAGGACCACAACTTCTTTATCCATTTTTCTCTTTCCTGGAATATTTAAGGTGTAATGAAGTGGAGGTTCTTGTCAACAGAGCAGCCCTAAACTTTGGGGTGCCTGTGTCTTGCTGATTTTTAGTTTTCCCAATATATACGCCCATGAGTGGAAGTGCCCTATGCTCCCTAAGCTGAATTTTTTAGATGTTTCAAGACACACCGTACACCTCTCCAGAGTGGCTGTTGGCCATTTACATCCCGCCCATCAGCGTAGCAAGGCTCCCGTTTCTCCATGGCCTGTCCTGCATTTCTGGTTTTGACACTTTATTCAGCATGGCCCTTTTGACCGATGGGAAGCGAGACTTCTTTGTAGCGCTGATTTGCCTTTCCAGGTTGCTTGGTTAGCCAAAAAGGGCGTATGCGTTTTTTCCTGAATATATTCAGGAAAAAACGCATACGCCCTTTTTGGCCAAGGGCATCATTGTCGAGGTTTGGCCGCTTTTCCTGTGCTTTAAAGGCGATTCGAATCTCCCTCCTGAAACCTGTTTCCTGCAATTCTGCCTTGCTTTCAAATCCTCTTTGTTGCCTTCCCTCAGTACATTTGTGGACGAGAGTTATCATTTATAACTCTGAAGGTTTGTGAATTGCAGTGCTCCTGAGCTCCATTTTTCAACTCGCTTTCTTGGGAGCTGGCCGCAAAAGCGCAGGATTGATTCAGGCCCTATTCTCCTTCCGGGCGGCAGGCTGAGCCTGTGGTTAATTCTTCTTCCTGATGGGAAAATAGAGTGACCTGTGCCTGTCCCAAGGCCTAGAGCTAGTCTCTCATTGGTTCCCCCTCGTCCCGTTCCTCCTCAGGACAAATTGCAACCTGTACGGAACAGGAGGTTAAAGGTGCTGATTCTCCAAGGAGAGAGATTGCTAGGAAATCGGCTGGAATGGCGAACCCGAGCACAAGGAGTTGAGAAATGAGGTGCGTTTTAGAAACCTTTCCCGATCACACGGTGTACCATCTTCTGGGTTTCTCATGCATGTTTTCGATGTAGGAAGGTGCCCTTGAACCTGGAGATTTGGGACCCATGGGATGGGTACCACGCAGTATTATTTTCAAGGGTCTGCGTTTGCTCACCCAACCTCACCAAACCTCTCAGCCCCCAAAGGGGTCAACCCTTATGACTCAATCAGCTGTGGGTCTAGATATGGTCAATCCAGGTGGCATCACAGCCCCTGAACGAATTTTGTAAGAATTTCTCTCTCTTTCACTGTCTTTGCTTAACGGGTTCTTAAAAGTAATTGATTTTTATAATGGGGTTTAGCTGCTTTTCACTGCTGTGTTTATGCCGCTTTACACCCACTTGAGTCACTTGCAGAGAGATATCAACACATAGGTTTTAAGATTCTTACTAGTCAGATATATTCTTGGGCGGTGAATAGGGGGTGTTGAGTCCCGTTCACTGAGCAAGGAGTATGTCTTGTCTATTACATATTGGGTTTATGGAACGGTATCTGAGCTAATTTGAAACCCTTGTTTTATGCATCACCCCACCTCACCTTTCCCGTTAAGCAGCCTTAGTGTGTTTTCTAAACGTGTGACTCTCTTCTGTTTTGTAATTCAGTTCAAGTGTAGCGGTTTTTACATTCCCTCTATAAGTGATATCTTAGATTAAGTGTCTTTTTCTGTGTGACTTATTTCACGTAGAATCGTCGTACCTAAATACACTCATCATGCTGCTACGAGCCTTATGACGTAGATTTCATGGCTGAGTGATATTCCATTGTACATAAGGACCACAACTTCTTTATCCATTTTTCTCTTTCCTGGGATATTTAAGGTGTAACGAAGTGGAGGTTCTTGTCAACAGAACAGCCCTAAACTTTGGGGTGCCTGTGTCTTGCTGATTTTTAGTTTTCCCAATTTGTACGCCCATGGGTGGAAGTGCCCTATTCTCTCTAAGCTGAGTTTTTTAGATGTTTCAAGACACACCGTACACTTCTCCAGAGTGGCTGTTGGCAATTTACATCCCGCCCATCAGCGTAGCAAGGCTCCCGTTTCTCCATGGCCTGTCCTGCATTGCTGGTTTTGACACTTTATTCAGCATGGCCCTTTTGACCGATGGGAAGCGAGACTTCTTTGTAGCGCTGATTTGCCTTTGCAGGTTGCTTGGTTGGCCAAAAAGGGCGTATGCGTTTTTTCCTGAATATATTCAGGAAAAAACGCATACGCCCTTTTTGGCCAAGGGCATCATTGTCGAGGTTTTGCCGCTTTTCCTGTGCTTTAAAGGCGATTCGAATCTCCCTCCTGAAACCTGTTTCCTGCAATTCTGCCTTGCTTTCAAATCCTCTTCGTTGCCTTCCCTCAATATATTTGTGGACGAGAGTTATCAATTATAACTCTCCAGGTTTGTGAATTGCATTGCCCCTGAGCTCCATTTTTCAACTCGCTTTCTTGGGAGCTGGCCGCAAAAGCGCAGGATTGCTTCAGGCCCTATTCTCCTTCCGGGCGGCAGGCTGAGCCTGTGGTTAATTCTTCTTCCTGATGGGAAAATAGAGTGACCTGTGCCTGTCCCAAGACCTAGAGCTAGTCTCTCATTGGTTCCCCCTCTTCCCGTTCCTCCTCATGACAAATTGCCACCTGTACGGAACAGGAGGTTAAAGGTGCTGATTCTCCAAGGAGGCAGATTGCTAGGAAAGCGGCTGGAATGGCGAACCCGATCACAAGGAGATGAGAAATGAGGTGCGTTTTAGAAACCTTTCCCGATCACACGGTGTACCATCTTCTGGGTTTCTCATGCATGTTTTCGATGTAGGAAGATGCCCTTGAACCTGGAGATTTGGGACCCATGGGATGGGTACCACGCAGTATTACTTTAAAGGGTCTGCGTTTGCTCACCCAACCTCACCAAACCTCTCAGCCCCAAGAGTGTCCACCCTTATGTCTCAATCAGCTGTGGGTCTAGATATGGTCAACCCAGGTGACATCACAGCCCCTGAACGAATTTTGTAAGAATTTCTCTCTCTTTCACTGTCTTTGCTTCACGGGTTTTTAAAAGTAATTGATTTTTATAATGGGGTTTAGCTGCTTTTCAGAGCTGTGTTTATGCCGCTTTACACCCACTTGCCTCACTTACAGAGAGATTTCAATACATAGGTTTTACGATTCTTACTAGTAAGATATATTCTTGGGCGGTGAATAGGGGGTGTTGAGTCCCATTCACTGAGCAAGGAGTAGGTCTTGTCTATTACACATTGGGTTTATGGAACGGAATCTGAGCTAATTTGAAACCCTTGATTTATGCATCACCCCACCTCACCTTTCCCGTTAAGCAGCCATAGTGTGTTTTCTAAACGTGTGACTCTCTTCTGTTTTGTAATTCAGTTCAAGTGTAGCGGTTTTTACATTCCCTCTATAAGTGATATCTTATGATAAGTGTCTTTTTCTGTGTGACTTATTTCACGTAGAATCGTCGTACCTAAATCCACTCATCATGCTGCTACGAGCCTTATGACGTTGATTTCATGTCTGAGTGATATTCCATTGTACATAAGGACCACAACTTCTTTATCCATTTTTCTCTTTCCTGGGATATTTAAGGTGTAACGAAGTGGAGGTTCTTGTCAACAGAGCAGCCCTAAACTTTGGGGTGCCTGTGTCTTGCTGATTTTTAGTTTTCCCAATTTATACGCCCATGAGTGGAAGTGCCCTATGCTCTCTAAGCTGAGTTTTTTAGATGTTTCAAGACACACCGTACACTTCTCCAGAGTGGCTGTTGGCAATTTACATCCCGCCCATCAGCGTAGCAAGGCTCCCGTTTCTCCATGGCCTGTCCTGCATTTCTGGTTTTGACACTTTATTCAGCATGGCCCTTTTGACCGATGGGAAGCGAGACTTCTTTGTAGCGCTGATTTGCCTTTCCAGGTTGCTTGGTTGGCCAAAAAGGGCGTATGCTTTTTTTCCTGAATATATTCAGGAAAAAACGCATACGCCCTTTTTGGCCAAGGGCATCATTGTCGAGGTTTGGCCCTTTTCCTGTGCTTTAAAGGCGATTCGAATCTCCCTCCTGAAACCTGTTTCCTGCAATTCTCCCTTTCTTTCAAATCCTCTTCATTGCCTTCCCTCAGTATATTTGTGGACGAGAGTTATCATTTATAACTCTGCAGGTTTGTGAATTGCAGTGCCCCTGAGCGCCATTTTTCAACTCGCTTTCTTGGGAGCTGGCCGCAAAAGCGCAGGATTGCTTCAGGCCCTATTCTCCTTCCGGGCGGCAGGCTGAGCCTGTGGTTAATTCTTCTTCCTGATGGGAAAATAGAGTGACCTGTGCCTGTCCCAAGACCTAGAGCTAGTCTCTCATTGGTTCCCCCTCTTCCCGTTCCTCCTCAGGACAAATTGCCACCTGTACGGAACAGGAGGTTAAAGGTGCTGATTCTCCAAGGAGGGAGATTGCTAGGAAAGCGGCTGGAATGGCGAACCCGATCACAAGGAGATGAGAAATGAGGTGCGTTTTAGAAACCATTCCCGATCACACGGTGTACCTTCTTCTGGGTTTCGCATGCATGTTTTCGATGTAGGAAGGTGCCCTTGAATCTGGAGATTTGAGACCCATGGGATGGGTACCACGCAGTATTACTTTAAAGGGTCTGCGTTTGCTCACCCAACCTCACCAAAACTCTCAGCCCCAATAGTGTCCACCCTTATGTCTCAATCAGCTGTGGGTCTAGATATGGTCAATCCAGGTGGCATCACAGCACCTGAACGAATTTTGTAAGAATTTATCTCTCTTTCACTGTCTCTGCATCATGGGTTTTTAAAAGTAATTGATTTTTATAATGGGGTTTAGCTGCTTTTCACTGCTGTGTTTATGCCGCTTTACACCCACTTGAGTAACTTACACAGAGATATCAACACATAGGTTTTAAGATTCTTACTAGTCAGATATATTCTTCGGCGGTGAATAGGGGGTGTTGAGTCCCGTTCACTGAGCAAGGAGTAGGTCTTGTCTATTACATATTGGGTTTATGGAACGGTATCTGAGGTAATTTGAAACCCTGGTTTTATGCATCACCGCACCTCACCTTTCCCGTTAAGCAGCCATAGTGTGTTTTCTAAACGTGTGACTCTCTTCTGTTTTGTAATTCAGTTCAAGTGTAGCGGTTTTTACATTCCCTCTATAAGTGATATCTTATGATAAGTGTCTTTTTCTGTGTGACGTATTTCACATAGAATCGTCGTACCTAAATCCACTCATCATGCTGCTACGAGCCTTATGACGTAGATTTCGTGGCTGAGTGATATTCCATTGTACATAAGGACCACAACTTCTTTATCCATTTTTCTCTTTCCTGGGATATTTAAGGTGTAACGAAGTGGAGGTTCTTGTCAACAGAGCAGCCCTAAAATTTGGGGTGCCTGTGTCTTGCTGATTTTTAGTTTTCCCAATTTATACGCCGATGAGTGGAAGTGCCCTATGCTCTCCAAGCTGAGTTTTTTAGATGTTTCAAGACACAACGTACACCTCTCCAGAGTGGCTGTTGGCAATTTACATCCCGCCCATCAGCGTAGCAAGGCTCCCGTTTCTCCATGGCCTGTCCTGCATTTCTGGTTTTGACTCTTTATTCAGCATGGCCCTTTTGACCGATGGGAAGCGAGACTTCTTTGTAGCGCTGATTTGCCTTTCCAGGTTGCTTGGTTGGCCAAAAAGGGCGTATGCGTTTTTTCCTGAATATATTCAGGAAAAAACGCATACGCCCTTTTTGGCCAAGGGCATCATTGTCGAGGTTTTGCCGCTTTTCCTGTGCTTTAAAGGCGATTCGAATCTCCCTCCTGAAACCTGTTTCCTGCAATTCTGCCTTGCTTTCAAATCCTCTTCGTTGCCTTCCCTCAGTATATTTGTGGACGACAGTTATCATTTATAACTCTGCAGCTTTGTGAATTGCAGTGCCCCTGAGCTCCATTTTTCAACTCGCTTTCTTGGGAACGGGCCGCAAAAGCTCAGGATTGCTTCAGGCCCTATTCTCCTTCCGGGCGGCAGGCTGAGCCTGTGGTTAATTCTTCTTCCTGATGGGAAAATAGAGTGACCTGTGCCTGTCCCAAGACCTAGAGCTAGTCTCTCATTGGTTCCCCCTCGTCCCGTTCCTCCTCAGGACAAATTGCAACCTGTACGGAACAGGAGGTTAAAGGTGATGATTCTCCAAGGAGGGAGATTGCTAGGAAAGCGGCTGGAATGGCGAACCCGAGCACAAGGAGATGAGAAATGAGGTGCGTTTTAGAAACCTTTCCTGATTACACGGTGTACCATCTTCTGGGTTTCTCATGCATGTTTTCGATGTAGGAAGGTGCCCTTGAACCTGGAGATTTGGGACCCATGGGATGGGTACCACGCAGTATTACTTTAAAGGGTCTGCGTTTGCTCACCCAACCTCACCATACCTCTCAGCCCCCAAAGGGGTCCACCCTTATGTCTCAATCAGCTGTGGGTCTAGATATGGTCAATCCAGGTGGCATCACAGCACCTGAACGAATTTTGTAAGAATTTATCTCTCTTTCACTGTCTCATCATCATGGGTTTTTAAAAGTAATTGATTTTTATAATGGGGTTTAGCTGCTTTTCACTGCTGTGTTTATGCCGCTTTACACCCACTTGAGTAACTTACACAGAGATATCAACACATAGGTTTTAAGATTCTTACTAGTCTGATATATTCTTGGGCGGTGAATAGGGGGTGTTGAGTCCCGTTCACTGAGCAAGGAGTAGGTCTTGTCTATTACATATTGGGTTTATGGAACGGTAACTGAGGTAATTTGAAACCCTGGTTTTATGCATCACCGCACCTCACCTTTCCCGTTAAGCAGCCATAGTGTGTTTTCTAAACGTGTGACTCTCTTCTGTTTTGTAATTCAGTTCAAGTGTAGCGGTTTTTACATTCCCTCTATAAGTGATATCTTATGATAAGTGTCTTTTTCTGTGTGACTTATTTCACGTAGAATCGTCGTACCTAAATCCACTCATCATGCTGCTACGAGCCTTATGACGTAGGTTTCGTGGCTGAGTGATATTCCATTGTACATAAGGACCACAACTTCTTTATCCATTTTTCTCTTTCCTGGAATATTTAAGGTGTAATGAAGTGGAGGTTCTTGTCAACAGAGCAGCCCTAAACTTTGGGGTGCCTGTGTCTTGCTGATTTTTAGTTTTCCCAATATATACGCCCATGAGTGGAAGTGCCCTATGCTCCCTAAGCTGAATTTTTTAGATGTTTCAAGACACACCGTACACCTCTCCAGAGTGGCTGTTGGCCATTTACATCCCGCCCATCAGCGTAGCAAGGCTCCCGTTTCTCCATGGCCTGTACTGCATTTCTGGTTTTGACACTTTATTCAGCATGGCCCTTTTGACCGATGGGAAGCGAGACTTCTTTGTAGCGCTGATTTGCCTTTCCAGGTTGCTTGGTTAGCCAAAAAGGGCGTATGCGTTTTTTCCTGAATATATTCAGGAAAAAACGCATACGCCCTTTTTGGCCAAGGGCATCATTGTCGAGGTTTGGCCGCTTTTCCTGTGCTTTAAAGGCGATTCGAATCTCCCTCCTGAAACCTGTTTCCTGCAATTCTGCCTTGCTTTCAAATCCTCTTTGTTGCCTTCCCTCAGTACATTTGTGGACGAGAGTTATCATTTATAACTCTGAAGTTTTGTGAATTGCAGTGCTCCTGAGCTCCATTTTTCAACTCGCTTTCTTGGGAGCTGGCCGCAAAAGCGCAGGATTGCTTCAGGCCCTATTCTCCTTCCGGGCGGCAGGCTGAGCCTGTGGTTAATTCTTCTTCCTGATGGGAAAATAGAGTGACCTGTGCCTGTCCCAAGGCCTAGAGCTAGTCTCTCATTGGTTCCCCCTCGTCCCGTTCCTCCTCAGGACAAATTGCAACCTGTACGGAACAGGAGGTTAAAGGTGCTGATTCTCCAAGGAGGGAGATTGCTAGGAAATCGGCTGGAATGGCGAACCCGAGCACAAGGAGTTGAGAAATGAGGTGCGTTTTAGAAACCTTTCCCGATCACACGGTGTACCATCTTCTGGGTTTCTCATGCATGTTTTCGATGTAGGAAGGTGCCCTTGAACCTGGAGATTTGGGACCCATGGGATGGGTACCACGCAGTATTATTTTCAAGGGTCTGCGTTTGCTCACCCAACCTCACCAAACCTCTCAGCCCCCAAAGGGGTCAACCCTTATGTCTCAATCAGCTGTGGGTCTAGATATGGTCAATCCAGGTGGCATCACAGCCCCTGAACGAATTTTGTAAGAATTTCTCTCTCTTTCACTGTCTTTGCTTAACGGGTTCTTAAAAGTAATTGATTTTTATAATGGGGTTTAGCTGCTTTTCACTGCTGTGTTTATGCCGCTTTACACCCACTTGAGTCACTTGCAGAGAGATATCAACACATAGGTTTTAAGATTCTTACTAGTCAGATATATTCTTGGGCGGTGAATAGGGGGTGTTGAGTCCCGTTCACTGAGCAAGGAGTATGTCTTGTCTATTACATATTGGGTTTATGGAACGGTATCTGAGCTAATTTGAAACCCTTGTTTTATGCATCACCCCACCTCACCTTTCCCGTTAAGCAGCCTTAGTGTGTTTTCTAAACGTGTGACTCTCTTCTGTTTTGTAATTCAGTTCAAGTGTAGCGGTTTTTACATTCCCTCTATAAGTGATATCTTAGATTAAGTGTCTTTTTCTGTGTGACTTATTTCACGTAGAATCGTCGTACCTAAATACACTCATCATGCTGCTACGAGCCTTATGACGTAGATTTCATGGCTGAGTGATATTCCATTGTACATAAGGACCACAACTTCTTTATCCATTTTTCTCTTTCCTGGGATATTTAAGGTGTAACGAAGTGGAGGTTCTTGTCAACAGAACAGCCCTAAACTTTGGGGTGCCTGTGTCTTGCTGATTTTTAGTTTTCCCAATTTGTACGCCCATGAGTGGAAGTGCCCTATTCTCTCTAAGCTGAGTTTTTTAGATGTTTCAAGACACACCGTACACTTCTCCAGAGTGGCTGTTGGCAATTTACATCCCGCCCATCAGCGTAGCAAGGCTCCCGTTTCTCCATGGCCTGTCCTGCATTGCTGGTTTTGACACTTTATTCAGCATGGCCCTTTTGACCGATGGGAAGCGAGACTTCTTTGTAGCGCTGATTTGCCTTTGCAGGTTGCTTGGTTGGCCAAAAAGGGCGTATGCGTTTTTTCCTGAATATATTCAGGAAAAAACGCATACGCCCTTTTTGGCCAAAGGCATCATTGTCGAGGTTTTGCCGCTTTTCCTGTGCTTTAAAGGCGATTCGAATCTCCCTCCTGAAACCTGTTTCCTGCAATTCTGCCTTGCTTTCAAATCCTCTTCGTTGCCTTCCCTCAATATATTTGTGGACGAGAGTTATCAATTATAACTCTCCAGGTTTGTGAATTGCATTGCCCCTGAGCTCCATTTTTCAACTCGCTTTCTTGGGAGCTGGCCGCAAAAGCGCAGGATTGCTTCAGGCCCTATTCTCCTTCCGGGCGGCAGGCTGAGCCTGTGGTTAATTCTTCTTCCTGATGGGAAAATAGAGTGACCTGTGCCTGTCCCAAGACCTAGAGCTAGTCTCTCATTGGTTCCCCCTCTTCCCGTTCCTCCTCATGACAAATTGCCACCTGTACGGAACAGGAGGTTAAAGGTGCTGATTCTCCAAGGAGGCAGATTGCTAGGAAAGCGGCTGGAATGGCGAACCCGATCACAAGGAGATGAGAAATGAGGTGCGTTTTAGAAACCTTTCCCGATCACACGGTGTACCATCTTCTGGGTTTCTCATGCATGTTTTCGATGTAGGAAGATGCCCTTGAACCTGGAGATTTGGGACCCATGGGATGGGTACCACGCAGTATTACTTTAAAGGGTCTGCGTTTGCTCACCCAACCTCACCAAACCTCTCAGCCCCAAGAGTGTCCACCCTTATGTCTCAATCAGCTGTGGGTCTAGATATGGTCAATCCAGGTGGCATCACAGCCCCTGAACGAATTTTGTAAGAATTTCTCTCTCTTTCACTGTCTTTGTTTCACGGGTTTTTAAAAGTAATTGATTTTTATAATGGGGTTTAGCTGCTTTTCAGAGCTGTGTGTATGCCGCTTTACACCCACTTGCCTCACTTACAGAGAGATTTCAATACATAGGTTTTAAGATTCTTACTAGTCAGATATATTCTTGGGTGGTGAATAGGGGGTGTTGAGTCCCGTTCACTGAGCAAGGAGTAGGTCTTGTCTATTACATATTGGGTTTATGGAACGTTTCTGAGCTAATTTGAAACCCTTGTTTTATGCATCACCCCACCTCAGCTTTCCCGTTAAACAGCCATAGTGTGTTTTCTAAACGTGTGACTCTCTTCTGTTTTGTAATTCAGTTCAAGTGTAGCGGTTTTTACATTCTCTCTATAAGTGATATTTTATGATAAGTGTCTTTTTCTGTGTGACTGATTTCACGTAGAATCGTCGTACCTAAATCCACTCATCATGCTGCTACGAGCCTTATGACGTTGATTTCATGGCTGAGTGATATTGCATTGTACATAAGGACCACAACTTCTTTATCCATTTTTCTCTTTCCTGGGATATTTAAGGTGTAAAGAAGTGGAGGTTCTTGTCAACAGAGCAGCCCTAAACTTTGGGGTGCCTGTGTCTTGCTGATTTTTAGTTTTCCCAATTTATACGCCCATGAGTGGAAGTGCCCTATGCTCTCTAAGCTGAGTTTTTTAGATGTTTCAAGACACACCGTACACCTCTCCAGAGTGGCTGTTGGCAATTTACATCCCGCCCATCAGCGTAGCAAGGCTCCCGTTTCTCCATGGCCTGTCCTGCATTTCTGGTTTTGACACTTTATTCAGCATGGCCCTTTTGACCTATGGGAAGCGAGACTTCTTTGTAGTGCTGATTTGCCTTTCCAGGTTGCTTGGATGGCCAAAAAGGGCGTATTCGTTTTTTCCTGAATATATTCAGGAAAAAACGCATACGCCCTTTTTGGCCAAGGGCATCATTGTCGAGGTTTTGCCGCTTTTCCTGTGCTTTAAAGGCGATTCGAATCTCCCTCCTGAAATCTGTTTCCTGCAATTCTGCCTTGCTTTCAAATACTCTTCGTTGCCTTCCCTCAGTATATTTGTGGACGAGAGTTATCATTTATAACTCTGCAGGTTTGTGAATTGCAGTGCCCCTGAGCTCCATTTTTCAACTCGCTTTCTTGGGAGCTGGCCGCAAAAGCGCAGGATTGCTTCAGGCCCTATTCTCCTTCCGGGCGGCAGGCTGAGCCTGTGGTTAATTCTTCTTCCTGATGGGAAAATAGAGTGAGCTGTGCCTGTCCCAAGACCTAGAGCTAGTCTCTCATTGGTTCCCCCTCTTCCCGTTCCTCCTCAGGACAAATTGCAACCTGTACGGAACAGGAGGTTAAAGGTGCTGATTCTCCAAGGAGGGAGATTGCTAGGAAAGCGGCTGGAATGGCGAACCCGAGCACAAGGAGATGAGAAATGAGGTGCGTTTTAGAAACCTTTCCCGATCACACGGTGTACCATCTTCTGGGTTTCTCATGCATGTTTTCGATGTCGGAAAGTGCCCTTGAACCTGCAGATTTGTGACCCATGGGATGGGTACCACGCAGTATTACTTTAAAGGGTCTGCGTTTGCTCACCCAACCTCACCAAACCTCTCACCCCAAGAGTGTCCACCCTTATGTCTCAATCAGCTGTGGGCCTAGATATGGTCAATCCAGGTGGCATCACAGCCCCTGAACGAATTTTGTAAGAATTTCTCTCTCTTTCACTGTCTGTGCTTCACGGGTTTTTAAAAGTAATTGATTTTTATAATGGGGTTTAGCTGCTTTTCACTGCTGTGTTTATGCCGCTTTACACCCACTTGAGTCACTTACAGAGAGATATCAACACATCGGTTTTAAGTTTCCTACAAGTCAGATATATTCTTGGGCGGTGAATAGGGCGTGTTGAGACCCGTTCACTGAGCAAGGAGTAGGTCTTGTCTATTACATATTGGGTTTAAGGAACGGTATCTGAGCTATTTTGAAACCCTTGTTTTATGCATCACCCCACCTCACCTTTCCCGTTAAGCAGCCATAGTGTGTTTTCTAAACGTGTGAGTCTCTTATGTTTTGTAATTCAGTTCAAGTGTAGCGGTTTTTACATTCCCTCTATAAGTGATATCTTATGATAAGTGTCTTTTTCTGTGTGATTATTTCACGTAGAATCGTCGTACCTAAATCCACTCATCATGCTGCTACGAGCCTTATGACGTTGATTTCATGGCTGAGTGATATTGCATTGTACATAAGGACCACAACTTCTTTATCCATTTTTCTCTTTCCTGGGATATTTAAGGTGTAAAGAAGTGGAGGTTCTTGTCAACAGAGCAGCCCTAAACTTTGGGGTGCCTGTGTCTTGCTGATTTTTAGTTTTCCCAATTTATACGCCCATGAGTGGAAGTGCCTTATGCTCTCTAAGCTGAGTTTTTTAGATGTTTCAAGACACACCGTACACCTCTCCAGAGTGGCTGTTGGCAATTTACATCCCGTCCATCAGCGTAGCAAGGCTCCCGTTTCTCCATGGCCTGTCCTGCATTTCTGGTTTTGACACTTTATTCAGCATGGCCCTTTTGACCGATGGGAAGCGAGACTTCTTTGTAGCGCTGATTTGCATTTCCAGGTTGCTTGGTTGGCCAAAAAGGGCGTATGCGTTTTTTCCTGGATATATTCAGGAAAAAACGCATACGCCCTTTTTGGCCAAGGGCATCATTGTCGAGGTTTTGCCGCTTTTCCTGTGCTTTAAAGGCGATTCAAATCTCCCTCCTGAAATCTGTTTCCTGCAATTCTGCCTTGCTTTCAAATCCTCTTCGTTGCCTTCCCTCAGTATATTTGTGGACGAGAGTTATCATTTATAACTCTGCAGGTTTGTGAATTGCAGTGCCCCTGAGCTCCATTTTTCAACTCGCTTTCTTGGGAGCTGGCCGCAAAAGCGCAGGAATGCTTCAGGCCCTATTCTCCTTCCGGGCGGCAGGCTGAGCCTGTGGTTAATTCTTCTTCCTGATGGGAAACTAGAGTGACTTGTGCCTGTCCCAAGACCTAGAGCTAGTCTCTCATTGGTTCCTCCTCTTCCCGTTCCTCCTCAGGACAAATTGCAACCTGTACGGAACAGGAGGTTAAAGGTGCTGATTCTCCAAGGAGGGAGATTGCTAGGAAAGCGGCTGGAATGGCGAACCCGAGCACAAGGAGATGAGAAATGAGGTGCGTTTTAGAAACCTTTCCCGATCACACGGTGTACCATCTTCTGGGTTTCTCATGCATGTTTTCGATGTCGGAAAGTGCCCTTGAACCTGGAGATTTGGGACCCATGGGATGGGTACCACGCAGTATTACTTTAAAGGGTCTGCGTTTGCTCACCCAACCTCACCAAACCTCTCAGCCCCAAGAGTGTCCACCCTTATGTCTCAATCAGCTGTGGGCCTAGATATGGTCAATCCAGGTGGCATCACAGCCCCTGAACGAATTTTGTAAGAATTTATCTCTCTTTCACTGTCTCATCATCACGGGTTTTTAAAAGTAATTGATTTTTATAATGGGGTTTAGCTGCTTTTCACTGCTGTGTTTATGCCGCTTTACACCCACTTGACTCCCTTACAGAGAGATATCAACACATATGTTTTAAGATTCTTACTAGTCAGATATATTCTTGGGCGGTGAATAGGGGGTGTTGAGTCCCGTTCACTGAGCAAGGAGTAGGTCTTGTGTATTACATATTGGGTTTATGGAACGGTATCTGAGCTAATTTGAAACCCTTGTTTTATGCATCACCCCACCTCACCTTTCCCGTTAAGCAGCCTTAGTGTGTTTTCTAAACGTGTGAGTCTCTTCTGTTTTGTAATTCAGTTCAAGTGTAGCGGTTTTTACATTCCCTCTATAAGTGATATCTTATGATAAGTGTCTTTTTCTGTGTGACTTATTTCACGTAGAATCGTCGTACCTAAATCCACTCATCATGCTGCTACGAGCCTTATGACGTAGATTTCATGGATGAGTGATATTCCATTGTACATAATGACCACAACTTCTTTATCCATTTTTCTCTTTCCTGGGATATTTAAGGTGTAACGAAGTGGAGGTTCTTGTCATCAGAGCAGCCCTAAACTTTGGGGTGCCTGTGTCTTGCTGAATTTTAGTTTTCCCAATTTATACGCCCATGAGTGGAAGTGCCCTATGCTCTCTAAGCTGAGTTTTTTAGACGTTTCAAGACACACCGTACACCTCTCCAGAGTGGCTGTTGGCAATTTACATCCCGCCCATCAGCGTAGCAAGGCTCCCGTTTCTCCATGGCCTGTCCTGCATTTCTGGTTTTGACACTTTATTCAGCATGGCCCTTTTGACCGATGGGAAGCGAGACTTCTTTGTAGCGCTGATTTGCCTTTCCAGGTTGCTTGGTTGGCCAAAAAGGGCGTATGCGTTTTTTCCTGAATATATTCAGGAAAAAACGCATACGCCCTTTTTGGCCAAGGGCATCATTGTCGAGGTTTTGCCGCTTTTCCTGTGCTTTAAACGCGATTCGAATCTCCCTCCTGAAATCTGTTTCCTGCAATTCTGCCTTGCTTTCAAATCCTCTTCGTTGCCTTCCCTCAGTATATTTGTGGACGAGAGTTATCATTTATAACTCTGCAGGTTTGTGAATTGCAGTGCCCCTGAGCTCCATTTTTCAACTCGCTTTCTTGGGAGCTGGCCGCAAAAGCGCAGGATTGCTTCAGGCCCTATTCTGCTTCCGGGCGGCAGGCTGAGCCTGTGGTTAATTCTTCTTCCTGATGGGAAAATAGAGTGACCTGTGCCTGTCCCAAGGCCTAGAGCTAGTCTCTCATTGGTTCCCCCTCTTCCCGTTCCTCCTCAGGACAAATTGCAACCTGTACGGAACAGGAGGTTAAAGGTGCTGATTCTCCAAGGAGGGAGATTGCTAGGAAAGCGGCTGGAATGGCGAACCCGAGCACAAGGAGATGAGAAATGAGGTGCGTTTTAGAAACCATTCCCGATCACACGGTGTACTATCTTCTGGGTTTCTCATGCATGTTTTCGATGTAGGAAGGTGCCCTTGAACCTGGAGATTTGGGACCCTTGGGATGGGTACCACGCAGTATTACTTTAAAAGGTCTGCGTTTGCTCACCCAACCTCACCAAACCTCTCAGCCCCAGGAGTGTCCACCCTTATGTCTCAATCAGCTGTGGGTCTAGATATGGTCAACCCAGGTGGCATCACAGCCCCTGAACGAATTTTGTAAGAATTTCTCTCTCTTTCACTGTCTTTGTTTCACGGGTTTTTAAAAGTAATTGATTTTTATAATTGGGTGTAGCTGCTTTTCAGAGCTGTGTGTATGCCGCTTTACACCCACTTGCCTCAAGTACAGAGAGATATCAACACATAGGTTTTAAGATTCTTACTAGTCAGATATATTCTTGGGCGGTGAATAGGGGGTGTTGAGTCCCGTTCACTGAGCAAGGAGTAGGTCTTGTCTATTACATATTGGGTTTATGGAACGGTATCTGAGCTAATTTGAAACCCTTGTTTTATGCATCACCCCACCTCAGCTTTCCCGTTAAGCAGCCATAGTGTGTTTTCTAAACGTGTGACTCTCTTCTGTTTTGTAATTCAGTTCAAGTGTAGCGGTTTTTACATTCTCTCTATAAGTGATATCTTATGATAAGTGTCTTTTTCTGTGTGACTGATTTCACGTAGAATCGTCGTACCTAAATCCACTCATCATGCTGCTACGAGCCTTATGACGTAGATTTCATGGCTGAGTGATATTCCATTGTACATAAGGACCACAACTTCTTTATCCATTTTTCTCTTTCCTGGGATATTTAAGGTGTAACGAAGTGGAGGTTCTTGTCAACAGAGCAGCCCTAAACTTTGGGGTGCCTGTGTCTTGCTGATTTTTAGTTTTCCCAATTTATATGCCCATGAGTGGAAGTGCCCTATGCTCTCTAAGCTGAGTTTTTTAGATGTTTCAAGACACACCGTACACCTCTCCAGAGTGGCTGTTGGCAATTTACATCCCGCCCATCAGCGTAGCAAGGCTCCCGTTTCTCCATGGCCTGTCCTGCATTTCTGGTTTTAACACTTTATTCAGCATGGCCCTTTTGACCTATGGGAAGCGAGACTTCTTTGTAGTGCTGATTTGCCTTTCCAGGTTGCTTGGTTGGCCAAAAAGGGCGTATTCGTTTTTTCCTGAATATATTCAGGAAAAAACGCATACGCCCTTTTTGGCCAGGGGCATCATTGTCGAGGTTTTGCCGCTTCTCCTGTGCTTTAAATGCGATTCGAATCTCCCTCCTGAAATCTGTTTCCTGCAATTCTGCCTTTCTTTCAAATCCTCTTCGTTGCCTTCCCTCAGTATATTTGTGGACGAGAGTTATCATTTATAACTCTGCAGGTTGGTGAATTGCAGTGCCCCTGAGCTCCATTTTTCAACTCGCTTTCTTGGGAGCTGGCCGCAAAAGCGCAGGATTTCTTCAGGCCCTATTCTGCTTCCGGGCGGCAGGCTGAGCCTGCGGTTAATTCTTCTTCCTGATGGGAAAATAGAGTGAGCTGTGCCTGTCCCAAGACCTAGAGCTAGTCTCTCATTGGTTCCCCCTCTTCCCGTTCCTCCTCAGGACAAATTGCAACCTGTACGGAACAGGAGGTTAAAGGTGCTGATTCTCCAAGGAGGGAGATTGCTAGGAAAGCGGCTGGAATGGCGAACCAGAGCACAAGGAGATGAGAAATGAGGTGCGTTTAAGAAACCATTCCCGATCACACGGTGTACCATCTTCTGGGTTTCTCATGCATGTTTTCGATGTAGGAAGGTGCCCTTGAACCTGGAGATTTGGGACCCATGGGATGGGTACCACGCAGTATTACTTTAAAGGGTCTGTGTTTGCTCACCCAACCTCACCAAACCTCTCAGCCCCAAGAGTGTCCACCCTTATGTCTCAATCAGCTGTGGGCCTAGATATGGTCAATCCAGGTGGCATCACAGCCCCTGAACGAATTTTGTAAGAATTTCTCTCTCTTTCACTGTCTTTGCTTCACGGGTTTTTAAAAGTAATTGATTTTTATAATGGGGTTTAGCTGCTTTTCACTGCTGTGTTTATGCCGCTTTACACCCTCTTGACTCCCTTACAGAGAGATATCAACACATAGGTTTTAAGATTCTTACTAGTCAGATATATTCTTGGGCGGTGAATAGGGGGTGTTGAGTCCCGTTCACTGAGCAAGGAGTATGTCTTGTCTATTACATATTGGGTTTATGGAACGGTATCTGAGCTAATTTGAAACCCTTGTTTTATGCATCACCCCACCTCACCTTTCCCGTTAAGCAGCCTTAGTGTGTTTTCTAAACGTGTGACTCTCTTCTGTTTTGTAATTCAGTTCAAGTGTAGCGGTTTTTACATTCCCTCTATAAGTGATATCTTAGATTAAGTGTCTTTTTCTGTGTGACTTATTTCACGTAGAATCGTCGTACCTAAATACACTCATCATGCTGCTACGAGCCTTATGACGTAGATTTCATGGCTGAGTGATATTCCATTGTACATAAGGACCACAACTTCTTTATCCATTTTTCTCTTTCCTGGGATATTTAAGGTGTAACGAAGTGGAGGTTCTTGTCAACAGAACAGCCCTAAACTTTGGGGTGCCTGTGTCTTGCTGATTTTTAGTTTTCCCAATTTGTACGCCCATGAGTGGAAGTGCCCTATTCTCTCTAAGCTGAGTTTTTTAGATGTTTCAAGACACACCGTACACTTCTCCAGAGTGGCTGTTGGCAATTTACATCCCGCCCATCAGCGTAGCAAGGCTCCCGTTTCTCCATGGCCTGTCCTGCATTGCTGGTTTTGACACTTTATTCAGCATGGCCCTTTTGACCGATGGGAAGCGAGACTTCTTTGTAGCGCTGATTTGCCTTTGCAGGTTGCTTGGTTGGCCAAAAAGGGCGTATGCGTTTTTTCCTGAATATATTCAGGAAAAAACGCATACGCCCTTTTTGGCCAAAGGCATCATTGTCGAGGTTTTGCCGCTTTTCCTGTGCTTTAAAGGCGATTCGAATCTCCCTCCTGAAACCTGTTTCCTGCAATTCTGCCTTGCTTTCAAATCCTCTTCGTTGCCTTCCCTCAATATATTTGTGGACGAGAGTTATCAATTATAACTCTCCAGGTTTGTGAATTGCATTGCCCCTGAGCTCCATTTTTCAACTCGCTTTCTTGGGAGCTGGCCGCAAAAGCGCAGGATTGCTTCAGGCCCTATTCTCCTTCCGGGCGGCAGGCTGAGCCTGTGGTTAATTCTTCTTCCTGATGGGAAAATAGAGTGACCTGTGCCTGTCCCAAGACCTAGAGCTAGTCTCTCATTGGTTCCCCCTCTTCCCGTTCCTCCTCATGACAAATTGCCACCTGTACGGAACAGGAGGTTAAAGGTGCTGATTCTCCAAGGAGGCAGATTGCTAGGAAAGCGGCTGGAATGGCGAACCCGATCACAAGGAGATGAGAAATGAGGTGCGTTTTAGAAACCTTTCCCGATCACACGGTGTACCATCTTCTGGGTTTCTCATGCATGTTTTCGATGTAGGAAGATGCCCTTGAACCTGGAGATTTGGGACCCATGGGATGGGTACCACGCAGTATTACTTTAAAGGGTCTGCGTTTGCTCACCCAACCTCACCAAACCTCTCAGCCCCAAGAGTGTCCACCCTTATGTCTCAATCAGCTGTGGGTCTAGATATGGTCAATCCAGGTGGCATCACAGCCCCTGAACGAATTTTGTAAGAATTTCTCTCTCTTTCACTGTCTTTGTTTCACGGGTTTTTAAAAGTAATTGATTTTTATAATGGGGTTTAGCTGCTTTTCAGAGCTGTGTGTATGCCGCTTTACACCCACTTGCCTCACTTACAGAGAGATTTCAATACATAGGTTTTAAGATTCTTACTAGTCAGATATATTCTTGGGTGGTGAATAGGGGGTGTTGAGTCCCGTTCACTGAGCAAGGAGTAGGTCTTGTCTATTACATATTGGGTTTATGGAACGTTTCTGAGCTAATTTGAAACCCTTGTTTTATGCATCACCCCACCTCAGCTTTCCCGTTAAACAGCCATAGTGTGTTTTCTAAACGTGTGACTCTCTTCTGTTTTGTAATTCAGTTCAAGTGTAGCGGTTTTTACATTCTCTCTATAAGTGATATTTTATGATAAGTGTCTTTTTCTGTGTGACTGATTTCACGTAGAATCGTCGTACCTAAATCCACTCATCATGCTGCTACGAGCCTTATGACGTTGATTTCATGGCTGAGTGATATTGCATTGTACATAAGGACCACAACTTCTTTATCCATTTTTCTCTTTCCTGGGATATTTAAGGTGTAAAGAAGTGGAGGTTCTTGTCAACAGAGCAGCCCTAAACTTTGGGGTGCCTGTGTCTTGCTGATTTTTAGTTTTCCCAATTTATACGCCCATGAGTGGAAGTGCCCTATGCTCTCTAAGCTGAGTTTTTTAGATGTTTCAAGACACACCGTACACCTCTCCAGAGTGGCTGTTGGCAATTTACATCCCGCCCATCAGCGTAGCAAGGCTCCCGTTTCTCCATGGCCTGTCCTGCATTTCTGGTTTTGACACTTTATTCAGCATGGCCCTTTTGACCTATGGGAAGCGAGACTTCTTTGTAGTGCTGATTTGCCTTTCCAGGTTGCTTGGATGGCCAAAAAGGGCGTATTCGTTTTTTCCTGAATATATTCAGGAAAAAACGCATACGCCCTTTTTGGCCAAGGGCATCATTGTCGAGGTTTTGCCGCTTTTCCTGTGCTTTAAAGGCGATTCGAATCTCCCTCCTGAAATCTGTTTCCTGCAATTCTGCCTTGCTTTCAAATACTCTTCGTTGCCTTCCCTCAGTATATTTGTGGACGAGAGTTATCATTTATAACTCTGCAGGTTTGTGAATTGCAGTGCCCCTGAGCTCCATTTTTCAACTCGCTTTCTTGGGAGCTGGCCGCAAAAGCGCAGGATTGCTTCAGGCCCTATTCTCCTTCCGGGCGGCAGGCTGAGCCTGTGGTTAATTCTTCTTCCTGATGGGAAAATAGAGTGAGCTGTGCCTGTCCCAAGACCTAGAGCTAGTCTCTCATTGGTTCCCCCTCTTCCCGTTCCTCCTCAGGACAAATTGCAACCTGTACGGAACAGGAGGTTAAAGGTGCTGATTCTCCAAGGAGGGAGATTGCTAGGAAAGCGGCTGGAATGGCGAACCCGAGCACAAGGAGATGAGAAATGAGGTGCGTTTTAGAAACCTTTCCCGATCACACGGTGTACCATCTTCTGGGTTTCTCATGCATGTTTTCGATGTCGGAAAGTGCCCTTGAACCTGCAGATTTGTGACCCATGGGATGGGTACCACGCAGTATTACTTTAAAGGGTCTGCGTTTGCTCACCCAACCTCACCAAACCTCTCACCCCAAGAGTGTCCACCCTTATGTCTCAATCAGCTGTGGGCCTAGATATGGTCAATCCAGGTGGCATCACAGCCCCTGAACGAATTTTGTAAGAATTTCTCTCTCTTTCACTGTCTGTGCTTCACGGGTTTTTAAAAGTAATTGATTTTTATAATGGGGTTTAGCTGCTTTTCACTGCTGTGTTTATGCCGCTTTACACCCACTTGAGTCACTTACAGAGAGATATCAACACATCGGTTTTAAGTTTCCTACAAGTCAGATATATTCTTGGGCGGTGAATAGGGCGTGTTGAGACCCGTTCACTGAGCAAGGAGTAGGTCTTGTCTATTACATATTGGGTTTAAGGAACGGTATCTGAGCTATTTTGAAACCCTTGTTTTATGCATCACCCCACCTCACCTTTCCCGTTAAGCAGCCATAGTGTGTTTTCTAAACGTGTGAGTCTCTTATGTTTTGTAATTCAGTTCAAGTGTAGCGGTTTTTACATTCCCTCTATAAGTGATATCTTATGATAAGTGTCTTTTTCTGTGTGATTATTTCACGTAGAATCGTCGTACCTAAATCCACTCATCATGCTGCTACGAGCCTTATGACGTTGATTTCATGGCTGAGTGATATTGCATTGTACATAAGGACCACAACTTCTTTATCCATTTTTCTCTTTCCTGGGATATTTAAGGTGTAAAGAAGTGGAGGTTCTTGTCAACAGAGCAGCCCTAAACTTTGGGGTGCCTGTGTCTTGCTGATTTTTAGTTTTCCCAATTTATACGCCCATGAGTGGAAGTGCCTTATGCTCTCTAAGCTGAGTTTTTTAGATGTTTCAAGACACACCGTACACCTCTCCAGAGTGGCTGTTGGCAATTTACATCCCGTCCATCAGCGTAGCAAGGCTCCCGTTTCTCCATGGCCTGTCCTGCATTTCTGGTTTTGACACTTTATTCAGCATGGCCCTTTTGACCGATGGGAAGCGAGACTTCTTTGTAGCGCTGATTTGCATTTCCAGGTTGCTTGGTTGGCCAAAAAGGGCGTATGCGTTTTTTCCTGGATATATTCAGGAAAAAACGCATACGCACTTTTTGGCCAAGGGCATCATTGTCGAGGTTTTGCCGCTTTTCCTGTGCTTTAAAGGCGATTCAAATCTCCCTCCTGAAATCTGTTTCCTGCAATTCTGCCTTGCTTTCAAATCCTCTTCGTTGCCTTCCCTCAGTATATTTGTGGACGAGAGTTATCATTTATAACTCTGCAGGTTTGTGAATTGCAGTTCCCCTGAGCTCCATTTTTCAACTCGCTTTCTTGGGAGCTGGCCGCAAAAGCGCAGGAATGCTTCAGGCCCTATTCTCCTTCCGGGCGGCAGGCTGAGCCTGTGGTTAATTCTTCTTCCTGATGGGAAACTAGAGTGACTTGTGCCTGTCCCAAGACCTAGAGCTAGTCTCTCATTGGTTCCTCCTCTTCCCGTTCCTCCTCAGGACAAATTGCAACCTGTACGGAACAGGAGGTTAAAGGTGCTGATTCTCCAAGGAGGGAGATTGCTAGGAAAGCGGCTGGAATGGCGAACCCGAGCACAAGGAGATGAGAAATGAGGTGCGTTTTAGAAACCTTTCCCGATCACACGGTGTACCATCTTCTGGGTTTCTCATGCATGTTTTCGATGTCGGAAAGTGCCCTTGAACCTGGAGATTTGGGACCCATGGGATGGGTACCACGCAGTATTACTTTAAAGGGTCTGCGTTTGCTCACCCAACCTCACCAAACCTCTCAGCCCCAAGAGTGTCCACCCTTATGTCTCAATCAGCTGTGGGCCTAGATATGGTCAATCCAGGTGGCATCACAGCCCCTGAACGAATTTTGTAAGAATTTATCTCTCTTTCACTGTCTCATCATCACGGGTTTTTAAAAGTAATTGATTTTTATAATGGGGTTTAGCTGCTTTTCACTGCTGTGTTTATGCCGCTTTACACCCACTTGACTCCCTTACAGAGAGATATCAACACATATGTTTTAAGATTCTTACTAGTCAGATATATTCTTGGGCGGTGAATAGGGGGTGTTGAGTCCCGTTCACTGAGCAAGGAGTAGGTCTTGTGTATTACATATTGGGTTTATGGAACGGTATCTGAGCTAATTTGAAACCCTTGTTTTATGCATCACCCCACCTCACCTTTCCCGTTAAGCAGCCTTAGTGTGTTTTCTAAACGTGTGAGTCTCTTCTGTTTTGTAATTCAGTTCAAGTGTAGCGGTTTTTACATTCCCTCTATAAGTGATATCTTATGATAAGTGTCTTTTTCTGTGTGACTTATTTCACGTAGAATCGTCGTACCTAAATCCACTCATCATGCTGCTACGAGCCTTATGACGTAGATTTCATGGATGAGTGATATTCCATTGTACATAATGACCACAACTTCTTTATCCATTTTTCTCTTTCCTGGGATATTTAAGGTGTAACGAAGTGGAGGTTCTTGTCATCAGAGCAGCCCTAAACTTTGGGGTGCCTGTGTCTTGCTGAATTTTAGTTTTCCCAATTTATACGCCCATGAGTGGAAGTGCCCTATGCTCTCTAAGCTGAGTTTTTTAGACGTTTCAAGACACACCGTACACCTCTCCAGAGTGGCTGTTGGCAATTTACATCCCGCCCATCAGCGTAGCAAGGCTCCCGTTTCTCCATGGCCTGTCCTGCATTTCTGGTTTTGACACTTTATTCAGCATGGCCCTTTTGACCGATGGGAAGCGAGACTTCTTTGTAGCGCTGATTTGCCTTTCCAGGTTGCTTGGTTGGCCAAAAAGGGCGTATGCGTTTTTTCCTGAATATATTCAGGAAAAAACGCATACGCCCTTTTTGGCCAAGGGCATCATTGTCGAGGTTTTGCCGCTTTTCCTGTGCTTTAAACGCGATTCGAATCTCCCTCCTGAAATCTGTTTCCTGCAATTCTGCCTTGCTTTCAAATCCTCTTCGTTGCCTTCCCTCAGTATATTTGTGGACGAGAGTTATCATTTATAACTCTGCAGGTTTGTGAATTGCAGTGCCCCTGAGCTCCATTTTTCAACTCGCTTTCTTGGGAGCTGGCCGCAAAAGCGCAGGATTGCTTCAGGCCCTATTCTGCTTCCGGGCGGCAGGCTGAGCCTGTGGTTAATTCTTCTTCCTGATGGGAAAATAGAGTGACCTGTGCCTGTCCCAAGGCCTAGAGCTAGTCTCTCATTGGTTCCCCCTCTTCCCGTTCCTCCTCAGGACAAATTGCAACCTGTACGGAACAGGAGGTTAAAGGTGCTGATTCTCCAAGGAGGGAGATTGCTAGGAAAGCGGCTGGAATGGCGAACCCGAGCACAAGGAGATGAGAAATGAGGTGCGTTTTAGAAACCATTCCCGATCACACGGTGTACTATCTTCTGGGTTTCTCATGCATGTTTTCGATGTAGGAAGGTGCCCTTGAACCTGGAGATTTGGGACCCTTGGGATGGGTACCACGCAGTATTACTTTAAAAGGTCTGCGTTTGCTCACCCAACCTCACCAAACCTCTCAGCCCCAGGAGTGTCCACCCTTATGTCTCAATCAGCTGTGGGTCTAGATATGGTCAACCCAGGTGGCATCACAGCCCCTGAACGAATTTTGTAAGAATTTCTCTCTCTTTCACTGTCTTTGTTTCACGGGTTTTTAAAAGTAATTGATTTTTATAATTGGGTGTAGCTGCTTTTCAGAGCTGTGTGTATGCCGCTTTACACCCACTTGCCTCAAGTACAGAGAGATATCAACACATAGGTTTTAAGATTCTTACTAGTCAGATATATTCTTGGGCGGTGAATAGGGGGTGTTGAGTCCCGTTCACTGAGCAAGGAGTAGGTCTTGTCTATTACATATTGGGTTTATGGAACGGTATCTGAGCTAATTTGAAACCCTTGTTTTATGCATCACCCCACCTCAGCTTTCCCGTTAAGCAGCCATAGTGTGTTTTCTAAACGTGTGACTCTCTTCTGTTTTGTAATTCAGTTCAAGTGTAGCGGTTTTTACATTCTCTCTATAAGTGATATCTTATGATAAGTGTCTTTTTCTGTGTGACTGATTTCACGTAGAATCGTCGTACCTAAATCCACTCATCATGCTGCTACGAGCCTTATGACGTAGATTTCATGGCTGAGTGATATTCCATTGTACATAAGGACCACAACTTCTTTATCCATTTTTCTCTTTCCTGGGATATTTAAGGTGTAACGAAGTGGAGGTTCTTGTCAACAGAGCAGCCCTAAACTTTGGGGTGCCTGTGTCTTGCTGATTTTTAGTTTTCCCAATTTATATGCCCATGAGTGGAAGTGCCCTATGCTCTCTAAGCTGAGTTTTTTAGATGTTTCAAGACACACCGTACACCTCTCCAGAGTGGCTGTTGGCAATTTACATCCCGCCCATCAGCGTAGCAAGGCTCCCGTTTCTCCATGGCCTGTCCTGCATTTCTGGTTTTAACACTTTATTCAGCATGGCCCTTTTGACCTATGGGAAGCGAGACTTCTTTGTAGTGCTGATTTGCCTTTCCAGGTTGCTTGGTTGGCCAAAAAGGGCGTATTCGTTTTTTCCTGAATATATTCAGGAAAAAACGCATACGCCCTTTTTGGCCAGGGGCATCATTGTCGAGGTTTTGCCGCTTCTCCTGTGCTTTAAATGCGATTCGAATCTCCCTCCTGAAATCTGTTTCCTGCAATTCTGCCTTTCTTTCAAATCCTCTTCGTTGCCTTCCCTCAGTATATTTGTGGACGAGAGTTATCATTTATAACTCTGCAGGTTGGTGAATTGCAGTGCCCCTGAGCTCCATTTTTCAACTCGCTTTCTTGGGAGCTGGCCGCAAAAGCGCAGGATTTCTTCAGGCCCTATTCTGCTTCCGGGCGGCAGGCTGAGCCTGCGGTTAATTCTTCTTCCTGATGGGAAAATAGAGTGAGCTGTGCCTGTCCCAAGACCTAGAGCTAGTCTCTCATTGGTTCCCCCTCTTCCCGTTCCTCCTCAGGACAAATTGCAACCTGTACGGAACAGGAGGTTAAAGGTGCTGATTCTCCAAGGAGGGAGATTGCTAGGAAAGCGGCTGGAATGGCGAACCAGAGCACAAGGAGATGAGAAATGAGGTGCGTTTAAGAAACCATTCCCGATCACACGGTGTACCATCTTCTGGGTTTCTCATGCATGTTTTCGATGTAGGAAGGTGCCCTTGAACCTGGAGATTTGGGACCCATGGGATGGGTACCACGCAGTATTACTTTAAAGGGTCTGTGTTTGCTCACCCAACCTCACCAAACCTCTCAGCCCCAAGAGTGTCCACCCTTATGTCTCAATCAGCTGTGGGCCTAGATATGGTCAATCCAGGTGGCATCACAGCCCCTGAACGAATTTTGTAAGAATTTCTCTCTCTTTCACTGTCTTTGCTTCACGGGTTTTTAAAAGTAATTGATTTTTATAATGGGGTTTAGCTGCTTTTCACTGCTGTGTTTATGCCGCTTTACACCCTCTTGACTCCCTTACAGAGAGATATCAACACATAGGTTTTAAGATTCTTACTAGTCAGATATATTCTTGGGCGGTGAATAGGGGGTGTTGAGTCCCGTTCACTGAGCAAGGAGTAGGTCTTGTGTATTACATATTGGGTTTATGGAACGGTATCTGAGCTAATTTGAAACCCTTGTTTTATGCATCACCCCACCTCACCTTTCCCGTTAAGCAGCCATAGTGTGTTTTCTAAACGTGTGACTCTCTTCTGTTTTGTAATTCAGTTCAAGTGTAGCGGTTTTTACATTCCCTCTATAAGTGATATCTTATGATAAGTGTCTTTTTCTGTGTGACTTATTTCACGTAGAATCGTCGTACCTAAAATCACTCATCATGCTGCTACGAGCCTTATGACGTAGATTTCATGGCTGAGTGATATTCCATTGTACATAAGGACCACAACTTCTTTATCCATTTTTCTCATTCCTGGGATATTTAAGGTGTAACGAAGTGGAGGTTCTTGTCAACAGAGCAGCCCTAAACTTTGGGGTACCTGTGTCTTGCTGATTTTTAGTTTTCCCAATTTATACGCCCATGAGTGGAAGTGCCCTATGCTCTCTAAGCTGAGTTTTTTAGATATTTCAAGACACACCGTACACCTCTCCAGAGTGGCTGTTGGCAATTTACATCCTGCCCATCAGCGTAGCAAGGCTCCCGTTTCTCCATGGCCTGTCCTGCATTTCTGGTTTTGACACTTTATTCAGCATGGCCCATTTGACCGATGGGAAGCGAGACTTCTTTGTAGCGCTGATTTGCCTTTCCAGGTTGCTTGGTTGGCCAAAAAGGGCGTATCCGTTTTTTCCTGCATATATTCAGGAAAAAACGCATACGCCCTTTCTGGCCAAGGGCATCATTGTCGAGGTTTTGCCGTTTTTCCTGTGCTTTAAAGGCGATTAGAATCTCCCTCCTGAAATCTGTTTCCTGCAATTCTGCCTTGCTTTCAAATCCTCTTCTTTGCCTTCCCTCAATATATTTGTGGACGAGAGTTATCATTTATAACTCTGCAGGTTGGTGAATTGCAGTGCCCCTGAGCTCCATTTTTCAACTCGCTTTCTTGGGAGCTGGCCGCAAAAGCGCAGGATTGCTTCAGGCCCTATTCTCCTTCCGGGCGGCAGGCTGAGCCTGTGGTTAATTCTTCTTCCTGATGGGAAAATAGAGTGACCTGTGCCTGTCCCAAGGCCTAGAGCTAGTCTCTTATTGGTTCCCCCTCTTCCCATTCCTCCTCAGGACAAATTGCAACCTGTACGGAACAGGAGGTTAAAGGTGCTGATTCTCCAAGGAGGGAGATTGCTAGGAAAGCGGCTGGAATGGCGAACCCGAGCACAAGGAGATGAGAAATGAGGTGCGTTTTAGAAACCTTTCCCGATCACACGGTGTACCATCTTCTGGGTTTCTCATGCATGTTTTCGATGTCGGAAAGTGCCCTTGAACCTGGAGATTTGTGACCCATGGGATGGGTACCACGCAGTATTACTTTAAAGGGTCTGCGTTTGCTCACCCAACCTCACCAAACCTCTCAGCCCCAAGAGTGTCCACCCTTATGTCTCAATCAGCTGTGGGCCTAGATATGGTCAATCCAGGTGGCATCACAGCCCCTGAACGAATTTTGTAAGAATTTCTCTCTCTTTCACTGTCTGTGCTTCACGGGTTTTTAAAAGTAATTGATTTTTATAATGAGGTTTAGCTGCTTTTCACTTCTGTGTTTATGCCGCTTTACACCCACTTGAGTCACTTACAGAGAGATATCAACACATCGGTTTTAAGATTCCTACAAGTCAGATATATTCTTGGGCGGTGAATAGGGGGTGTTGAGACCCGTTCACTGAGCAAGGAGTAGGTCTTGTCTATTACATATTGGGTTTAAGGAACGGTATCTGAGCTATTTTGAAACCCTTGTTTTATGCATCACCCCACCTCACCTTTCCCGTTAAGCAGCCATAGTGTGTTTTCTAAACGTGTGAGTCTCTTATGTTTTGTAATTCAGTTCAAGTGTAGCGGTTTTTACATTCCCTCTATAAGTGATATCTTATGATAAGTGTCTTTTTCTGTGTGATTATTTCACGTAGAATCGTCGTACCTAAATCCACTCATCATGCTGCTACGAGCCTTATGACGTTGATTTCATGGCTGAGTGATATTGCATTGTACATAAGGACCACAACTTCTTTATCCATTTTTCTCTTTCCTGGGATATTTAAGGTGTAAAGAACTGGAGGTTCTTGTCAACAGAGCAGCCCTAAACTTTGGGGTGCCTGTGTCTTGCTGATTTTTAGTTTTCCCAATTTATACGCCCATGAGTGGAAGTGCCCTATGCTCTCTAAGCTGAGTTTTTTAGATGTTTCAAGACACACCGTACACCTCTCCAGAGTGGCTGTTGGCAATTTACATCCCGTCCATCAGCGTAGCAAGGCTAACGTTTCTCCATGGCCTGTCCTGCATTTCTGGTTTTGACACTTTATTCAGCATGGCCCTTTTGATCGATGGGAAGCGAGACTTCTTTGTAGCGCTGATTTGCCTTTGCAGGTTGCTTGGTTGGCCAAAAAGGGCGTATGCGTTTTTTCCTGAATATATTCAGGAAAAAACGCATACGCCCTTTTTGGCCAAGGGCATCATTGTCGAGGTTTTGCCGCTTTTCCTGTGCTTTAAAGGCGATTCAAGTCTCCCTCCTGAAATCTGTTTCCTGCAATTCTGCCTTGCTTTCAAATCCTCTTCGTTGCCTTCCCTCAGTATATTTGTGGACGATAGTTATCATTTATAACTCTGCAGGTTTGTGAATTGCAGTGCCCCTGAGCTCCATTTCTCAACTCGCTTTCTTGGGAGCTGGCCGCAAAAGCGCAGGATTGCTTCAGGCCCTATTCTCCTTCCGGGCGGCAGGCTGAGCCTGTGGTTAATTCTTCTTCCTGATTGGAAAATAGAGTGACCTGTGCCTGTCCCAAGACCTAGAGCTAGTCTCTCATTGGTTCCCCCTCTTCCCGTTCCTCCTCAGGACAAATTGCAACCTGTACGGAACAGGAGGTTAAAGGTGCTGATTCTCCAAGGAGGGAGATTGCTGGAAAGCGGCTGGAATGGCGAACCCGAGCACAAGGAGATGAGAAATGAGGTGCGTTTTAGAAACCTTTCCCGATCACACGGTGTACCATCTTCTGGGTTTCTCATGCATGTCTTCGATGTAGGAAGGTGCCCTTGAACCTGGAGATTTGGGACCCATGGGATGGGTACCAAGCAGTATTACTTTAAAGGGTCTGCGTTTGCTCACCCAACCTCACCAAACCTCTCAGCCCCAGGAGTGACCACCCTTATGTCTCAATCAGCTGTGGGCCTAGATATGGTCAATCCAGGTGGCATCACAGCCCCTGAACGAATTTTGTAAGAATTTCTCTCTCTTTCACTGTCTTTGCTTCACGGGTTTTTAAAAGTAATTGATTTTTATAATGGGGTTTAGCTGCTTTTCACTGCTGTGTTTATGCCGCTTTACACCCACTTGAGTCACTTACAGAGAGATATCAACACATCGTTTTTACGATTCTTACTAGTCAGATATATTCTTGGGCGGTGAATAGGGGGTGTTGAGACCCGTTCACTGAGCAAGGAGTAGGTCTTGTCTATTACATATTGGGTTTATGGAACGGTATCTGAGCTATTTTGAAACCCTTGTTTTATGCATCACCCCACCTCACCTTTCCCGTTAAGCAGCCATAGTGTGTTTTCTAAACGTGTGAGTCTCTTCTGTTTTGTAATTCAGTTCAAGTGTAGCGGTTTTTACATTCCCTATATAAGTGATATCTTATGATAAGTGTCTTTTTCTGTGTGACTTATTTCACGTAGAATCGTCGTACCTAAATCCACTCATCATGCTGCTACGAGCCTTATGACGTTGATTTCATGGCTGAGTGATATTGCATTGTACATAAGGACCACAACTTCTTTATCCATTTTTCTCTTTCCTGGGATATTTAAGGTGTAACGAAGTGGAGGTTCTTGTCAACAGAGCAGCCCTAAACTTTGGGGTGCCTGTGTCTTGCTGATTTTTTGTTTTCCCAATTTATACGCCCATGAGTGGAAGTGCCCTATGCTCTCTAAGCTGAGTTTTTTAGATGTTTCAAGACACACCGTACACCTCTCCAGAGTGGCTGTTGGCAATTTACATCCCGTCCATCAGCGTAGCAAGGCTCCCGTTTCTCCATGGCCTGTCCTGCATTTCTGGTTTTGACACTTTATTCAGCATGGCCCTTTTGACCTATGGGAAGCGAGACTTCTTTGTAGCGCTGATTTGCATTTCCAGGTTGCTTGGTTGGCCAAAAAGGGCGTATGCGTTTTTTCCTGGATATATTCAGGAAAAAACGCATACGCCCTTTTTGGCCAAGGGCATCATTGTCGAGGTTTTGCCGCTTTTCCTGTGCTTTAAAGGCGATTCGAATCTCCCTCCTGAAATCTGTTTCCTGCAATTCTGCCTTGCTTTCAAATCCTCTTCGTTGCCTTCCCTCAGTATATTTGTGGACGAGAGTTATCATTTATAACTCTGCAGGTTTGTGAATTGCAGTGCCCCTGAGCTCCATTTTTCAACTCGCTTTCTTGGGAGCTGGCCGCAAAAGCGCAGGAATGCTTCAGGCCCTATTCTCCTTCCGGGCGGCAGGCTGAGCCTGTGGTTAATTCTTCTTCCTGATGGGAAACTAGAGTGACCTGTGCCTGTCCCAAGACCTAGAGCTAGTCTCTCATTGGTTCCCCCTCTTCCCGTTCCTCCTCAGCACAAATTGCAACCTGTACGGAACAGGAGGTTAAAGGTTCTGATTCTCCAAGGAGGGAGATTGCTAGGAAAGCGGCTGGAATGGCGAACCCGAGCACAAGGAGATGAGAAATGAGGTGCGTTTTAGAAACCTTTCCCGATCACATGGTGTACCATCTTCTGGGTTTCTCATGCATGTTTTCGATGTAGGAAGGTGCCCTGGAACCTGGAGATTTGGGACCCATGGGATGGGTACCACGCAGTATTACTTTAAAGGGTCTGCGTTTGCTCACCCAACCTCACCAATCCTCTCAGCCCCAGGAGTGTCCACCCTTATGTCTCAATCAGCTGTGGGTCTAGATATGGTCAACCCAGGTGGCATCACAGCCCCTGAACGAATTTTGTAAGAATTTCTCTCTCTTTCACTGTCTTTGCTTCACGGGTTTTTAAAAGTAATTGATTTTTATAATGGGGTGTAGCTGCTTTTCAGAGCTGTGTGTATGCCGCTTTACACCCACTTGCCTCACTTACAGAGAGATATCAACACATAGGTTTTAAGATTCTTACTACTCAGATATATTCTTGGGCGGTGAATAGGGGGTGTTGAGTCCCGTTCACTGAGCAAGGAGTAGGTCTTGTCTATTACATATTGGGTTTATGGAACGGTATCTGAGCTAATTTGAAACCCTTGTTTTATGCATCACCCCACCTCACCTTTCCCGTTAAGCAGCCTTAGTGTGTTTTCTAAACGTGTGACTCTCTTCTGTTTTGTAATTCATTTCAAGTGTAGCGGTTTTTACATTCCCTCTATACGTGATATCTTATGATAAGTGTCTTTTTCTGTGTGACTTATTTCACGTAGAATCGTCGTACCTAAATCCACTCATCATGCTGCTACGAGCCTTATGACGTAGATTTCATGGCTGAGTGATATTCCATTGTACATAAGGACCACAACTTCTTTATCCATTTTTCTCTTTCCTGGGATATTTAAGGTGTAACGAAGTGGAGGTTCTTGTCAACAGAGCAGCCCTAAACTTTGGGGTGCCTGTGTCTTGCTGATTTTTAGTTTTCCCAATTTATACGCCCATGAGTGGAAGTGCCCTATGCCCTCTAAACTGAGTTTTTTAGATGTTTCAAGACACACCGTACACCTCTCCAGAGTGGCTGTTGGCAATTTACATCCCGCCCATCAGCGTAGCAAGGCTCCCGTTTCTCCATGGCCTGTCCTGCATTTCTGGTTTTGACACTTTATTCAGCATGGCCCTTTTGACCGATGGGAAGTGAGACTTCTTTGTAGCGCTGATTTGCCTTTCCAGGTTGCTTGGTTGGCCAAAAAGGGCGTATGCGTTTTTTCCTGAATATATTCAGGAAAAAACGCATACGCCCTTTTTGGCCAAGGGCATCATTGTCGAGGTTTTGCCGCTTTTCCTGTGCTTTAAAGGCGATTCGAATCTCCCTCCTGAAACCTGTTTCCTGCAATTCTGCCTTGCTTTCAAATCCTCTTCGTTGCCTTCCCTCAATATATTTGTGGACGAGAGTTATCATTTATAACTCTGCAGGTCTGTGAATTGCAGTGCCCCTGAGCTCCATTTTTCAACTCGCTTTCTTGGGAGCTGGCCGCAAAAGCGCAGGATTGCTTCAGGCCCTATTCTGCTTCCGGGCGGCAGGCTGAGCCTGTGGTTAATTTTTCTTCCTGATGGGAAAATATAGTGACCTGTGGCTGTCCCAAGGCCTAGAGCTAGTCTCTCATTGGTTCCCCCTCTTCCCGTTCCTCCTCAGGACAAATTGCAACCTGTACGGAACAGGAGGTTAAATGTGCTGATTCTCCAAGGAGGGAGATTGCTAGGAAAGCGGCTGGAATGGCGAACCCGAGCACAAGGAGATGAGAAATGAGGTGCGTTTTAGAAACCATTCCCGATCACACGGTGTACTATCTTCTGGGTTCCTCATGCATGTTTTCGATGTAGGAAGGTGCACTTGAACCTGGAGATTTGGGACCCATGGGATGGGTACCACGCAGTATTACTTTAAAGGGTCTGTGTTTGCTCACCCAACCTCACCAAACCTCTCAGCCCCAGGAGTGTCCACCCTTATGTCTCAAACAGCTGTGGGTCTAGATATGGTCAAACCAGGTGGCATCACAGCCCCTGAACGAATTTTGTAAGAATTTCTCTCTCTTTCACTGTCTTTGCTTCACGGGGTTTAAAAGTAATTGATTTTTATAATGGGGTGTAGCTGCTTTTCAGAGCTGTGTGTATGCCGCTTTACACCCACTTGCCTCACTTACAGAGAGATATCAACACATAGGTTTTAAGATTCTTACTAGTCAGATATATACTTGGGCGGTGAATAGGGGGTGTTGAGTCCCGTTCACTGAGCAAGGAGTAGGTCTTGTCTATTACATATTGGGTTTATGGAACGGTATCTGAGCTAATTTGAAACCCTTGTTTTATGCATCACCCCACCTCACCTTTCCCGTTAAGCAGCCTTAGTGTGTTTTCTAAACGTGTGACTCTCTTCTGTTTTGTAATTCAGTTCAAGTGTAGCGGTTTTTACATTCCCTCTATACGTGATATCTTATGATAAGTGTCTTTTTCTGTGTGACTTATTTCACGTACAATCGTCGTACCTAAATCCACTCATCATGCTGCTACGAGCCTTATGACGTAGATTTCATGGCTGAGTGATATTCCATTGTACATAAGGACCACAACTTCTTTATCCATTTTTCTCTTTCCTGGGATATTTAAGGTGTAACGAAGTGGAGGTTCTTGTCAACAGAGCAGCCCTAAACTTTGGGGTGCCTGTGTCTTGCTGATTTTTAGTTTTCCCAATTTATACGCCCATGAGTGGAAGTGCCCTATGCTCTCTAAGCTGAGTTTTTTAGATGTTTCAAGACACACCGTACACCTCTCCAGAGTGGCTGTTGGCAATTTACATCCCGCCCATCAGCGTAGCAAGGCTCCCGTTTCTCCATGGCCTGTCCTGCATTTCTGGTTTTGACACTTTATTCAGCACGGCCCATTTGACCGATGGGAAGCGAGACTTCTTTGTAGCGCTGATTTGCCTTTCCAGTTTGCTTGGATGGCCAAAAAGGGCGTATGCGTTTTTTCCTGGATATATTCAGGAAAAAACGCATACGCCCTTTTTGGCCAAGGGCATCATTGTCGAGGTTTTGCCGCTTTTCCTGTGCTTTAAAGGCGATTCGAATCTCCCTCCTGAAATCTGTTTCCTGCAATTCTGCCTTGCTTTCAAATCCTCTTCGTTGCCTTCCCTCAGTATATTTGTGGACGAGAGTTATCATTTATAACTCTGCAGGTTTGTGAATTGCAGTGCCCCTGAGCTCCATTTTTCAACTCGCTTTCTTGGGAGCTGGCCGCAAAAGCGCAGGATTGCTTCAGGCCCTATTCTCCTTCCGGGCGGCAGGCTGAGCCTGTGGTTAATTCTTCTTCCTGATGGGAAAATAGAGTGAGCTGTGCCTGTCCCAAGACCTAGAGATAGTCTCTCATTGGTTCCCCCTCTTCCCGTTCCTCCTCAGGACAAATTGCAACCTGTACGGAACAGGAGGTTAAAGGTGCTGATTCTCCAAGGAGGGAGATTGCTAGGAAAGCGGCTGGAATGGCGAACCCGAGCACAAGGAGATGAGAAATGAGGTGCGTTTTAGAAACCTTTCCCGATCACACGGTGTACCATCTTCTGGGTTTCTCATGCATGTTTTCGATGTAGGAAGATGCCCTTGAACCTGGAGATTTGGGACCCATGGGATGGGTACCACGCAGTATTACTTTAAAGGGTCTGCGTTTGCTCCCCCAACCTCACCAAACCTCTCAGCCCCAAGAGTGTCCACCCTTATGTCTCAATCAGCTGTGGGCCTAGATATGGTCAATCCAGGTGGCATCACAGCCCCTGAACGAATTTTGTAAGAATTTCTCTCTCTTTCACTGTCTTTGCTTCACGGGTTTTTAAAAGTAATTGATTTTTATAATGGGGTTTAGCTGCTTTTCACTGCTGTGTTTATGCCGCTTTACACCCACTTGACTCCCTTACAGAGAGATATCAACACATCGGTTTTAAGATTCTTACTAGTCAGATATATTCTTGGGCGGTGAATAGGGGATGTTGAGACTCGTTCACTGAGCAAGGAGTAGGTCTTGTCTATTACATATTGGGGTTATGGAACGGTATCTGAGCTAATTTGAAACCCTTGTTTTATGCATCACCCCACCTCACCTTTCCCGTTAAGCAGCCATAGTGTGTTTTCTAAACGTGTGACTCTCTTCTGTTTTGTAATTCAGTTCAAGTGTAACGGTTTTTACATTCCCTCTCTAAGTGATATCTTATGATAAGTGTCTTTTTCTGTGTGACTTATTTCACGTAGAATCGTCGTACCTAAATCCACTCATCATGCTGCTACGAGCCTTATGACGTTGATTTCATGGCTGAGTGATATTGCATTGTACATAAGGAGCACAACTTCTTTATCCATTTTTCTCTTTCCTGGGATATTTAAGGTGTAACGAAGTGGAGGTTCTTGTCAACAGAGCAGCCCTAAACTTTGGGGTGCCTGTGTCTTGCTGATTTTTAGTTTTCCCATTTTATACGCCCATGAGTGGAAGTGCCCTATGCTCTCTAAGCTGAGTTTTTTAGATGTTTCAAGACACACCGTACACCTCTCCAGAGTGGCTGTTGGCAATTTACATCCCGCCCATCAGCGTAGCAAGGCTCCCGTTTCTCCATGGCCTGTCCTGCATTTCTGGTTTTGACACTTTATTCAGCATGGCCCTTTTGACCGATGGGAAGTGAGACTTCTTTGTAGCGCTGATTTGCCTTTCCAGGTTGCTTGGTTGGCCAAAAAGGGCGTATGCGTTTTTTCCTGAATATATTCAGGAAAAAACGCATACGCCCTTTTTGGCCAAGGACATCATTGTCGAGGTTTTGCCGCTTTTCCTGTGCTTTAAAGGCGATTCGAATCTCCCTCCTGAAATCTGTTTCCTGCAATTCTGCCTTGCTTTCAAATCCTCTTCGTTGCCTTCCCTCAGTATATTTGTGGAAGAGAGTTATCATTTATAACTCTGCAGGTTTGTGAATTTCAGTGCCCCTGAGCTCCATTTTTCAACTCGCTTTCTTGGGAGCTGGCCGCAAAAGCGCAGGATTGCTTCAGGCCCTATTCTCCTTCCGGGCGGCAGGCTGAGCCTGTGGTTAATTCTTCTTCCTGATGGGAAAATAGAGTGGCCTGTGCCTGTCCCAAGACCTAGAGCTAGTCTCTCATTGGTTCCCCCTCTTCCCGTTCCTCCTCAGCACAAATTGCAACCTGTACGGAACAGGAGGTTAAAGGTTCTGATTCTCCAAGGAGGGAGATTGCTAGGAAAGCGGCTGGAATGGCGAACCCGAGCACAAGGAGATGAGAAATGAGGTGCGTTTTAGAAACCTTTCCCGATCACATGGTGTACCATCTTCTGGGTTTCTCATGCATGTTTTCGATGTAGGAAGGTGCCCTGGAACCTGGAGATTTGGGACCCATGGGATGGGTACCACGCAGTATTACTTTAAAGGGTCTGCGTTTGCTCACCCAACCTCACCAATCCTCTCAGCCCCAGGAGTGTCCACCCTTATGTCTCAATCAGCTGTGGGTCTAGATATGGTCAACCCAGGTGGCATCACAGCCCCTGAACGAATTTTGTAAGAATTTCTCTCTCTTTCACTGTCTTTGCTTCACGGGTTTTTAAAAGTAATTGATTTTTATAATGGGGTGTAGCTGCTTTTCAGAGCTGTGTGTATGCCGCTTTACACCCACTTGCCTCACTTACAGAGAGATATCAACACATAGGTTTTAAGATTCTTACTACTCAGATATATTCTTGGGCGGTGAATAGGGGGTGTTGAGTCCCGTTCACTGAGCAAGGAGTAGGTCTTGTCTATTACATATTGGGTTTATGGAACGGTATCTGAGCTAATTTGAAACCCTTGTTTTATGCATCACCCCACCTCACCTTTCCCGTTAAGCAGCCATAGTGTGTTTTCTAAACGTGTGACTCTCTTCTGTTTTGTAATTCATTTCAAGTGTAGCGGTTTTTACATTCCCTCTATACGTGATATCTTATGATAAGTGTCTTTTTCTGTGTGACTTATTTCACGTAGAATCGTCGTACCTAAATCCACTCATCATGCTGCTACGAGCCTTATGACGTAGATTTCATGGCTGAGTGATATTCCATTGTACATAAGGACCACAACTTCTTTATCCATTTTTCTCTTTCCTGGGATATTTAAGGTGTAACGAAGTGGAGGTTCTTGTCAACAGAGCAGCCCTAAACTTTGGGGTGCCTGTGTCTTGCTGATTTTTAGTTTTCCCAATTTATACGCCCATGAGTGGAAGTGCCCTATGCCCTCTAAACTGAGTTTTTTAGATGTTTCAAGACACACCGTACACCTCTCCAGAGTGGCTGTTGGCAATTTACATCCCGCCCATCAGCGTAGCAAGGCTCCCGTTTCTCCATGGCCTGTCCTGCATTTCTGGTTTTGACACTTTATTCAGCATGGCCCTTTTGACCGATGGGAAGTGAGACTTCTTTGTAGCGCTGATTTGCCTTTCCAGGTTGCTTGGTTGGCCAAAAAGGGCGTATGCGTTTTTTCCTGAATATATTCAGGAAAAAACGCATACGCCCTTTTTGGCCAAGGGCATCATTGTCGAGGTTTTGCCGCTTTTCCTGTGCTTTAAAGGCGATTCGAATCTCCCTCCTGAAACCTGTTTCCTGCAATTCTGCCTTGCTTTCAAATCCTCTTCGTTGCCTTCCCTCAATATATTTGTGGACGAGAGTTATCATTTATAACTCTGCAGGTCTGTGAATTGCAGTGCCCCTGAGCTCCATTTTTCAACTCGCTTTCTTGGGAGCTGGCCGCAAAAGCGCAGGATTGCTTCAGGCCCTATTCTGCTTCCGGGCGGCAGGCTGAGCCTGTGGTTAATTTTTCTTCCTGATGGGAAAATATAGTGACCTGTGGCTGTCCCAAGGCCTAGAGCTAGTCTCTCATTGGTTCCCCCTCTTCCCGTTCCTCCTCAGGACAAATTGCAACCTGTACGGAACAGGAGGTTAAAGGTGCTGATTCTCCAAGGAGGGAGATTGCTAGGAAAGCGGCTGGAATGGCGAACCCGAGCACAAGGAGATGAGAAATGAGGTGCGTTTTAGAAACCATTCCCGATCACACGGTGTACTATCTTCTGGGTTCCTCATGCATGTTTTCGATGTAGGAAGGTGCACTTGAACCTGGAGATTTGGGACCCATGGGATGGGTACCACGCAGTATTACTTTAAAGGGTCTGTGTTTGCTCACCCAACCTCACCAAACCTCTCAGCCCCAGGAGTGTCCACCCTTATGTCTCAAACAGCTGTGGGTCTAGATATGGTCAAACCAGGTGGCATCACAGCCCCTGAACGAATTTTGTAAGAATTTCTCTCTCTTTCACTGTCTTTGCTTCACGGGTTTTTAAAAGTAATTGATTTTTATAATGGGGTGTAGCTGCTTTTCAGAGCTGTGTGTATGCCGCTTTACACCCACTTGCCTCACTTACAGAGAGATATCAACACATAGGTTTTAAGATTCTTACTAGTCAGATATATACTTGGGCGGTGAATAGGGGGTGTTGAGTCCCGTTCACTGAGCAAGGAGTAGGTCTTGTCTATTACATATTGGGTTTATGGAACGGTATCTGAGCTAATTTGAAACCCTTGTTTTATGCATCACCCCACCTCACCTTTCCCGTTAAGCAGCCTTAGTGTGTTTTCTAAACGTGTGACTCTCTTCTGTTTTGTAATTCAGTTCAAGTGTAGCGGTTTTTACATTCCCTCTATACGTGATATCTTATGATAAGTGTCTTTTTCTGTGTGACTTATTTCACGTACAATCGTCGTACCTAAATCCACTCATCATGCTGCTACGAGCCTTATGACGTAGATTTCATGGCTGAGTGATATTCCATTGTACATAAGGACCACAACTTCTTTATCCATTTTTCTCTTTCCTGGGATATTTAAGGTGTAACGAAGTGGAGGTTCTTGTCAACAGAGCAGCCCTAAACTTTGGGGTGCCTGTGTCTTGCTGATTTTTAGTTTTCCCAATTTATACGCCCATGAGTGGAAGTGCCCTATGCTCTCTAAGCTGAGTTTTTTAGATGTTTCAAGACACACCGTACACCTCTCCAGAGTGGCTGTTGGCAATTTACATCCCGCCCATCAGCGTAGCAAGGCTCCCGTTTCTCCATGGCCTGTCCTGCATTTCTGGTTTTGACACTTTATTCAGCACGGCCCATTTGACCGATGGGAAGCGAGACTTCTTTGTAGCGCTGATTTGCCTTTCCAGATTGCTTGGATGGCCAAAAAGGGCGTATGCGTTTTTTCCTGGATATATTCAGGAAAAAACGCATACGCCCTTTTTGGCCAAGGGCATCATTGTCGAGGTTTTGCCGCTTTTCCTGTGCTTTAAAGGCGATTCGAATCTCCCTCCTGAAATCTGTTTCCTGCAATTCTGCCTTGCTTTCAAATCCTCTTCGTTGCCTTCCCTCAGTATATTTGTGGACGAGAGTTATCATTTATAACTCTGCAGGTTTGTGAATTGCAGTGCCCCTGAGCTCCATTTTTCAACTCGCTTTCTTGGGAGCTGGCCGCAAAAGCGCAGGATTGCTTCAGGCCCTATTCTCCTTCCGGGCGGCAGGCTGAGCCTGTGGTTAATTCTTCTTCCTGATGGGAAAATAGAGTGAGCTGTGCCTGTCCCAAGACCTAGAGATAGTCTCTCATTGGTTCCCCCTCTTCCCGTTCCTCCTCAGGACAAATTGCAACCTGTACGGAACAGGAGGTTAAAGGTGCTGATTCTCCAAGGAGGCAGATTGCTAGGAAAGCGGCTGGAATGGCGAACCCGAGCACAAGGAGATGAGAAATGAGGTGCGTTTTAGAAACCTTTCCCGATCACACGGTGTACCATCTTCTGGGTTTCTCATGCATGTTTTCGATGTAGGAAGATGCCCTTGAACCTGGAGATTTGGGACCCATGGGATGGGTACCACGCAGTATTATTTTAAAGGGTCTGCGTTTGCTCCCCCAACCTCACCAAACCTCTCAGCCCCAAGAGTGTCCACCCTTATGTCTCAATCAGCTGTGGGCCTAGATATGGTCAATCCAGGTGGCATCACAGCCCCTGAACGAATTTTGTAAGAATTTCTCTCTCTTTCACTGTCTTTGCTTCACGGGTTTTTAAAAGTAATTGATTTTTATAATGGGGTTTAGCTGCTTTTCACTGCTGTGTTTATGCCGCTTTACACCCACTTGACTCCCTTACAGAGAGATATCAACACATCGGTTTTAAGATTCTTACTAGTCAGATATATTCTTGGGCGGTGAATAGGGGATGTTGAGACTCGTTCACTGAGCAAGGAGTAGGTCTTGTCTATTACATATTGGGGTTATGGAACGGTATCTGAGCTAATTTGAAACCCTTGTTTTATGCATCACCCCACCTCACCTTTCCCGTTAAGCAGCCATAGTGTGTTTTCTAAACGTGTGACTCTCTTCTGTTTTGTAATTCAGTTCAAGTGTAACGGTTTTTACATTCCCTCTCTAAGTGATATCTTATGATAAGTGTCTTTTTCTGTGTGACTTATTTCACGTAGAATCGTCGTACCTAAATCCACTCATCATGCTGCTACGAGCCTTATGACGTTGATTTCATGGCTGAGTGATATTGCATTGTACATAAGGAGCACAACTTCTTTATCCATTTTTCTCTTTCCTGGGATATTTAAGGTGTAACGAAGTGGAGGTTCTTGTCAACAGAGCAGCCCTAAACTTTGGGGTGCCTGTGTCTTGCTGATTTTTAGTTTTCCCATTTTATACGCCCATGAGTGGAAGTGCCCTATGCTCTCTAAGCTGAGTTTTTTAGATGTTTCAAGACACACCGTACACCTCTCCAGAGTGGCTGTTGGCAATTTACATCCCGCCCATCAGCGTAGCAAGGCTCCCGTTTCTCCATGGCCTGTCCTGCATTTCTGGTTTTGACACTTTATTCAGCATGGCCCTTTTGACCGATGGGAAGCGAGACTTCTTTGTAGCGCTGATTTGCCTTTCCAGGTTGCTTGGTTGGCCAAAAAGGGCGTATGCGTTTTTTCCTGAATATATTCAGGAAAAAACGCATACGCCCTTTTTGGCCAAGGGCATCATTGTCGAGGTTTTGCCGCTTTTCCTGTGCTTTAAAGGCGATTCGAATCTCCCTCCTGAAATCTGTTTCCTGCAATTCTGCTTTGCTTTCAAATCCTCTTCATTGCCTTCCCTCAGTATATTTGTGGAAGAGAGTTATCATTTATAACTCTGCAGGTTTGTGAATTTCAGTGCCCCTGAGCTCCATTTTTCAACTCGCTTTCTTGGGAGCTGGCCGCAAAAGCGCAGGATTGCTTCAGGCCCTATTCTCCTTCCGGGCGGCAGGCTGAGCCTGTGGTTAATTCTTCTTCCTGATGGGAAAATAGAGTGGCCTGTGCCTGTCCCAAGACCTAGAGCTAGTCTCTCATTGGTTCCCCCTCTTCCCGTTCCTCCTCAGGACAAATTGCAACCTGTACGGAACAGGAGGTTAAAGGTGCTGATTCTCCAAGGAGGGAGATTGCTAGGAAAGCGGCTGGAATGGCGAACCCGAGCACAAGGAGATGAGAAATGAGGTGCGTTTTAGAAACCTTTCCCGATCACACGGTGTACTATCTTCTGGGTTTCTCATGCATGTTTTCGATGTCGGAAGGTGCCCTTGAACCTGGAGATTTGGGACCCATGGGATGGGTACCACGCAGTATTACTTTAAAGGGTCTGCGTTTGCTCACCCAACCTCACCAATCCTCTCAGCCCCAGGAGTGTCCACCCTTATGTCTCAATCAGCTGTGGGTCTAGATATGGTCAACCCAGGTGGCATCACAGCCCCTGAACGAATTTTGTAAGAATTTCTCTCTCTTTCACTGTCTTTGCTTCACGGGTTTTTAAAAGTAATTGATTTTTATAATGGGGTGTAGCTGCTTTTCAGAGCTGTGTGTATGCCGCTTTACACGCACTTGCCTCACTTACAGAGAGATATCAACACATAGGTTTTAAGATTCTTACTAGTCAGATATATACTTGGGCGGTGAATAGGGGGTCTTGAGTCCCGTTCACTGAGCAAGGAGTAGGTCTTGTCTATTACATATTGGGTTTATGGAACGGTATCTGAGCTAATTTGAAACCCTTGTTTTATGCATCACCCCACCTCACCTTTCCCGTTAAGCAGCCTTAGTGTGTTTTCTAAACGTGTGACTCTCTTCTGTTTTGTAATTCAGTTCAAGTGTAGCGGTTTTTACATTCCCTCTATACGTGGTATCTTATGATAAGTGTCTTTTTCTGTGTGACTTATTTCACGTACAATCGTCGTACCTAAATCCACTCATCATGCTGCTACGAGCCTTATGACGTAGATTTCATGGCTGAGTGATATTCCATTGTACATAAGGACCACAACTTCTTTATCCATTTTTCTCTTTCCTGGGATATTTAAGGTGTAACGAAGTGGAGGTTCTTGTCAACAGAGCAGCCCTAAACTTTGGGGTGCCTGTGTCTTGCTGATTTTTAGTTTTCCCAATTTATACGCCCATGAGTGGAAGTGCCCTATGCCCTCTAAACTGAGTTTTTTAGATGTTTCAAGACACACCGTACACCTCTCCAGAGTGGCTGTTGGCAATTTACATCCCGCCCATCAGCGTAGCAAGGCTCCCGTTTCTCCATGGCCTGTCCTGCATTTCTGGTTTTGACACTTTATACAGCATGGCCCTTTTGACCGATGGGAAGTGAGACTTCTTTGTAGCGCTGATTTGCCTTTCCAGGTTGCTTGGTTGGCCAAAAAGGGCGTATGCGTTTTTTCCTGAATATATTCAGGAAAAAACGCATACGCCCTTTTTGGCCAAGGGCATCATTGTCGAGGTTTTGCCGCTTTTCCTGTGCTTTAAACGCGATTCGATTCTCCCTCCTGAAATCTGTTTCCTGCAATTCTGCCTTGCTTTCAAATCCTCTTCGTTGCCTTCCCTCAGTATATTTGTGGACGAGAGTTATCAATTATAACTCTGCAGGTTTGTGAATTGCAGTGCCCCTGAGCTCCATTTTTCAACTCGCTTTCTTGGGAGCTGGCCGCAAAAGCGCAGGATTGCTTCAGGCCCTATTCTGCTTCCGGGCGGCAGGCTGAGCCTGTGGTTAATTCTTCTTCCTGATGGGAAAATATAGTGACCTGTGCCTGTCCCAAGGCCTAGAGCTAGTCTCTCATTGGTTCCCCCTCTTCCCGTTCCTCCTCAGGACAAATTGCAACCTGTACGGAACAGGAGGTTAAAGGTGCTGATTCTCCAAGGAGGGAGATTGCTAGGAAAGCGGCTGGAATGGCGAACCCGAGCACAAGGAGATGAGAAATGATGTGCGTTTTAGAAACCATTCCCGATCACACGGTGTACTATCTTCTGGGTTTCTCATGTATGTTTTCGATGTAGGAAGGTGCACTTGAACCTGGAGATTTGGGACCCATGGGATGGGTACCACGCAGTATTACTTTAAAGGGTCTGCGTTTGCTCACCCAACCTCACCAAACCTCTCAGCCCCAGGAGTCTCCACCCTTATGTCTCAATCAGCTGTGGGTGTAGATATGGTCAACCCAGGTGGCATCACAGCCCCTGAAAGAATTTTGTAAGAATTCCTCTCTCTTTCACTGTCTTTGCTTCACGGGTTTTTAAAAGTAATTGATTTTTATAATGGGGTTTAGCTGCTTTTCACTGCTGTGTTTATGCCGCTTTACACCCACTTGCCTCACTTACAGAGAGATATCAACACATAGGTTTTAAGATTCTTACTAGTCAGATATATTCTTGTGCGGTGAATAGGGGGTGTTGAGTCCCGTTCACTGAGCAAGGAGTAGGTCTTGTCTATTACATATTGGGTTTATGGAACGGTATCTGAGCTAATTTGAAACCCTTGTTTTATGCATCACCCCACCTCACCTTTCCCGTTAAGCAGCCATAGTGTGTTTTCTAAACGTGTGACTCTCTTCTGTTTTGTAATTCAGTTCAAGTGTAGCGGTTTTTACATTCCCTCTATAAGTGATATCTTATGATAAGTGTCTTTTTCTGTGTGACTTATTTCACGTAGAATCGTCGTACCTAAATCCACTCATCATGCTGCTACGAGCCTTATGACGTAGATTTCATGGCTGAGTGATATTCCATTGTACATAAGGACCACAACTTCTTTATCCATTTTTCTCTTTCCTGGGATATTTAAGGTGTAACGAAGTGGAGGTTCTTGTCAACAGAGCAGCCCTAAACTTTGGGGTGCCTGTGTCTTGCTGATTTTTAGTTTTCCCAATTTATACGCCCATGAGTGGAAGTGCCCTATGCTCTCTAAGCTGAGTTTTTTAGATGTTTCAAGACACACCGTACACCTCTCCAGAGTGGCTGTTGGCAATTTACATCCCGCCCATCAGCGTAGCAAGGCTCCCGTTTCTCCATGGCCTGTCCTGCATTTCTGGTTTTGACACTTTATTCAGCACGGCCCATTTGACCGATGGGAAGCGAGACTTCTTTGTAGCGCTGATTTGCCTTTCCAGATTGCTTGGATGGCCAATAAGGGCGTATGCGTTTTTTCCTGGATATATTCAGGAAAAAACGCATACGCCCTTTTTGGCCAAGGGCATCATTGTCGAGGTTTTGCCGCTTTTCCTGTGCTTTAAAGGCGATTCGAATCTCCCTCCTGAAATCTGTTTCCTGCAATTCTGCCTTGCTTTCAAATCCTCTTCGTTGCCTTCCCTCAGTATATTTGTGGACGAGAGTTATCATTTATAACTCTGCAGGTTTGTGAATTGCAGTGACCCTGAGCTCCATTTTTCAACTCGCTTTCTTGGGTGCTGGCCGCAAAAGCGCAGGATTGCTTCAGGCCCTATTCTCCTTCCGGGCGGCAGGCTGAGCCTGTGGTTAATTCTTCTTCCTGATGGGAAAATAGAGTGAGCTGTGCCTGTCCAAGACCTAGAGCTAGTCTCTCATTGGTTCCCCCTCTTCCCGTTCCTCCTCAGGACAAATTGCAACCTGTACGGAACAGGAGGTTAAAGGTGCTGATTCTCCAAGGAGGGAGATTGCTAGGAAAGCGGCTGGAATGGCGAACCCGAGCACAAGGAGATGAGAAATGAGGTGCGTTTTAGAAACCTTTCCCGATCACACGGTGTACCATCTTCTGGGTTTCTCATGCATGTTTTCGATGTAGGAAGATGCCCTTGAACCTGGAGATTTGGGACCCATGGGATGGGTACCACGCAGTATTACTTTAAAGGGTCTGCGTTTGCTCCCCCAACCTCACCAAACCTCTCAGCCCCAATAGTGTCCACCCTTATGTCTCAATCAGCTGTGGGCCTAGATATGGTCAATCCAGGTGGCATCACAGCCCCTGAACGAATTTTGTAAGAATTTCTCTCTCTTTCACTGTCTTTGCTTCACGGGTTTTTAAAAGTAATTGATTTTTATAATGGGGTTTAGCTGCTTTTCACTGCTGTGTTTATGCCGCTTTACACCCACTTGACTCCCTTACAGAGAGATATCAACACATCGGTTTTAAGATTCTTACTAGTCAGATATATTCTTGGGCGGTGAATAGGGGATGTTGAGACCCGTTCACTGAGCAAGGAGTAGGTCTTGTCTATTACATATTGGGGTTATGGAACGGTATCTGAGCTAATTTGAAACCCTTGTTTTATGCATCACCCCACCTCACCTTTCCCGTTAAGCAGCCTTAGTGTGTTTTCTAAACGTGTGACTCTCTTCTGTTTTGTAATTCAGTTCAAGTGTAGCGGTTTTTACATTCCCTCTATAAGTGATATCTTATGATAAGTGTCTTTTTCTGTGTGACTTATTTCACGTAGAATCGTCGTACCTAAATCCACTCATCATGCTGCTACGAGCCTTATGTTGTTGATTTCATGGCTGAGTGATATTGCATTGTACATAAGGAGCACAACTTCTTTATCCATTTTTCTCTTTCCTGGGATATTTAAGGTGTAACGAAGTGGAGGTTCTTGTCAACAGAGCAGCCCTAAACTTTGGGGTGCCTGTGTCTTGCTGATTTTTAGTTTTCCCAATTTATACGCCCATGAGTGGAAGTGCCCTATGCTCTCTAAGCTGAGTTTTTTAGATGTTTCAAGACACACCGTACACCTCTCCAGAGTGGCTGTTGGCAATTTACATCCCGCCCATCAGCGTAGCAAGGCTCCCGTTTCTCCATGGCCTGTCCTGCATTTCTGGTTTTGACACTTTATTCAGCATGGCCCTTTTGACCGATGGGAAGCGAGACTTCTTTGTAGCGCTGATTTGCCTTTCCAGGTTGCTTGGTTGGCCAAAAAGGGCGTATGCGTTTTTTCCTGAATATATTCAGGAAAATAAAAAAAGCATACGCCCTTTTTGGCCATGGGCATCATTGTCGAGGTTTTGCCGCTTTTCCTGTGCTTTAAAGGCGATTCGAATCTCCCTCCTGAAATCTGTTTCCTGCAATTCTGCCTTGCTTTCAAATCCTCTTCGTTGACTTCCCTCAGTATATTTGTGGACGAGAGTTAGCATTTATAACTCTGCAGGTTTGTTAATTGCAGTGCCCCTGAGCTCCATTTTTCAACTCGCTTTCTTGGGAGCTGGGCCGCAAAAGCGCAGGATTGCTTCAGGCCCTATTCTCCTTCCGGGCGGCAGGCTGAGCCTGTGGTTAATTCTTCTTCCTGATGGGAAAATAGAGTGACCTGTGCCTGTCCCAAGACCTAGAGCTAGTCTCTCATTGGTTCCCCCTCTTCCCGTTCCTCCTCAGGACAAATTGCAACCTGTACGGAACAGGAGGTTAAAGGTGCTGATTCTCCAAGGAGGGATATTGCTAGGAAAGCGGCTGGAATGGCGAACCCGAGCACAAGGAGATGAGAAATGAGGTGCGTTTTAGAAACCTTTCCCGATCACACGGTGTACTATCTTCTGGGTTTCTCATGCATGTTTTCGATGTCGGAAGGTGCCCTTGAACCTGGAGATTTGGGACCCATGGGATGGGTACCACGCAGTATTACTTTAAAGGGTCTGCGTTTGCTCACCCAACCTCACCAAACCTCTCAGCCCAAGGAGTGTCCACCCTTATGTCTCAATCAGCTGTGGGTCTAGATATGGTCAACCCAGGTGGCATCACAGACCCTGAAAGAATTTTGTAAGAATTTCTCTCTCTTTCACTGTCTTTGTTTCACGGGTTTTTAAAAGTAATTGATTTTTATAATGGGGTGTAGCTGCTTTTCAGAGCTGTGTGTATGCCGCTTTAGACCCACTTGCCTCACTTACAGAGAGATATCAACACATAGGTTTTAAGATTCTTACTAGTCAGATATATTCCTCGGCGGTGAATAGGGGGTGTTGAGTCCCGTTCACTGAGCAAGGAGTAGGTCTTGTCTATTACATATTGGGTTTATGGAACGGTATCTGAGCTAATTTGAAACCCTTGTTTTATGCATCACCCCACCTCACCTTTCCCGTTAAGCAGCCTTAGTGTGTTTTCTAAACGTCTGACTCTCTTCTGTTTTGTAATTCAGTTCAAGTGTAGCTGTTTTTACATTCCCTCTATACGTGATATCTTATGATAAGTGTCTTTTTCTGTGTGACTTATTTCACGTAGAATCGTCGTACCTAAATCCACTCATCATGCTGCTACGAGCCTTATGACGTAGATTTCATGGCTGAGTGATATTCCATTGTACATAAGGACCACAACTTCTTTATCCATTTTTCTCTTTCCTGGGATATTTAAGGTGTAACGAAGTGGAGGTTCTTGTCAACAGAGCAGCCCTAAACTTTGGGGTGCCTGTGTCTTGCTGATTTTTAGTTTTCCCAATTTATACGCCCATGAGTGGAAGTGCCCTATGCCCTCTAAGCTGAGTTTTTTAGATGTTTCAAGACACACCGTAGACCTTTCCAGAGTGGCTGTTGGCAATTTACATCCCGCCCATCAGCGTAGCAAGGCTCCCGTTTCTCCATGGCCTGTCCTGCATTTCTGGTTTTGACACTTTATTCAGCATGGCCCTTTTGACCGATGGGAAGTGAGACTTCTTTGTAGCGCTGATTTGCCTTTCCAGGTTGCTTGGTTGGCCAAAAAGGGCGTATGCGTTTTTTCCTGAATATATTCAGGAAAAAACGCATACGCCCTTTTTGGCCAAGGGCATCATTGTCGAGGTTTTGCCGCTTTTCCTGTGCTTTAAACGCGATTCGATTCTCCCTCCTGAAATCTGTTTCCTGCAATTCTGCCTTGCTTTCAAATCCTCTTCGTTGCCTTCCCTCAGTATATTTGTGGACGAGAGTTATCAATTATAACTCTGCAGGTTTGTGAATTGGAGTGCCCCTGAGGTCCATTTTTCAACTCGCTTTCTTGGGAGCTGGCCGCAAAAGCGCAGGATTGCTTCAGGCCCTATTCTCCTTCCGGGCGGCAGGCTGAGCCTGTGGTTAATTCTTCTTCCTGATGGGAAAATAGAGTGACCTGTGCCTGTCCCAAGACCTAGAGCTAGTCTCTCATTGGTTCCCCCTCTTCCAGTTCCTCCTCAGGACAAATTGCAACCTGTACTGAACAGGAGGTTAAAGGTGCTGATTCTCCAAGGAGGGAGATTGCTGGAAAGCGGCTGGAATGGCGAACCCGAGCACAAGGAGATGAGAAATGAGGTGCGTTTTAGAAACCTTTCCCGATCACACGGTGTACCATCTTCTGGGTTTCTCATGAATGTTTTCGATGTCGGAAGTTGCCCTTGAACTTGGAGATTTGGGACCCATGGGATGGGTACCACGCAGTATTACTTTAAACGGTCTGCGTTTGCTCACCCACCCTCACCAAACCTCTCAGCCCCAAGAGTGTCCACCCTTATGTCTCAATCAGCTGTGGGCCTAGATATGGTCAATCCAGGTGGCATCACAGCCCCTGAACGAATTTTGTAAGAATTTCTCTCTCTTTCACTGTCCTTGCTTCACGGGTTTTTAAAAGTAATTGATTTTTATAATGGGGTTTAGCTGCTTTTCACTGCTGTGTTTATGCCGCTTTACACCCACTTGACTCCCTTACAGAGAGATATCAACACATAGGTTTTAAGATTCTTACTAGTCAGATATATTCTTGGGCGGTGAATAGGGGGTGTTGAGTCCCGTTCACTGAGCAAGGAGTAGGTCTTGTCTATTACATATTGGGTTTATGGAACGGTATCTGAGCTAATTTGAAACCCTTGTTTTATGCATCACCCCACCTCACCTTTCCCGTTAAGCAGCCATAGTGTGTTTTCTAAACGTGTGACTCTCTTCTGTTTTGTAATTCAGTTCAAGTGTAGCGGTTTTTACATTCCCTCTATAAGTGATATCTTATGATAAGTGTCTTTTTCTGTGTGACTTATTTCACGTAGAATCGTCGTACCTAAATCCACTCATCATGCTGCTACGAGCCTTATGACGTAGATTTCATGGCTGAGTGATATTCCATTGTACATAAGGACCACAACTTCTTTATCCATTTTTCTCTTTCCTGGGATATTTAAGGTGTAACGAAGTGGAGGTTCTTGTCAACAGAGCAGCCCTAAACTTTGGGGTGCCTGTGTCTTGCTGATTTTTAGTTTTCCCAATTTATACGCCCATGAGTGGAAGTGCCCTATGCTCTCTAAGCTGAGTTTTTTAGATGTTTCAAGACACACCGTACACCTCTCCAGAGTGGCTGTTGGCAATTTACATCCCGCCCATCAGCGTAGCAAGGCTCCCGTTTCTCCATGGCCTGTCCTGCATTTCTGGTTTTGACACTTTATTCAGCACGGCCCATTTGACCGATGGGAAGCGAGACTTCTTTGTAGCGCTGATTTGCCTTTCCAGATTGCTTGGATGGCCAAAAAGGGCGTATGCGTTTTTTCCTGGATATATTCAGGAAAAAACGCATACGCCCTTTTTGGCCAAGGGCATCATTGTCGAGGTTTTGCCGCTTTTCCTGTGCTTTAAAGGCGATTCGAATCTCCCTCCTGAAATCTGTTTCCTGCAATTCTGCCTTGCTTTCAAATCCTCTTCGTTGCCTTCCCTCAGTATATTTGTGGACGAGAGTTATCATTTATAACTCTGCAGGTTTGTGAATTGCAGTGACCCTGAGCTCCATTTTTCAACTCGCTTTCTTGGGTGCTGGCCGCAAAAGCGCAGGATTGCTTCAGGCCCTATTCTCCTTCCGGGCGGCAGGCTGAGCCTGTGGTTAATTCTTCTTCCTGATGGGAAAATAGAGTGAGCTGTGCCTGTCCCAAGACCTAGAGCTAGTCTCTCATTGGTTCCCCCTCTTCCCGTTCCTCCTCAGGACAAATTGCAACCTGTACGGAACAGGAGGTTAAAGGTGCTGATTCTCCAAGGAGGGAGATTGCTAGGAAAGCGGCTGGAATGGCGAACCCGAGCACAAGGAGATGAGAAATGAGGTGCGTTTTAGAAACCTTTCCCGATCACACGGTGTACCATCTTCTGGGTTTCTCATGCATGTTTTCGATGTAGGAAGATGCCCTTGAACCTGGAGATTTGGGACCCATGGGATGGGTACCACGCAGTATTATTTTAAAGGGTCTGCGTTTGCTCCCCCAACCTCACCAAACCTCTCAGCCCCAAGAGTGTCCACCCTTATGTCTCAATCAGCTGTGGGCCTAGATATGGTCAATCCAGGTGGCATCACAGCCCCTGAACGAATTTTGTAAGAATTTCTCTCTCTTTCACTGTCTTTGCTTCACGGGTTTTTAAAAGTAATTGATTTTTATAATGGGGTTTAGCTGCTTTTCACTGCTGTGTTTATGCCGCTTTACACCCACTTGACTCCCTTACAGAGAGATATCAACACATCGGTTTTAAGATTCTTACTAGTCAGATATATTCTTGGGCGGTGAATAGGGGATGTTGAGACTCGTTCACTGAGCAAGGAGTAGGTCTTGTCTATTACATATTGGGGTTATGGAACGGTATCTGAGCTAATTTGAAACCCTTGTTTTATGCATCACCCCACCTCACCTTTCCCGTTAAGCAGCCATAGTGTGTTTTCTAAACGTGTGACTCTCTTCTGTTTTGTAATTCAGTTCAAGTGTAACGGTTTTTACATTCCCTCTCTAAGTGATATCTTATGATAAGTGTCTTTTTCTGTGTGACTTATTTCACGTAGAATCGTCGTACCTAAATCCACTCATCATGCTGCTACGAGCCTTATGACGTTGATTTCATGGCTGAGTGATATTGCATTGTACATAAGGAGCACAACTTCTTTATCCATTTTTCTCTTTCCTGGGATATTTAAGGTGTAACGAAGTGGAGGTTCTTGTCAACAGAGCAGCCCTAAACTTTGGGGTGCCTGTGTCTTGCTGATTTTTAGTTTTCCCATTTTATACGCCCATGAGTGGAAGTGCCCTATGCTCTCTAAGCTGAGTTTTTTAGATGTTTCAAGACACACCGTACACCTCTCCAGAGTGGCTGTTGGCAATTTACATCCCGCCCATCAGCGTAGCAAGGCTCCCGTTTCTCCATGGCCTGTCCTGCATTTCTGGTTTTGACACTTTATTCAGCATGGCCCTTTTGACCGATGGGAAGCGAGACTTCTTTGTAGCGCTGATTTGCCTTTCCAGGTTGCTTGGTTGGCCAAAAAGGGCGTATGCGTTTTTTCCTGAATATATTCAGGAAAAAACGCATACGCCCTTTTTGGCCAAGGGCATCATTGTCGAGGTTTTGCCGCTTTTCCTGTGCTTTAAAGGCGATTCGAATCTCCCTCCTGAAATCTGTTTCCTGCAATTCTGCTTTGCTTTCAAATCCTCTTCGTTGCCTTCCCTCAGTATATTTGTGGAAGAGAGTTATCATTTATAACTCTGCAGGTTTGTGAATTTCAGTGCCCCTGAGCTCCATTTTTCAACTCGCTTTCTTGGGAGCTGGCCGCAAAAGCGCAGGATTGCTTCAGGCCCTATTCTCCTTCCGGGCGGCAGGCTGAGCCTGTGGTTAATTCTTCTTCCTGATGGGAAAATAGAGTGGCCTGTGCCTGTCCCAAGACCTAGAGCTAGTCTCTCATTGGTTCCCCCTCTTCCCGTTCCTCCTCAGGACAAATTGCAACCTGTACGGAACAGGAGGTTAAAGGTGCTGATTCTCCAAGGAGGGAGATTGCTAGGAAAGCGGCTGGAATGGCGAACCCGAGCACAAGGAGATGAGAAATGAGGTGCGTTTTAGAAACCTTTCCCGATCACACGGTGTACTATCTTCTGGGTTTCTCATGCATGTTTTCGATGTCGGAAGGTGCCCTTGAACCTGGAGATTTGGGACCCATGGGATGGGTACCACGCAGTATTACTTTAAAGGGTCTGCGTTTGGTCACCCAACCTCACCAATCCTCTCAGCCCCAGGAGTGTCCACCCTTATGTCTCAATCAGCTGTGGGTCTAGATATGGTCAACCCAGGTGGCATCACAGCCCCTGAACGAATTTTGTAAGAATTTCTCTCTCTTTCACTGTCTTTGCTTCACGGGTTTTTAAAAGTAATTGATTTTTATAATGGGGTGTAGCTGCTTTTCAGAGCTGTGTGTATGCCGCTTTACACGCACTTGCCTCACTTACAGAGAGATATCAACACATAGGTTTTAAGATTCTTACTAGTCAGATATATACTTGGGCGGTGAATAGGGGGTCTTGAGTCCCGTTCACTGAGCAAGGAGTAGGTCTTGTCTATTACATATTGGGTTTATGGAACGGTATCTGAGCTAATTTGAAACCCTTGTTTTATGCATCACCCCACCTCACCTTTCCCGTTAAGCAGCCTTAGTGTGTTTTCTAAACGTGTGACTCTCTTCTGTTTTGTAATTCAGTTCAAGTGTAGCGGTTTTTACATTCCCTCTATACGTGGTATCTTATGATAAGTGTCTTTTTCTGTGTGACTTATTTCACGTACAATCGTCGTACCTAAATCCACTCATCATGCTGCTACGAGCCTTATGACGTAGATTTCATGGCTGAGTGATATTCCATTGTACATAAGGACCACAACTTCTTTATCCATTTTTCTCTTTCCTGGGATATTTAAGGTGTAACGAAGTGGAGGTTCTTGTCAACAGAGCAGCCCTAAACTTTGGGGTGCCTGTGTCTTGCTGATTTTTAGTTTTCCCAATTTATACGCCCATGAGTGGAAGTGCCCTATGCCCTCTAAACTGAGTTTTTTAGATGTTTCAAGACACACCGTACACCTCTCCAGAGTGGCTGTTGGCAATTTACATCCCGCCCATCAGCGTAGCAAGGCTCCCGTTTCTCCATGGCCTGTCCTGCATTTCTGGTTTTGACACTTTATACAGCATGGCCCTTTTGACCGATGGGAAGTGAGACTTCTTTGTAGCGCTGATTTGCCTTTCCAGGTTGCTTGGTTGGCCAAAAAGGGCGTATGCGTTTTTTCCTGAATATATTCAGGAAAAAACGCATACGCCCTTTTTGGCCAAGGGCATCATTGTCGAGGTTTTGCCGCTTTTCCTGTGCTTTAAACGCGATTCGATTCTCCCTCCTGAAATCTGTTTCCTGCAATTCTGCCTTGCTTTCAAATCCTCTTCGTTGCCTTCCCTCAGTATATTTGTGGACGAGAGTTATCAATTATAACTCTGCAGGTCTGTGAATTGCAGTGCCCCTGAGCTCCATTTTTCAACTCGCTTTCTTGGGAGCTGGCCGCAAAAGCGCAGGATTGCTTCAGGCCCTATTCTGCTTCCGGGCGGCAGGCTGAGCCTGTGGTTAATTCTTCTTCCTGATGGGAAAATATAGTGACCTGTGCCTGTCCCAAGGCCTAGAGCTAGTCTCTCATTGGTTCCCCCTCTTCCCGTTCCTCCTCAGGACAAATTGCAACCTGTACGGAACAGGAGGTTAAAGGTGCTGATTCTCCAAGGAGGGAGATTGCTAGGAAAGCGGCTGGAATGGCGAACCCGAGCACAAGGAGATGAGAAATGATGTGCGTTTTAGAAACCATTCCCGATCACACGGTGTACTATCTTCTGGGTTTCTCATGTATGTTTTCGATGTAGGAAGGTGCACTTGAACCTGGAGATTTGGGACCCATGGGATGGGTACCACGCAGTATTACTTTAAAGGGTCTGCGTTTGCTCACCCAACCTCACCAAACCTCTCAGCCCCAGGAGTCTCCACCCTTATATCTCAATCAGCTGTGGGTGTAGATATGGTCAACCCAGGTGGCATCACAGCCCCTGAAAGAATTTTGTAAGAATTCCTCTCTCTTTCACTGTCTTTGCTTCACGGGTTTTTAAAAGTAATTGATTTTTATAATGGGGTTTAGCTGCTTTTCACTGCTGTGTTTATGCCGCTTTACACCCACTTGCCTCACTTACAGAGAGATATCAACACATAGGTTTTAAGATTCTTACTAGTCAGATATATTCTTGTGCGGTGAATAGGGGGTGTTGAGTCCCGTTCACTGAGCAAGGAGTAGGTCTTGTCTATTACATATTGGGTTTATGGAACGGTATCTGAGCTAATTTGAAACCCTTGTTTTATGCATCACCCCACCTCACCTTTCCCGTTAAGCAGCCATAGTGTGTTTTCTAAACGTGTGACTCTCTTCTGTTTTGTAATTCAGTTCAAGTGTAGCGGTTTTTACATTCCCTCTATAAGTGATATCTTATGATAAGTGTCTTTTTCTGTGTGACTTATTTCACGTAGAATCGTCGTACCTAAATCCACTCATCATGCTGCTACGAGCCTTATGACGTAGATTTCATGGCTGAGTGATATTCCATTGTACATAAGGACCACAACTTCTTTATCCATTTTTCTCTTTCCTGGGATATTTAAGGTGTAACGAAGTGGAGGTTCTTGTCAACAGAGCAGCCCTAAACTTTGGGGTGCCTGTGTCTTGCTGATTTTTAGTTTTCCCAATTTATACGCCCATGAGTGGAAGTGCCCTATGCTCTCTAAGCTGAGTTTTTTAGATGTTTCAAGACACACCGTACACCTCTCCAGAGTGGCTGTTGGCAATTTACATCCCGTCCATCAGCGTAGCAAGGCTCACGTTTCTCCATGGCCTGTCCTGCATTTCTGGTTTTGACACTTTATTCAGCACGGCCCATTTGACCGATGGGAAGCGAGACTTCTTTGTAGCGCTGATTTGCCTTTCCAGATTGCTTGGATGGCCAAAAAGGGCGTATGCGTTTTTTCCTGAATATATTCAGGAAAAAACGCATACGCCCTTTTTGGCCAAGGGCATCATTGTCGAGGTTTTGCCGCTTTTCCTGTGCTTTAAAGGCGATTCGAATCTCCCTCCTGAAATCTGTTTCCTGCAATTCTGCCTTGCTTTCAAATCCTCTTCGTTGCCTTCCCTCAGTATATTTGTGGACGAGAGTTATCATTTATAACTCTGCAGGTTTGTGAATTGCAGTGACCCTGAGCTCCATTTTTCAACTCGCTTTCTTGGGTGCTGGCCGCAAAAGCGCAGGATTGCTTCAGGCCCTATTCTCCTTCCGGGCGGCAGGCTGAGCCTGTGGTTAATTCTTCTTCCTGATGGGAAAATAGAGTGAGCTGTGCCTGTCCCAAGACCTAGAGCTAGTCTCTCATTGGTTCCCCCTCTTCCCGTTCCTCCTCAGGACAAATTGCAACCTGTACGGAACAGGAGGTTAAAGGTGCTGATTCTCCAAGGAGGGAGATTGCTAGGAAAGCGGCTGGAATGGCGAACCCGAGCACAAGGAGATGAGAAATGAGGTGCGTTTTAGAAACCTTTCCCGATCACACGGTGTACCATCTTCTGGGTTTCTCATGCATGTTTTCGATGTAGGAAGATGCCCTTGAACCTGGAGATTTGGGACCCATGGGATGGGTACCACGCAGTATTACTTTAAAGGGTCTGCGTTTGCTCCCCCAACCTCACCAAACCTCTCAGCCCCAATAGTGTCCACCCTTATGTCTCAATCAGCTGTGGGCCTAGATATGGTCAATCCAGGTGGCATCACAGCCCCTGAACGAATTTTGTAAGAATTTCTCTCTCTTTCACTGTCTTTGCTTCACGGGTTTTTAAAAGTAATTGATTTTTATAATGGGGTTTAGCTGCTTTTCACTGCTGTGTTTATGCCGCTTTACACCCACTTGACTCCCTTACAGAGAGATATCAACACATCGGTTTTAAGATTCTTACTAGTCAGATATATTCTTGGGCGGTGAATAGGGGATGTTGAGACCCGTTCACTGAGCAAGGAGTAGGTCTTGTCTATTACATATTGGGGTTATGGAACGGTATCTGAGCTAATTTGAAACCCTTGTTTTATGCATCACCCCACCTCACCTTTCCCGTTAAGCAGCCTTAGTGTGTTTTCTAAACGTGTGACTCTCTTCTGTTTTGTAATTCAGTTCAAGTGTAGCGGTTTTTACATTCCCTCTATAAGTGATATCTTATGATAAGTGTCTTTTTCTGTGTGACTTATTTCACGTAGAATCGTCGTACCTAAATCCACTCATCATGCTGCTACGAGCCTTATGTTGTTGATTTCATGGCTGAGTGATATTGCATTGTACATAAGGAGCACAACTTCTTTATCCATTTTTCTCTTTCCTGGGATATTTAAGGTGTAACGAAGTGGAGGTTCTTGTCAACAGAGCAGCCCTAAACTTTGGGGTGCCTGTGTCTTGCTGATTTTTAGTTTTCCCAATTTATACGCCCATGAGTGGAAGTGCCCTATGCTCTCTAAGCTGAGTTTTTTAGATGTTTCAAGACACACCGTACACCTCTCCAGAGTGGCTGTTGGCAATTTACATCCCGCCCATCAGCGTAGCAAGGCTCCCGTTTCTCCATGGCCTGTCCTGCATTTCTGGTTTTGACACTTTATTCAGCATGGCCCTTTTGACCGATGGGAAGCGAGACTTCTTTGTAGCGCTGATTTGCCTTTCCAGGTTGCTTGGTTGGCCAAAAAGGGCGTATGCGTTTTTTCCTGAATATATTCAGGAAAATAAGCATACGCCCTTTTTGGCCATGGGCATCATTGTCGAGGTTTTGCCGCTTTTCCTGTGCTTTAAAGGCGATTCGAATCTCCCTCCTGAAATCTGTTTCCTGCAATTCTGCCTTGCTTTCAAATCCTCTTCGTTGACTTCCCTCAGTATATTTGTGGACGAGAGTTAGCATTTATAACTCTGCAGGTTTGTGAATTGCAGTGCCCCTGAGCTCCATTTTTCAACTCGCTTTCTTGGGAGCTGGCCGCAAAAGCGCAGGATTGCTTCAGGCCCTATTCTCCTTCCGGGCGGCAAACTGAGCCTGTGGTTAATTCTTCTTCCTGATGGGAAAATAGCGTGACCTGTGCCTGTCCCAAGACCTAGAGCTAGTCTCTCATTGGTTCCCCCTCTTCCCGTTCCTCCTCAGGACAAATTGCAACCTGTACGGAACAGGAGGTTAAAGGTGCTGATTCTCCAAGGAGGGATATTGCTAGGAAAGCGGCTGGAATGGCGAACCCGAGCACAAGGAGATGAGAAATGAGGTGCGTTTTAGAAACCTTTCCCGATCACACGGTGTACTATCTTCTGGGTTTCTCATGCATGTTTTCGATGTCGGAAGGTGCCCTTGAACCTGGAGATTTGGGACCCATGGGATGGGTACCACGCAGTATTACTTTAAAGGGTCTGCGTTTGCTCACCCAACCTCACCAAACCTCTCAGCCCAAGGAGTGTCCACCCTTATGTCTCAATCAGCTGTGGGTCTAGATATGGTCAACCCAGGTGGCATCACAGACCCTGAAAGAATTTTGTAAGAATTTCTCTCTCTTTCACTGTCTTTGTTTCACGGGTTTTTAAAAGTAATTGATTTTTATAATGGGGTGTAGCTGCTTTTCAGAGCTGTGTGTATGCCGCTTTAGACCCACTTGCCTCACTTACAGAGAGATATCAACACATAGGTTTTAAGATTCTTACTAGTCAGATATATTCTTCGGCGGTGAATAGGGGGTGTTGAGTCCCGTTCACTGAGCAAGGAGTAGGTCTTGTCTATTACATATTGGGTTTATGGAACGGTATCTGAGCTAATTTGAAACCCTTGTTTTATGCATCACCCTACCTCACCTTTCCCGTTAAGCAGCCTTAGTGTGTTTTCTAAACGTCTGACTCTCTTCTGTTTTGTAATTCAGTTCAAGTGTAGCTGTTTTTACATTCCCTCTATACGTGATATCTTATGATAAGTGTCTTTTTCTGTGTGACTTATTTCACGTAGAATCGTCGTACCTAAATCCACTCATCATGCTGCTACGAGCCTTATGACGTAGATTTCATGGCTGAGTGATATTCCATTGTACATAAGGACCACAACTTCTTTATCCATTTTTCTCTTTCCTGGGATATTTAAGGTGTAACGAAGTGGAGGTTCTTGTCAACAGAGCAGCCCTAAACTTTGGGGTGCCTGTGTCTTGCTGATTTTTAGTTTTCCCAATTTATACGCCCATGAGTGGAAGTGCCCTATGCCCTCTAAGCTGAGTTTTTTAGATGTTTCAAGACACACCGTAGACCTTTCCAGAGTGGCTGTTGGCAATTTACATCCCGCCCATCAGCGTAGCAAGGCTCCCGTTTCTCCATGGCCTGTCCTGCATTTCTGGTTTTGAGACTTTATTCAGCATGGCCCTTTTGACCGATGGGAAGTGAGACTTCTTTGTAGCGCTGATTTGCCTTTCCAGTATGCTTGGTTGGCCAAAAAGGGCGTATGCGTTTTTTCCTGAATATATTCAGGAAAAAACGCATACGCCCTTTTTGGCCAAGGGCATCATTGTCGAGGTTTTGCCGCTTTTCCTGTGCTTTAAACGCGATTCGATTCTCCCTCCTGAAATCTGTTTCCTGCAATTCTGCCTTGCTTTCAAATCCTCTTCGTTGCCTTCCCTCAGTATATTTGTGGACGAGAGTTATCAATTATAACTCTGCAGGTTTGTTAATTGGAGTGCCCCTGAGGTCCATTTTTCAACTCGCTTTCTTGGGAGCTGGCCGCAAAAGCGCAGGATTGCTTCAGGCCCTATTCTCCTTCCGGGCGGCAGGCTGAGCCTGTGGTTAATTCTTCTTCCTGATGGGAAAATAGAGTGACCTGTGCCTGTCCCAAGACCTAGAGCTAGTCTCTCATTGGTTCCCCCTCTTCCAGTTCCTCCTCAGGACAAATTGCAACCTGTACTGAACAGGAGGTTAAAGGTGCTGATTCTCCAAGGAGGGAGATTGCTGGAAAGCGGCTGGAATGGCGAACCCGAGCACAAGGAGATGAGAAATGAGGTGCGTTTTAGAAACCTTTCCCGATCACACGGTGTACCATCTTCTGGGTTTCTCATGAATGTTTTCGATGTCGGAAGTTGCCCTTGAACCTGGAGATTTGGGACCCATGGGATGGGTACCACGCAGTATTACTTTAAACGGTCTGCGTTTGCTCACCCAACCTCACCAAACCTCTCAGCCCCAAGAGTGTCCACCCTTATGTCTCAATCAGCTGTTGGCCTAGATATGGTCAATCCAGGTGGCATCACAGCCCCTGAACGAATTTTGTAAGAATTTATCTCTCTTTCACTGTCCTTGCTTCACGGGTTTTTAAAAGTAATTGATTTTTATAATGGGGTTTAGCTGCTTTTCACTGCTGTGTTTATGCCGCTTTACACCCACTTGACTCCCTTACAGAGAGATATCAACACATAGGTTTTAAGATTCTTACTAGTCAGATATATTCTTGGGCGGTGAATAGGGGGTGTTGAGTCCCGTTCACTGAGCAAGGAATAGGTCTTGTCTATTACATATTGGGTTTATGGAACGGTATCTGAGCTAATTTGAAACCCTTGTTCTATGCATCACCCCACCTCACCTTTCCCGTTAAGCATCCTTAGTGTGTTTTCTAAACGTGTGACTCTCTTCTGTTTTGTAATTCAGTTCAAGTGTAGCGGTTTTTACATTCCCTCTATAAGTGATATCTTATGATAAGTGTCTTTTTCTGTGTGACTTATTTCACGTAGAATCGTCGTACCTAAATCCACTCATCATGCTGCTACGAGCCTTATGACGTAGATTTCATGGCTGAGTGATATTCCATTGTACATAAGGACCACAACTTCTTTATCCATTTTTCTCTTTCCTGGGATATTTAAGGTGTAACGAAGTGGAGGTTCTTGTCATCAGAGCAGCCCTAAACTTTGGGGTGCCTGTGTCTTGCTGATTTTTAGTTTTCCCAATTTATACGCCCATGAGTGGAAGTGCCCTATGCTCTCTAAGCTGAGTTTTTTAGATGTTTCAAGACACACCGTACACCTCTCCAGAGTGGCTGTTGGCAATTTACATCCCGCCCATCAGCGTAGCAAGGCTCCCGTTTCTCCATGGCCTGTCCTGCATTTCTGGTTTTGACACTTTATTCAGCATGGCCCTTTTGACCGATGGGAAGCGAGAGTTCTTTGTAGCGCTGATTTGCCTTTCCAGGTTGCTTGGTTGGCCAAAAAGGGCCTATGCGTTTTTTCCTGAATATATTCAGGAAAAAACGCATACGGCCTTTTTGACCAAGGGCATCATTTTCGAGGTTTTGCCGCTTTTCCTGTGCTTTAAAGGCGATTCGAATCTCCCTCCTGAAATCTGTTTCCTGCAATTCTGCCTTGCTTTCAAATCCTCTTCGTTTCCTTCCCTCAGTATATTTGTGGACGAGAGTTATCATTTATAACTCTGCAGGTTTGTGAATTGCAGTGCCCCTGAGCTCCATTTTACAACTCGCTTTCTTGGGAGCTGGCCGCAAAAGTGCAGGATTGCTTCACGCCCTAATCTCCTTCCGAGCGGCAGGCTGAGCCTGTGGTTAATTCTTCTTCCTGATGGGAAAATAGAGTGACCTGTGCCTGTCCCAAGACCTAGAGCTAGTCTCTCATTGGTTCCCCCTCTTCCCGTTCCTCCTCAGGACAAATAGCAACCTGTACGGAACAGGAGGTTAAAGGTGCTGATTCTCCAAGTAGAGAGATTGTTAGGAAAGCGGCTGGAATGGCGAACCGGAGCACAAGGAGATGAGAAATGAGTTGCGTTTTAGAAACCTTTCCCGATCACACGGTGTACTATCTTCTGGGTTTCTCATGCATGTTTTCGATGTAGGAAGGTGCACTTGAACCTGGAGATTTGGGACCCATGGGATGGGTACCACGCAGTATTACTTTAAAGGGTCTGCGTTTGCTCACCCAACCTCACCAAACCTCTCAGCCCCAGGAGTGTCCACCCTTATGTCTCAATCAGCTGTGGGTCTAGATATGGTCAACCCAGGTGGCATCACAGCCCCTGAACGAATTTTGTAAGAATTTCTCTCTCTTTCACTGTCTTTGCTTCACGGGTTTTTAAAAGTAATTGATTTTTATAATGGGGTGTAGCTGCTTTTCAGAGCTGTTTGTATGCCGCTTTACACCCACTTGACTCACTTACAGAGAGATATCAACACATAGGTTTTAAGATTCTTACTAGTCAGATATATTCTTGGGCGGTGAATAGGGGGTGTTGAGTCCCGTTCACTGAGCAAGGAGTAGGTCTTTTCTATTACATATTGGGTTTATGGAACGGTATCTGAGCTATTTTGAAACCCTTGTTTTATGCATCACCCCACCTCACATTTCCCGTTAAGCAGCCATAGTGTGTTTTCTAAACGTGTGACTCTCTTCTGTTATGTAATTCAGTTCAAGTGTAGCGGTTTTTACATTCCCTATATAAGTGATATCTTATGATAAGTGTCTTTTTCTGTGTGACTTATTTCCCGTAGAATCGTTGTACCTAAATCCACTCATCATGCTGCTACTAGCCTTATGACGTTGATTTCATGGCTGAGTGATATTCCATTGTACATAAGGACCACAACTTCTTTATCCATTTTTCTCTTTCCTGGTATATATAAGGTGTAATGAAGTGGAGGTTCTTGCCAACAGAGCAGCCCTAAGCTAAGGGGTGCCTGTGTCTTGCTGATTTTTAGTATTCCCAATTTATACGCCCATGAGTGGAAGTGCCCTATGCTCTCTAAGCTGAGTTTTTTAGATGTTTCAAGACACACCGTACACCTCTCCAGAGTGGCTGTTGGCAATTTACATCCCGCCCATCAGCGTAGCAAGGCTCCCGTTTCTCCATGGCCTGTCCTGCATTTCTGGTTTTGACACTGTATTCAGCATGGCCCTTTTGACCGATGGGAAGCGAGACTTCTTTGTAGCGCTGATTTGCCTTTCCAGGTTGCTTGGTTGGCCAAAAAGGGCGTATGCGTTTTTTCCTGAATATATTCAGGAAAAAACGCATACGCCCTTTTTGGCCAAGGGCATCATTGTCGAGGTTTTGCCGCTTTTCCTGTGCTTTAAAGGCGATTCGAATCTCCCTCCTGAAATCTGTTTCCTGCAATTCTGCCTTGCTTTCAAATCCTCTTCGTTGCCTTCCCTCAATATATTTGTGGACGAGAGTTATCATTTATAACTCTGCAGGTTTGTGAATTGCAGTGCCCCTGAGCTCCATTTTTCAACTCGCTTTCTTGGGAGCTGGCCGCAAAAGCGCAGAATTGCTTCAGGCCCTATTCTCCTTCCGGTCGGCAGGCTGAGACTGTGGTTAATTCTTCTTCCTGATGGGAAAATAGAGTGACCTGTGCCTGTCCCAAGACCTAGAGCTAGTCTCTCATTGGTTCCCCCTCTTCCCGTTCCTCCTCAGGACAAATTGCAACCTGTACGGAACAGGAGGTTAAAGGTGCTGATTCTCCAAGGAGGGAGATTGCTAGGAAAGCGGCTGGAATGGCGAACCCGAGCACAAGGAGATGAGAAATGAGGTGCGTTTTAGAAACCTTTCCCGATCACACGGTGTACTATCTTCTGGGTTTCTCATGCATGTTTTCGATGTCGGAAGGTGCCCTTGAACCTGGAGATTTGGGACCCATGGGATGGGTACCACGCAGTATTACTTTAAAGGGTCTGCGTTTGCTCACCCAACCTCACCAATCCTCTCAGCCCCAGGAGTGTCCACCCTTATGTCTCAATCAGCTGTGGGTCTAGATATGGTCAACCCAGGTGGCATCACAGCCCCTGAACGAATTTTGTAAGAATTTCTCTCTCTTTCACTGTCTTTGCTTCACGGGTTTTTAAAAGTAATTGATTTTTATAATGGGGTGTAGCTGCTTTTCAGAGCTGTGTGTATGCCGCTTTACACCCTCTTGCCTCACTTACAGAGAGATATCAACACATAGGTTTTAAGATTCTTACTAGTCAGATATATACTTGGGCGGTGAATAGGTGGTGTTGAGTCCCGTTCACTGAGCAAGGAGTAGGTCTTGTCTATTACATATTGGGTTTATGGAACGGTATCTGAGCTAATTTGAAACCCTTGTTTTATGCATCACCCCACCTCACCTTTCCCGTTAAGCAGCCTTAGTGTGTTTTCTAAACGTGTGACTCTCTTCTGTTTTGTAATTCAGTTCAAGTGTAGCGGTTTTTACATTCCCTCTATACGTGATATCTTATGATAAGTGTCTTTTTCTGTGTGACTTATTTCACGTAGAATCGTCGTACCTAAATCCACTCATCATGCTGCTACGAGCCTTATGACGTAGATTTCATGGCTGAGTGATATTGCATTGTACATAAGGAGCACAACTTCTTTATCCATTTTTCTCTTTCCTGGGATATTTAAGGTGTAACGAAGTGGAGGTTCTTGTCAACAGAGCAGCCCTAAACTTTGGGGTGCCTGTGTCTTGCTGATTTTTAGTTTTCCCAATTTATACGCCCATGAGTGGAACTGCCCTATGCCCTCTAAACTGAGTTTTTTAGATGTTTCAAGACACACCGTACACCTCTCCAGAGTGGCTGTTGGCAATTTACATCCCGCCCATCAGCGTAGCAAGGCTCCCGTTTCTCCATGGCCTGTCCTGCATTTCTGGTTTTGACACTTTATTCAGCATGGCCCTTTTGACCGATGGGAAGTGAGACTTCTTTGTAGCGCTGATTTGCCTTTCCAGGTTGCTTGGTTGGCCAAAAAGGGCGTATGCGTTTTTTTCTGGATATATTCAGGAAAAAACGCATACACCCTTTTTGGCCAAGGGCATCATTGTCGAGGTTTTGCCGCTTTTCCTGTGCTTTAAAGGCGATTCGAATCTCCCTCCTGAAATCTGTTTCCTGCAATTCTGCCTTGCTTTCAAATCCTCTTCGTTGCCTTCCCTCAGTATATTTGAGGACGAGAGTTATCATTTATAACTCTGCAGGTTTGTGAATTGCAGTGCCCCTGAGCTCCATTTTTCAACTCGCTTTCTTGGGTGCTGGCCGCAAAAGCGCAGGATTGCTTCAGGCCCTATTCTCCTTCCGGGCGGCAGGCTGAGCCTGTGGTTAATTCTTCTTCCTGATGGGAAAATAGAGTGAGCTGTGCCTTTCCCAAGACCTAGAGCTAGTCTTTCATTGGTTCCCCCTCTTCCCGTTCCTCCTCAGGACAAATTGCAACCTGTACGGAACAGGAGGTTAAAGGTGCTGATTCTCCAAGGAGGGAGATTGCTAGGAAAGCGGCTGGAATGGCGAACCCGAGCACAAGGAAATGAGAAATGAGGTGCGTTTTAGAAACCTTTCCCGATCACACGGTGTACCATCTTCTGGGTTTCTCATGCATGTTTTCGATGTAGGAAGATGCCCTTGAACCTGGAGATTTGGGACCCATGGGATGGGTACCACGCAGTATTACTTTAAAGGGTCTGCGTTTGCTCCCCCAACCTCACCAAACCTCTCAGCCCCAAGAGTGTCCAACCTTATGTCTCAATCAGCTGTGGGCCTAGATATGGTCAATCCAGGTGGCATCACAGCCCCTGAACGAATTTTGTAAGAATTTCTCTCTCTTTCACTGTCTTTGCTTCACGGGTTTTTAAAAGTAATTGATTTTTATAATGGGGTTTAGCTGCTTTTCACTGCTGTGTTTATGCCGCTTTACACCCACTTGACTCCCTTACAGAGAGATATCAACACATCGGTTTTAAGATTCTTACTAGTCAGATATATTCTTGGGCGGTGAATAGGGGATGTTGAGACCCGTTCACTGAGCAAGGAGTAGGTCTTGTCTATTACATATTGGGGTTATGGAACGGTATCTGAGCTAATTTGAAACCCTTGTTTTATGCATCACCCCACCTCACCTTTCCCGTTAAGCAGCCTTAGTGTGTTTTCTAAACGTGTGACTCTCTTCTGTTTTGTAATTCAGTTCAAGTGTAGCGGTTTTTACATTCCCTCTATAAGTGATATCTTATGATAAGTGTCTTTTTCTGTGTGACTTATTTCACGTAGAATCGTCGTACCTAAATCCACTCATCATGCTGCTACGAGCCTTATGTTGTTGATTTCATGGCTGAGTGATATTGCATTGTACATAAGGAGCACAACTTCTTTATCCATTTTTCTCTTTCCTGGGATATTTAAGGTGTAACGAAGTGGAGGTTCTTGTCAACAGAGCAGCCCTAAACTTTGGGGTGCCTGTGTCTTGCTGATTTTTAGTTTTCCCAATTTATACGCCCATGAGTGGAAGTGCCCTATGCTCTCTAAGCTGAGTTTTTTAGATGTTTCAAGACACACCATACACCTCTCCAGAGTGGCTGTTGGCAATTTACATCCCGCCCATCAGCGTAGCAAGGCTCCCGTTTCTCCATGGCCTGTCCTGCATTTCTGGTTTTGACACTTTATTCAGCATGGCCCTTTTGACCGATGGGAAGCGAGACTTCTTTGTAGCGCTGATTTGCCTTTCCAGGTTGCTTGGTTGGCCAAAAAGGGCGTATGCGTTTTTTCCTGAATATATTCAGGAAAAAAAGCATACGCCCTTTTTGGCCAAGGGCATCATTGTCGAGGTTTTGCCGCTTTTCCTGTGCTTTAAAGGCGATTCGAATCTCCCTCCTGAAATCTGTTTCCTGCAATTCTGCCTTGCTTTCAAATCCTCTTCGTTGCCTTCCCTCAGTATATTTGTGGACGAGAGTTATCATTTATAACTCTGCAGGTTTGTGAATTGCAGTGCCCCTGAGCTCCATTTTTCAACTCGCTTTCTTGGGAGCTGGCCGCAAAAGCGCAGGATTGCTTCAGGCCCTATTCTCCTTCCGGGCGGCAGGCTGAGCCTGTGGTTAATTCTTCTTCCTGATGGGAAAATAGAGTGACCTGTGCCTGTCCCAAGACCGAGAGCTAGTCTCTCATTGGTTCCCCCTCTTCCCGTTCCTCCTCAGGGCAAATTGCAACCTGTACGGAACAGGAGGTTAAAGGTGCTGATTCTCCAAGGAGGGATATTGCTAGGAAAGCGGCTGGAATGGCGAACCCGAGCACAAGGAGATGAGAAATGAGGAGCGTTTTAGAAACCTTTCCCGATCACACGGTGTACTATCTTCTGGGTTTCTCATGCATGTTTTCGATGTCGGAAGGTGCCCTTGAACCTGGAGATTTGGGACCCATGGGATGGGTACCACGCAGTATTACTTTAAAGGGTCTGCGTTTGCTCACCCAACCTCACAAATCCTCTCAGCCCCTGGAGTGTCCACCCTTATGTCTCAATCAGCTGTGGGTCTAGATATGGTCAACCCAGGTGGCATCACAGCCCCTGAACGAATTTTGTAAGAATTTCTCTCTCTTTCACTGTCTTTGTTTCACGGGTTTTTAAAAGTAATTGATTTTTATAATGGGGTGTAGCTGCTTTTCAGAGCTGTGTGTATGCCGCTTTACACCCACTTGCCTCACTTACAGAGAGATATCAACACATAGGTTTTAAGATTCTTACTAGTCAGATATATTCTTGGGCGGTGAATAGGGGGTGTTGAGTCCCGTTCACTGAGCAAGGAGTAGGTCTTGTCTATTACATATTGGGTTTATGGAACGGTATCTGAGCTAATTTGAAACCCTTGTTTTATGCATCACCCCACCTCACCTTTCCCGTTAAGCAGCCATAGTGTGTTTTCTAAACGTGTGACTCTCTTCTGTTTTGTAATTCAGTTCAAGTGTAGCGGTTTTTACATTCCCTCTATACGTGATATCTTATGATAAGTGTCTTTTTCTGTGTGACTTATTTCACGTAGAATCGTCGTACCTAAATCCACTCATCATGCTGCTACGAGCCTTATGACGTAGATTTCATGGCTGAGTGATATTCCATTGTACATAAGGACCACAACTTCTTTATCCATTTTTCTCTTTCCTGGGATATTTAAGGTGTAACGAAGTGGAGGTTCTTGTCAACAGAGCAGCCCTAAACTTTGGGGTGCCTGTGTCTTGCTGATTTTTAGTTTTCCCAATTTATACGCCCATGAGTGGAAGTGCCCTATGCCCTCTAAGCTGAGTTTTTTAGATGTTTCAAGACACACCGTAGACCTCTCCAGAGTGGCTGTTGGCAATTTACATCCCGCCCATCAGCGTAGCAAGGCTCCCGTTTCTCCATGGCCTGTCCTGCATTTCTGGTTTTGACACTTTATTCAGCATGGCCCTTTTGACCGATGGGAAGCGAGAGTTCTTTGTAGCGCTGATTTGCCTTTCCAGGTTGCTTGGTTGGCCAAAAAGGGCGTATGCGTTTTTTCCTGAATAAATTCAGGAAAAAACGCATACGGCCTTTTTGGCCAAGGGCATCATTTTCGAGGTTTTGCCACTTTTCCTGTGCTTTAAAGGCGATTCGAATCTCCCTCCTGAAATCTGTTTCCTGCAATTCTGCCTTGCTTTCAAATCCTCTTCGTTTCCTTCCCTCAGTATATTTGTGGACGAGAGTTATCATTTATAACTCTGCAGGTTTGTGAATTGCAGTGCCCCTGAGCTCCATTTTACAACTCGCTTTCTTGGGAGCTGGCCGCAAAAGTGCAGGATTGCTTCACGCCCTAATCTCCTTCCGGGCGGCAGGCTGAGCCTGTGGTTAATTCTTCTTCCTGATGGGAAAATAGAGTGAGCTGTGCCTGTCCCAAGACCTAGAGCTAGTCTCTCATTGGTTCCCCCTCTTCCCGTTCCTCCTCAGGACAAATTGCAACCTGTACGGAACAGGAGGTTAAAGGTGCTGATTCTCCAAGGAGGGAGATTGCTAGGAAAGCGGCTGGAATGGCGAACCGGAGCACAAGGAGAGGAGAAATGAGGTGCGTTTTAGAAACCTTTCCCGATCACACGGTGTACTATCTTCTGGGTTTCTCATGCATGTTTTCGATGTAGGAAGGTGCACTTGAACCTGGAGATTTGGGACCCATGGGATGGGTACCACGCAGTGTTACTTTAAAGGGTCTGCGTTTGCTCACCCAACCTCACCAATCCTCTCAGCCCCAGGAGTGTCCACCCTTATGTCTCAATCAGCTGTGGGTCTAGATATGGTCAACCCAGGTGGCATCACAGCCCCTGAACGAATTTTGTAAGAATTTCTCTCTCTTTCACTGTCTTTGCTTCACGGGTTTTTAAAAGTAATTGATTTTTATAATGGGGTGTAGCTGCTTTTCAGAGCTGTTTTTATGCCGCTTTACACCCACTTGACTCACTTACAGAGAGATATCAACACATAGGTTTTAAGATTCTTACTAGTCAGATATATTCTTGGGCGGTGAATAGGGGGTGTTGAGTCCCGTTCACTGAGCAAGGAGTTGGTCTTTTCTATTACATATTGGGTTTATGGAACGGTATCTGAGCTATTTTGAAACCCTTGTTTTATGCATCACCCCACCTCACATTTCCCGTTAAGCAGCCATAGTGTGTTTTCTAAACGTGTGACTCTCTTCTGTTATGTAATTCAGTTCAAGTGTAGCGGTTTTTACATTCCCTATATAAGTGATATCTTATGATAAGTGTCTTTTTCTGTGTGACTTATTTCCCGTAGAATCGTTGTACCTAAATCCACTCATCACGCTGCTACTAGCCTTATGACGTTGATTTCATGGCTGAGTGATATTCCATTGTACATATGGACCACAACTTCTTTATCCATTTTTCTCTTTCCTGGTATATATAAGGTGTAATGAAGTGGAGGTTCTTGCCAACAGAGCAGCCCTAAGCTATGGGGTGCCTGTGTCTTGCTGATTTTTAGTATTCCCAATTTATACGCCCATGAGTGGAAGTGCCCTATGCTCTCTAAGCTGAGTTTTTTAGATGTTTCAAGACACACCGTACACCTCTCCAGAGTGGCTGTTGGCAATTTACATCCCGCCCATCAGCGTAGCAAGGCTCCCGTTTCTCCATGGCCTGTCCTGCATTTCTGGTTTTGACACTTTATTCAGCATGGCCCTTTTGACCCATGGGAAGCGAGACTTCTTTGTAGCGCTGATTTGCCTTTCCAGGTTGCTTGGTTGGCCAAAAAGGGCGTATGCGTTTTTTCCTGAATATATTCAGGAAAAAACGCATACGCCCTTTTTGGCCAAGGGCATCATTGTCGAGGTTTTGCCGCTTTTCCTGTGCTTTAAAGGCGATTCGAATCTCCCTCCTGAAATCTGTTTCCTGCAATTCTGCCTTGCTTTCAAATCCTCTTCGTTGCCTTCCCTCAATATATTTATGGACGAGAGTTATCATTTATAACTCTGCAGGTTTGTGAATTGCAGTGCCCCTGAGCTCCATTTTTCAACTCGCTTTCTTGGGAGCTGGCCGCAAAAGCGCAGAATTGCTTCAGGCCCTATTCTCCTTCCGGGCGGCAGGCTGAGACTGTGGTTAATTCTTCTTCCTGATGGGAAAATAGAGTGACCTGTGCCTGTCCCAAGACCTAGAGCTAGTCTCTCATTGGTTCCCCCTCTTCCCGTTCCTCCTCAGGACAAATTGCAACCTGTACGGAACAGGAGGTTAAAGGTGCTGATTCTCCAAGGAGGGAGATTGCTAGGAAAGCGGCTGGAATTGCGAACCCGAGCACAAGGAGATGAGAAATGAGGTGCGTTTTAGAAACTTTTCCCGATCACACGGTGTACCATCTTCTGGGTTTCTCATGCATGTTTTCGATGTAGGAAGGTGCCCTTGAACCTGGAGATTTGGGACCCATGGGATGGGTACCACGCAGTATTACTTTAAAGGGTCTGCGTTTGCTCACCCAACCTCACCAAACCTCTCATCCCCAGGAGTGTCCACCCTTATGTCTCAATCAGCTGTGGGTCTAGATATGGTCAACCCAGGTGGCATCACAGCCCCTGAACGAATTTTGTAAGAATTTCTCTCTCTTTCACTGTCTTTGTTTCACGGGTTTTTAAAAGTAATTGATTTTTATAATGGGGTGTAGCTGCTTTTCAGGGCTGTGTGTATGCCGCTTTACACCCACTTGCCTCACTTACTGAGAGATATCAACACATAGGTTTTAAGATTCTTACTAGTCAGATATATTCTTGGGCGGTGAATAGGGGGTGTTGAGTCCCGTTCACTGAGCAAGGAGTAGGTCTTGTCTATTACATATTGGGTTTGTGGAACGGTATCTGAGCTAATTTGAAACTCTTGTTTTATGCATCACCCCACCTCACCTTTCCCGTTAAGCAGCCATAGTGTGTTTTCTAAACGTGTGACTCTCTTCTGTTTTGTAATTCAGTTCAAGTGTAGCGGTTTTTACATTCCCTCTATAAGTGATATCTTATGATAAGTGTCTTTTTCTGTGTGACTTATTTCACGTAGAATCGTCGTACCTAAATCCACTCATCATGCTGCTACAAGTCGTATGACATTGATTTCATGGCTTAGTGATATTCCATTGTACATAAGAACCACACTTCTTTATCCATTTTTCTCTATCCTGGCATATTTAAGGTGTACTGAAGTTGAGGTACTTGTAAACAGAGCAGCCCTAAATTTTAGTGTGCCTGTGAGTTGTTGATTTTTAGTTTTCCCATTTTATACGCCCAGGAGTGGAAGGCCCTATGCTCTCTAGCTGTGTTTTTTAGATGTTATAGGAAACACCGTACACTTCTCCAGAGTGGCCGTTGGCAATTTACATCCAGCCCATTATCCTAACAAGGCTCCCTTTTCTCCCTGGCCTGTCCTGCATTTCTGGTTTTGACACTTTTTTAGGATGGCCCCTTTGATCCATGGGAATTGAGTCTTCTTTGTAGTGCTGATTAGCCTTTCCGGCTTGCTTGGTTGGCCAAAAAGGGCGTATGCGTTTTTTCCTGAATATATTCAGGAAAAAACGCATACGCCCTTTTCGGCCAAGTGCAGCATTGTCGATGTTTTGCCGTTTTTCATGTGCTTTAAAGGCGTTTCGAATCTACCTCCTGAAATCTGTTTCCTGCAATGTTGCCTTGCTTTCAAATCGTCTTCTTTGCCTTCCCTCAATATATTTTTGGACGAGAGTGATCATTTATAACTCTGCAAGTTAGTGAATTGCAGTGCCCCTGAGCTCCATTTTTCAACTCGATTTTTTGGGAGCTGGCCGCATAACCGCAGGATTGCTTCAGGCCCTATTCTGGTTCCGGGGGGCAGGCTGGGCCTGTGGTTAATTCTTCTTCCTGATGAGAAAATAGAGTGGCCTGTGCCTGTCCCAACACGTATAGCTAGTCTCTCATTGGTTCCCGCTCTTCCCATTCATCCTCAGAACAAATTGCAACCTGTACGAGACAGGAAGTTAAAGGTGCTGATTCTCCCATGGGGAGATTGTTACTAAAGCGGCTGGAATGGCGAACCCGAGCACAAGGAGATGAGAAATGATGTGCATTTCAGAACCCTTTCCCGGTCACACTATATACCATCTACTGGGATTCCCATGCATTTTTTCGCTGTAGGAAGATTCCCTTGAACCTGGAGATTTGGGACCCATAGAATGGGTACCACACAGTATTACTTTAAAGGGTCTGTGTTTCCTCACCCAACCTCACCAATCCTCTCAGCCCCAAGAGTGTCCAGCCTTATGTCTAATCCAGCTGTGGGTCTAGATATGGTCAGTCCAGGTTGCTTCACTGACCCTGAAAGAAATATGTACGAATTTCTCCCTCTTTCACTGTCTTTGTTGGGTTTTTTTTTTTTTTTTGTAACTTGGTTTAGCTGATTTTCACTGCTGTGTTTATGCCACTTTACACCCACTTAATTCACTTACAAAGCTATATAAATACATAGGTTTTAAGATTCTTACTAGTCAGATATATTCTTGTGCCTTGAATAGGGGGTGTGGAGTCCAGTTCACTTAGAAAGGAGTAGGGCTTGTCTGCTACATTTGTGGTTTATGGAACGCTATCTGTGCTAATTTCAAACCGTTGTTTTATGTCTCACGCCACCTCACGTTTCCTGTTAAGCAGCCATAGTTTGTTTTCTAAATGTGTGACTCTGTTCTGTTTTGCAGTACAGGTCATGTGTAGCGATTTTTACATTACCTCTATAAGTTATATCTTATGATAAGTGCCTTTTTCTGTGTGACTTATTTCACTTAGACACATCGTACGTAAATCCACTCAGCCTGCTTCTACTAGCCTTATGACATTTATTTCATGGCTGAGTGATATTCCATTGTACATAAGTACCACAACTTCTTTATCCATTTTTCTCTTTCCTGGGATATTTAAGATGTACCGAAGTGGAGGTTCTTGTAAACAGAGCACCCCGAAACTTTGGGGTGCCCGTGTCTTGTTGATTTTTTAGATGTCCCATTGTATACACCTATGAGTGGAAGTGCCCTATGCTCTCTAGCTGTGGTTTTTAGATGTTTCAGGAAACACCATATCCGAGTGACCATTGGCAGTTTTCATCCCGCCCATCAGCCTAACAAGGCTCCCTTTTCTCCCTGGCCTGTCCTGCCTGCATGTCTGGTTTTTACACTGTTTTAGGACGGCCCTTTTGACCTATGGGAAGTGAGACTTCTTTGTAGTGCTGATTTTCCTTTCCGGGTTGCTTGGTTGGCCAAAAAGGGCGTATGCGTTTTTTCCTAAATATATTCAGGAAAAAACGCATACGCCCTTTTTGGCCAAGTGCATCATTGTCGACGTTTTCCCGCTTTTCATGTGCTTTAAAGACGATTCGTATCTTCCTCCTGAAATCTGTTTCCTGCAATTCTGCCTTGCTTTCAAATACTGTTCGTTGCCTCCCCTTAGTATATTTTTGGATGAGAGTTGTCATTTATAACCCTGCAAGTTTTTGAATTACAGTGACCCTGAGCTACATTTTTCAAATGGCTTTTTTGGGAGCTGGCTGCAAAACCGCAGGATTGCTTCAGGCACTATTCTGGTTCCATGGGGCAGGCTGAGCCTGTCGTTAATTCTTCTTCCTGATGGGAAATTAGAGTGACGTGTGCCTGTCCCAACACCTAGAGCTAGTCTCTCATGGGTTCCCCCTCATCCAGTTCATCCTCAGGACAAATTGCAACCTGTATGAAACAATAGGTTAAAGGTGCTGATTCTCCAAGTGGGGAGATTGTTAGTGAAGCTGCTGGATGGGGGGAACCCGAGCATCAGGAGATGTGAAATGAGGTGCATTTTAGAAACCTTTTCAGATCACACGGTGTATCATCGTCTGGGTTTCCCATGCATGTTTTCGCTGTAGGATGATTCCATTGAACCTGGAGATTTGGAACAAATGGAATGGGGACCACGCAGTATTACTTTAAAGTGTCTTCGTTTGCTCACCCAATCTCACCAATACTCTCAGCCCCAAGAGTTTCCAGCCTTATGTCTAATCCAGCTGTGGGTCTAGATATGGTCAATCCATGTTGCTTCAAAGCCCCTGAACGATCTCTGTAAGAATTTCTCTCTCTTTCAATGTCTTTGTTGTTTTTTTTTTTTTGAAATTTATTTTTATAATGGGGTTTAGCTGATTTTCACTGCTGTGTTTATACGGTTTTACACCCACTTGATTCACTTACAGAGAGATATCCATACATAGGTTTTAAGATTCTTACTAGTCAGATATATTTTTTGTGCGTTGAATAGTGGGTTTGGAGTCCAGTTCACTGAGCAAGGAATAGGGCTTGTCTGTTACATAATTGGTTTATGGAACGCTATCTGCGCTAATTTCAAACCCTTGTTTTATGCCTCACCCCACCTCACCTTTCCGTTAAGCAGCCATGGTGTGTTCTGTAAATGTGTGGCTCTATTCTGTTTTGTAGTACAGGTCCTGTGTAGCGATTTTTACATTCCCTCTCTAAGTGATATCTTATGATAAGTGTCTTTTCCTGTGTGACTCATTTCACTTCTAAACGTCGTACGTAAATCCAGTCAGCATGCTGCTACTAGCCTTATAACATTTATTACATGGCTGAGTGATATTCCATTGTACATAAGTACCACAACTTCTTTATCCATTTTTCTCTTTCCTGGGATATTTAAGGTGTACCGAATTGGAGGTTCTTGTTAACAGAGCAGCCCTAAACTTTGGGGTGCCCGTGTCTTGTTGATTTTTAGATTTCCCAATTTATACGCCCATGAGTGGAAGTGCCCTGTGCTCTCTAGCTGTGTTTTTTCGATGTTTTAGGAAACACCATACACTTCTACAGAGTGGCCGTTGGCAGTTTACATCCCCCCCATCAGCCTAACAAGGCTCCCTTTTCTCCATGGCCTGTCCTGCATTTCTGGTTTTTACACTTTTTTCAGCATGGTCCCCTTTGACCGATCGGAAGTGAGACTTCTTTGTATTGCTGATTTGCATTTCCGGCTTGCTTGGAGAGTCATAATTTATAATTCTGCAGTTTTGTGAATTGAAGTTTCCTGAGCTTCATTTGTCAACTCGCTTTTTTGGGAGCTGGCCGCAAAACCGGTGGTGTGCTTCTGCCCCTACTGTGGTTTCGGGCGGCAGGCGAAGCCTTTGCTTACTTCTTCTTCCTGATTGGAAATTAGAGTGACTTTTGCCTGTCCGAGCATCTAGGGCTTGTCTCTCATTGTTTCTCCTCCTTCCCCTTCATCCTGTGGACAAATTCCCAACTCTGTGCAACAGGACATAGAAGGTGCTGACATCCTCAAGTGGGGAGATTGTTAGGAAAGAGGCTGGTGGGGTGAACTCGACCACCATGAGATTAAGAGATGAGGTGCCTTTTCCAAAATCTTCCTGATCCAACCGTGTACCACCTTCTGGGTGTCACAGGCATGTTTTAGCTGTAGGAAAGTTCCCATGTATGTAAGGAGAACGCCAGGGATTTTTCCAAATCAGTGTCTCCCCGAACCCCAATCTGGTGAATTTTTAAGCCACTGGTACATGTATGTTCATTAAGGGACTTGGGCCGTAAGCAGAGTCCGAAATTTAGGTGAGTGAAGCCTGCAGGGTCAGAAACGCTCGACATCCGCCTCCTTTAGGTTCCTTTTTATCTGTAGTTGATACATGATGTCGATATAGATATCTATTGTTTTTCAGATTATTTCCCCTTAGGCGTTATTACAAAATATTGAGTATAGTTCCCTGTGCTATACAGTAGTTCCTTGTTGATGATATATTTTATACATAGAAGTGTGTATATGTTAATCCGAAACTGTTAATTTATCTCTCCTCCCACCTTTACCCTTTGGTAATAAACTATATAAGATTTTATACTTCGCAGAAATCCAGGAGCTGAAAGAGAGGTATCATTTTCAACGGAAAATCATTCAAAACAAGATTGAACCTTCAGCCAAGATTAGTAGATCCACATCCTTGGAAAGAAATCACTGCATTTCTCTAATGTTGACCTGACAAATACGACAAACCCCTCCACTGAACTTGCTTATAATAAAGTGATGGAAATATCAAATGGAAGTGTTAGAAACATCTTATTTTACACGAGCCTTATACACTGCTCTATGTTAATAACAGTTTGGCTCACGCATCTATTCTTTGAAGTTACAATGTTCTCAAATTCTGTTACTGATCCTGCAGAGTGGGCCCCAACAAGGGTCCCCCTGCCCAGTGTCATTGGAGCCAACAGATCGAGACTGAGTTTGGTTCAGAAGCAAAGGAAAACTTTATAGTTTGATCAGAGAATGGAGAGGTGAGAGCGTGCGCTCCCCCACGGACTGTGGGCCGGGCTGCTGTGTAGGGATCCCGTCAGCGTCAGCGGGAGGGATGGGGCGGAGCTCTCGAGGGCCGGGTTGGCTGGAGCTCAGGCCCTATGTGGCGGAGTCTGCACGGGGCCCGGAGAGCTGAGGTGCCGGCCCAGCCATCTTGCACTAGGAAATCGGGTCTGAAGTGCCGGGTGTGGGATCTCTGCCTGTGGAAACCTAGGAACAAGTGAAATTAGAAAAAGCACAAAGGAAAAAAAAGCTTAGACTTTATTTTATTGCCCAGATTCTATTTTTATTTCCCAGGAATTTTTAATGGCCTTTGCCGGTGACAAACCCCTCCTCTGCCTCTTGTCCCATTCCACATTCTTGGGGCGCTGAGGGTGCAGACACCTCTTCTGTAAATGCTTCGTGCTGAGTTGGGTGTCCTCATACCCGGGGAGAGGGGCACAACTTCTCCCCAGCTGCCTCCAGGTGAGGTTGATTGTCCCCAGGCCTCCTCCCTCACTGCTCGTCTGCCTGAGCACCAGCGTTGGAAGTTTTATAGATTCTAATGACCTTTAAGGGTCCAGGAAAGAGATGCGCAGGGACGCTGGGGGGGCCGGTTTTACCCTGCTCCACATTGGTTCGGCCCCCTTAGGCTGACGGTTTCTGCCAGCCTAGATGCTCTGACCAGTAGTCTGCGCTTTCTTCAGTTAGGCCACTGAATTAATGTACAAACAGCACCAGGTGTCAGAGCCTTGCCTGCTCAACTCCCAGAGAGTCCAGGGCCGGTGGTGATCCAGGACCATGACGGCCACTCAGTCAACGGCCTTTTGAAGTAGCCAGGAGTACATCTGGTCTCATTGGTCGTCGTCACAGTGGTGTCTGTAGGCTTTTCTATGGTTGCTAGCGTTATTTAGGGTTCCCCTGCCAAGTTTATTAGCTCCGCTCTGGGTGCAGTAAGTCCTGCAAGCAATAGTCTGTTTTTTGGGGGCACACTCTTGTGGTTTTCTGAGAGAAGCTCCAGGTCAAGTGATAGTCACACGAGTCGTCATGGGGGCCCGTTGCCCCAGGTTGTCTCTCTGGAAGTTGGAGTTGGAGGGCCTCCTCACTCGAGGTCATTGTGCCCACGGAGCGATCCCTGCAACTTCAGGGCATGGTGGGTGGTTAGGAACACCAAGTGGTGTCCTTTTCCCTTAGGAGGGAGCTGGCCTTGCGGGCTGCTCATTTCCAGGTTTTTAGATACCCCCAGTATCCTGGTCGGATGGGGTGGCTGGCCAATGCCTGGAGGGCATTCTTGCGTTGTTCCATTTCAAGTGGTCCCAGTTTTTGCACTAATACTCCAAGGGCGATTCACCTTCGACCAGGAATGTAAAGGTCAAAGGGTTTAGCTAAATTAGGGAGGTCCAGGGCAAGGGTCTGAATTGAATGCTCTTTCCTTTCTTGAAAGGCCGCTTCTGGATTCTATTCAAAAGGATCATCATCTTTTCCTTTCAGTGTTTCATATAGAGGCCCAGTTATTAGACTGTAGTTAGGGATCCAGATGCAGCAAACCCCGGTCTCCCCAGGAACCCCTAAGCTGTCTTCTAGTTTTAGGAAGGGTGAGGCTGCAAATGGCTTCTTCCCTTTCCTGGGATGGGCTTCTCCGATCTTCTGTGAGAATGAAGCCCAGGCAGGTCACCTTAGTCTGTGATATTTGAGCCTTTTTCTTGGACACCTTCTATCTTTTATTGGCTAGGTAGTCCAGAGGCCTCCTTAGTAGGGCTGGCGATCAGAATGTCGTCTGCATATTGAAGGAGGGTTCCCTTCTCCCGAGGTAGATCTTTTAGGGCTTTAGCTAACGTTTCCCCAAAGATGGTGTGGGAATTTTTGAACCCCTGGGGCAGGAAGGCCCAGCAGTATTGTTTTTGTTGTACGTTGAGTCCTGCCACACATAGCCAACATTTCTTGTGACTCTGGGACTAATGGAATACAGAAGAAGGCATCATTGAAGTCTAATACATAATACCATGTCCTGGTGGATGGTAGAATGACCAGCAGGGTATAGGAATTAGGAACTACTGGATGTATATCCTCTGTGGCTTCACTGACTGTCCTGGCGTCCTTTACCAGGTCCCCAGCAGCCCACGGGGCTCTCATGGTCAGGCCCCTCCCAGGATATGGAACTCACCTGGGCAGGTACGCAGCAGCCCACGGGGCTCTCATGGTCAGGCCCCTCCCAAGATATGGTGCTCACCTGTGCAGGTACCCAGCAGCCCACGGGGCTCTCATTGTCAGGCCCCTCCCAGGATATGGAGCTCACATGGGCAGGTACCCAGCAGCCCACGGGGCTCTCGTGGGCAGGCCCCTCCCAGGATATGGAGCTCACCTGGGTAGGTACCCAGCAGCCCACGGGGCTCTCGTGGGCAGGCCCCTCCCAGGATATGGAGCTCACCTGGGCAGGTACCCAGCAGCCCACGGGGCTCTCGTGGTCAAGCCCCTCCCAGGATATGGAGCTCACCTGGGCAGGTACCAGGCAGCTCACGGGGCTCTCGTGGGCAGGCCCCTCCCTGGATATGGAGCTCTCCTGGACAGGTACCCCGGCAGGGCTGGGCACACAGGAACCGTGAACATAGCCCTCATTGCAGAGCACCCCCAGCACACCTGTCGCTCAGAGCTGACACAGAGCACCTCAGAGCAGGGCTTGGACTAACAAACATCAGCTCCGACAGGTCTGTGACCCTAGGCTTCTCTCTGTGTGGCCTCCCTCCGCCTGGTCTTCCAGGGGCTTCCACTGCAGCCGGGGCACCAGGCCTCTGTCTCCATCCACCACCCCTCCTCTCCCTGACTCCTGGGTTCCTCTCATTAGGAGAGGGTCTTCTTGAAGTTGTCTCCCACTCATGGACCAGATAAAATGATTAGAAAACAAGCCAGGGCTGCCGCCCCTTGTCTATCTTGACTCTCGGGACCCTACATCTGTTCCTTGGACCTGGCCGGTGCAGCAAAGCCCATTTTCTGCAACTCTGAGCCCCTGAGGGGCGAGGATTGGCTGACCTAGGCAGCCTGGCCCTGCCGGCCAGCCCTTCCCAGGTGTGCCTGTGTTGAGGTCAATATAAACACCTCTCCAGGCAGCAAAAGCCTCTGCAGCTGTGCCTGACGCCATATTCTCTGCCCCGTCAGCAGTCTCGGGGTTGTGCTAGTGGGAGGGAGTAGCGCCCAGGGCTCTATGAGTGGCCCCGTGTGAGTGGGGCTCTGCTGGACTTTCTGCAGGAGTTGCCGGGCTGCCACCTGCTAAAGAAGAGGATGTGTCAACCACACCTGCTGCTGGAATTTCTACCCGGGCAGAGGTGAGGAAGGAAAAAAGCAGTGGGGGCCGGGACAGGAGGGGTACCTCAGGCAGGGAAATGGAAAGCTTCCAGAAGAGCGCCTGGGGCCAGGACCATCCTGGCTGACCTGCAGGCACCAAGTTGTCCTGCGTGCTGTCGCTGGTGTGACTCCAAGCCCCTTCCTCTAGGCTTTAAAGTCTTTGCACACATTCAGGTGTTTTACCTGGGAAGGGTGGGAAAAGTTCAGCAGCAGCTGGCCTGGGGATCAGCTCACATTTCCTCAGAGACGCCTCCTCACGGTCCCCCAGCTTTGCAATGAGGACGCTCCTTGCGGGGGAGCTGCTGGCTGCATGGGAGACGATTCCCCACCTCTGACCAACTTCAGAATTGTTTACCACTGGAGCAAGTGCCCTGATAGGGTTTTCCTCTGTATGACCAGTGGGTTCTGTTTTTTTTTTTGTTTTTGTTTTTTCTTTTTTGGTTCAAGGTAGGTTTTATTCCTCTTTTTGTATTTATAGATATAAGCATGGAAATAATTCATTCATATAAATACGTCTATGGGAAGGAAAGAATTTTTTTCTGTTTTATTTATTTAAAATATTATTTATGTTTTAATTTTTTAATTTTATTCATTTTTTTTATACAGCAGGTTCTTATTGGTTATCTATTTTATACATATAAGTGTATATATGTCAATCCCAGGCTCGCAATTCATCCCACCACCACCACCCTGCCACTTTCCCCCCTTGGTGTCCATACGTTTGTTCTCTACATCTGTGTCTCTATTTCTGCCTTGCAAACTGGTTCATCTGTACCATTTTTCTAGGTTCCACATGTATGCGCTTAAATATGGTATTTGTTTTTCTCTTTCTGACTTACTTCACTCTGTATGACAGTCTCTAGATCTATCCACGTCTCTACAAATGACCCAATTTCGTTCCTTTTTATGGCTGAGTAATATTCCATTTTATATATGTACCACATCTTTTCCATTCGTCTGTCTATGGGCATTTAGGTTGCTTCCATGACCTGGCTATTGTAAATAGTGCTGCAAAGAACATTGTGTGAATATCTTTTTGAATTATGGTTTTCTCTGGGTATATGCCCAGTAGTGGGATTGCTGGGTCATATGGTAATTCTATTTTTAGTTTTTTAAGGAACCTCCATACTGTTCTCCATAGTGACTGTATCAATTTACATCCCCACAAATAGTGAAAGAGGGTTCCCTTTTCTCCACACCCTCTCCAGCATTTGTTGTTTGTAGATTTTCTGATGATGCCCATTCTAACATGTGTGAGGTGATACCTCACTGTAGTTTTGGTTTATATTTCTCTAATAATTAGTGATGTTGAGCAGCTTTTCATGTGCTTCTTGGCCATCTGTATGTCTTCTGGGGACAAATGTCTATTTACGTCATCTGCCCATTTTTGGATTGGGTTGTTTGTTTTTTTTTACTGTTGAGCTGCATGTGCTGTTTATATATATTGGAGATTAATCCTTTGTCCATTGGTTCGTTTGCAAATATTTTCTCCCATTCTGAGGTTGTCTTTTCGTCTTGTTTGTAGTTTCCTTTGCTTTGCAAAAGCTTTTAGGTTTCATTTGCTCCCATTTGTTTATTTTTGTTTTTTATTCCATTACTCTAGTAGGTGGATCAAAAAAGATCTTGTTGTGATTTTTGTCAAAGAGTATTCTTCCTATGTTTTCCTCTAAGAGTTTTATAGTGTCCGGTCTTACATTTCGGTCTCTAATCCATTTTGAGTTTATTTTTTGTGAATGGTGTTAGGGAGTGTTCTAATTTCATTCTTTTACATGTAGCTGTCCATTTTTCCCAGCACCACTTATTGAAGAGACAGTCTTTTCTCCATTGTATATCCTTGCCTCCTTTGTCATAGATTAGTGGACCATAGGTGTGTAGGTTTATCTCTGGGCTTTCTTTTTTTTTTTTTCCTTTTACATCTTTATTGGAGTATAATTGCTTTACAATTGTGTGTTAATTTCTGCTGTATAAAAAAGTGAATCAGCTATACGTATACATATAACACCATATCCCCTCCCTCTTGCACCTCCCTCTCACTCCCTTATCCCACCCCTTTAGGTGGTCACAAAGCACCGAGCTGATCTCCCTGTGCTATGTGGCTGCTTCCCAGTAGCTATCAATTTTACATTTGGTAGTGTATATATGTCCATACCACTCTCTCACTTTGTCCTAGCTTACCCTTCCCCCTCCCCGTGTCCTCAAGTCCTTTCTCTACGTCTGTGTCCTTAATCCTTTCCTGCCCCTAGGTTCTTCATAAACTTTTTTTTCTTTTAGATTCCATATATATGTGTTAGCATACGGTATTTGTTTTTCTCTTTCTGACTTACTTCACTCTGTAGGACAGACTCTAGATCCATCCACCTCACTACAAATAACTCAATTTCGTTTCTTTTTATGGCTGAATAATGTTCCATTGTATATATGTGCCACATCTTCTTTATCCAGTTATCTGCTGATGGACACTTAGGTTGCTTCCATGTCCTGGCTATTGTAAATAGAGCTACAATGAACATTGTGGTACATGACTCTTTTTGAATTATGGTTTTCTCAGGGTAAATGTCCAGTAGTGGGATTGCTGGGTTGTACGGTTGTTCTATTTTTAGTTTTTAAGGAACCCCCATACATTTCCCCCTAGTAGCTATATCAATTTACATTCCCACCAACAGTGCAAGAGGGTTCCCTTTTTTCCAATAAATGCCTCTCCAGCATTTATTGTTCGTAAATTTTTTGATGATGGCCATTCTGACTGGTGTGAGGTGATATCTCACTGTAGTTTTGATTTGCATTTCTCTAATGATTAGTGATGTTCAGCATCCTTTCATGTGTTTGTTGGCAACCTGTATATCTTCTTTGGAGAAATGTCTATTTAGGTCTTCTGCCCATTTTTGGATTGGGTTGTTTGGTTTTGTGATATTGAGCTACATGAGCTGCTTTTTGGAGATTAATCCTTTGCCATTTGCTTCATTTGAAAATATTTTCTCCCATTCTGATGGTTGTCTTTTCCTCTTGCTTATGTTTTCCTTTGCTGTGCAAAAGATTTTAAGTTTCATTAGGTCCCATTTTTTTTATTTTTGTTTTTATTTCCATTTCCCTAGGAGGTGGGTCAAAAAGGATCTTGCTGTGATTTATGTCATAGACTGTTCTGCTTATGTTTTCCTCTAAGAGTTTTATACTGGCTGGTCTTACATTTAGGTCTCTAATCCATTTTGAGTTTATTTTTGTGTATGGTGTTAGGGAGTGTTCTAATTTCATTCTTTTACATGTAGCTGTCCAGTTTTCCCAGCACCACTTACTGAAGACACTGTCTTTTCTCCATTGTATACCCTTGCCTCCTTTGTCATAGATTAGTTAACCATAGGTACGTGGGTTTATCTCTGTGCCTTCTATCCTGTTCTATTGATCTATATTTCTGTTTTTGTGTCAGTACCATATCATCTTGATTACTGTAGCTTTGTAATATAGTCTGAAGTCTGAAAGTCTGATTCCTCCAGCTCTTTTTTTTTCCCCTCAAGGCTGCTTTGGCTATCTGGGGTCTTTTGTGTCTCTCTACAAATTTTAAGATTTTTTTTTTCTAGTTCTGTAGAAAATGCCAAAGGTATTTTGATAGGGATTGCATTGAATCTGTAGATTGCTTTGGGTAGTATAGTCATTTTCACAATATTGATTCTTCTAATCCAAGAACATGGTATATGTCTCCATCTGTTTATATCATCTTTGATTTCTTTCATCAGTGTCTTATAGTTTTCTGAGTACAGGTATTTTACTTCCTTAGGTAGGTTTATTCCTAGGTATTTTATTTTTGTTGCAGTGGTAATGGGATTGTTTCCTTAATTTCTCTTTCTGTTCTTTCATTGTTAGTGTATAGGAATGCAAGCAATTTCTGTGCATTAATTTTGTATCCTGCAACTTTACCAATTTCATTGATTAGCTCCAGTGGTTTTCTGGTGGCATCTTTAGGATTCTCTATCTATGATATGATGTCATCTGCAAACAGTGACAATTTTACTTCTTCTTTTCCTTTTTGTATTTCTTTTATTTCTTTTTCTTCTCTGATTGCCATGGCTAGAACTTCCAAAACTATGTTGAATAGTAGTGGTGAGAGTGGACATCCTCGTCTTGTTCCTGATCTTAGAGTAAACGTTTTCAGTTTTTCATCGTTGAGAATGATGTTTGCTGTGGGTTTGTCATATATGGCCTTTATTATGTTGAGGTAGTTTCCCTCTATGCCCACACTCTGCAGAGTTTTTATCATAAATGGGTGTTGATTTTTTTCGAAATCTTTTCCTGCATCTATTGAGATGATCATATGGTTTTATTCTACAATTTGCTAATATGGTGTATCACATTGATTTGTGTATATTGAAGAATCCTTGCATCCCTGGGATAAACCCCACTTGATCATGGTGTATGATCCTTTTAATGTGTTGTTCGATTCTGTTTGCTAGTATTTTGTTGAGGATTTTTACATCTATATTCATCAGTGATATTGGTCTATAATTTTCTTTCCTTGTAGTATCTTTGTCTGGTTTTGGTATCAGGGTGACGGTGGTCTCATAGAATGAGTTTGGGAGTGTTCCTTCCCCTGCAATTGTTTTGAAGAATTTGAGAAGGTTGGGTGTTAGCTCTTCTCTAAATGTTTGACAGAATTCACCTGTGATGCCATCTGGTTCTGGACTTTTGTTTGTTGGAAGATTTTTAATCACAGTTTCAATTTCATTGCTTGTGATAGGTTTGTTCATATTTTCTATTTCTTCCTGGTTCAGTCTTGGAAGGTTATCCCTTTCTAAGAATTTGGCCATTTCTTCCAGGTTGTCCATTTTGTTGGCATAGAGTTGCTTGTAGTAGTCTCTTAGGATGCTTTGTATTCCTGTGGTGTCTGTTGTAACTTCTCCTTTTTCACTTCTAATTTTGTTGATTTGATTCCTCTCCCTCTTTTTCTTGAGTCTGGCTAAAGGTTTATCATTTTTGTTTATCTTCTCAAAGAACCGGCTTTTAGTTTTATTGATCTTTGCTTTCATTTTCTTTGCTTCTATTTCATTTATTTCTGCTTTGATCTTTATGATTTATTTCATTCTACTAACTTTGGGTTTTGTTCTTCTTTCTCCAGTTCTTCTAGGTGTAAGGATAGATTGTTTATTTGAGATTTTTCTTGTTTCTTGAGGTAGGCTTGTTTTGCTATAAACTTCCCTCTTAGAACTGCTTTTGCTGCATCCCATAGGTTTTGGATCATTGTGTTTTTGTTGTCATTTGTCTCTAGGTAGTTTTTGATTTCCTCTTTGATTTCTTCAGTGATCTCTTGGTTATTTAGTAACGTATTGTTTAGCCTCCATGTGTTTGTGTTTTTTACGGTTTTGTCCCTGTTATTGATTTCTAATCTCATAGCATTGTGGTCGGAACAGCTGCTTGATATGATTTCAGTTTTCTTAAATTTACTGAGGCTTTATTTGTGACCCAAGATGTGATCTATCCTGGAGAATGTTTCGTGTGCAGTTGAGAAGAACGTGTAATCTGCTGTTTTTGGATGGAATGTCCTATAAATATCAATTAACTATATCTGGTCTATTGTGTCATTTAAAGCTTGTGTTTCTTTATTAATTTTCTGTCTGGATGATCTCCACTGGTGTAAGTGAGCTGTTAAAGTCCCCTGCTATTATTGTGTTACTGTTGATTTCCTCTTTTATAGCTGTTAGCAGTTGCCTTATGTATTGAGGTGCTCCTATGTTGGGCACATATATATTTATAATTGTTATATCTTCTTCTTGGATTGATCCCTTGACCATTATGTAGTGTCTTTCCTTGTCTCTTGTAACATTCTTTATTTTAAAGTCTATTTTATCTGATATGAGTATTGCTACTCCAGCTTTCTTTTGATTTTCATTTGCATAGAATATATTTTTCCATCGCCTCACTTTCAGTCTGTATGTGTCCCTAGGTCTGAAATGGGTCTCTTGTAGACAGCATATATATGGGTCTTGTTTTTGTATCCATTCAGAGAGCCTGTGTCTTTTGGTTGGAACATTTAGTCCATTCTTGTTTAAGGTAATTATTGATATGTATGTTCCTATTACTATTTTCTTAATTGTTATGGGTTTGTCTTGGTGGGTCCTTTTCTTCTCTTGTGTTTCCCACTTAGAGAAGTTCCTTTAGCATTTGGTGTAGAGCTGGTTTCATGGTGCTGAATTCTCTTAGCTTTTGCTTGTCTGTAGGGCTTATGATTTCTCTGTCAAATCTGAATGATATCCTTGCTGGGTGGAGTACTCTTGGTTGTAGGTTCTTCCCTTTCATCACTTTAAATTTATGCCACTCCCTTCTGGCTTGTAGATTTTCTGCTGAGAAATCAGCTGTTATCCTTATGGGAGTTCCCTTGTATGTTATTTGTCATTTTTCCCTTGTTGCTTTCAATAATTTTTCTTTGTCTTCAATTTTTGTCAATTTGGTTACTATGTGTCTTGGCATTTTTCTCCTTTGATTTATCCTGACTGGGACTCTCTGCACTTCCTGGACTTGGGTGGCTATTTCTTTTCCCATGCTAGGAAGTTTTCGACTACAATCTCTTCAAATGTATTCTCGGGTCCTTTCTCTCTCTCTTCTCCTTCTGGGACCCCTATGATGTGAATGTTGTTGCGTTTAATGTTGTCCCAGAGGACTCTTAGGGTGTCTTCATTTATTTTCATTCTTTTTCTTTATTCTGTTCCATGGCAGTGATTTCCACCTTTCTGTCTTCCAGGTCACTTATCCGTTCTTCTGCCACAGTTATTCTGCTACTGATTCCTTCTAGTGTATTTTTCATTTCAGTTATTATATTGTTCACCTCTGTTTGTTTGTTCTTTAATTCTTCTAGGTGTTTGCTCCTTAATTCTTCTAGATCTTTGTTAAGCATTTCTTGCATCTTCTCGATCTTTGCCTCCATTCTTTTGCCAAGGTCTTGGATCATGTTCACTATCATTATTCTGAATTCTTTTTCTGGAAGGTTCCCTATCTCCACCTCATTTCGTTTTTTTCCCTAGGGTTTTATCTTGTTCCTTAATCTGGTATAAAGTCCTCTGCCTTTTCATTTTGTCTATCTTTCTGTGAATGTGGTTTTCCTTCCACAGGCTGCAGAATTGTAGTTCTTCTTGCTTCTGCTGTCTGCTCTCCAGTGGATGAGTCTATCTTAGAGGCTTGTGCAAGCTTCCTGATGGGAGGGACTGGTGGTGGGTAGAGCTGGGTGTTGCTTTGGTGGGCAAAGCTTTAATTTGCTTTTCTGCAGATTAAATAAAACTTTAATAAAAAGTTTAATCCACTTATCTGCTGATGCATGGGGCTGGGTTCCCTCCCTGTTGGTAGTTTCACCTGAGGTGACCCAGCACTGGAGCCTACCTTGCTCTTGGTGGGGTTAATGGCGGACTCTGGTAGGGCTCACACCAAGGAGTATTTCCCAGAACTTCTGCTGCCAGTGTCGTTGTCCTCACGGTGAGCCACACTCACAGCTACCACCTGCCTCTGCAGGAGACCCTCTAAAACTATCAGGTAGTTCTGGTCATCCTCCTACGGGGTCACTGCTCCTTCCCCTGGGTTCTGATGTGCTCACTACTTTGTGTGTGCCCTCCAAGAGTGGAGTATCTGAGTGGAGTTGAGACTCTGAGACTCTGCGTGGAGTCGCACAGAATCTGGGTCCTGTGAAGCTTCGATGCTTTGTGGTTCTAGAAATCCTATAGGAGACGGTGCACAGCAGGTGAAGCTAATGCTCTCAGTAGAGGTGGTGAAGCCAAAGATCTGCAGTTCCAACTAGAGGTGCCGATGTACATACAGGACAAAATCATCTCGTGTGAATGTAGTTCAGGCATGTTTAAGGTGAATGGAGCCATGTTAATGCCTACCATATTCTATCTTGAGCCTCTCCTCAGGGATCCCCTCCTCAGTTCCTGAGGCTCCTGTAAGTCATGTACAGGGGACTGGAGAGTGGGCTCTGTCCAATCTGAGCCCTGAGTTACCCTGTGTGTATCTTAGGATACTTTGTATTTCTGTGGGGTCTGTTGTAACATCAAGTCTTTCATTTCAGATTTATTTGGGCCCTCTCTTTTTAAAAAAACATACTACTGTTGTCTTTTATTCTTTACAGAAGTTTAATAAGTGTTTGATCTACCTTGACTTACTCTATGTATACTTTTTGCAGTGAGATTTTTACTTTTCTTTGTTTTCTTGTTACTATCAATAATTAGTGAGACTTCTTTTAAGCTACCTTCAACATTGATTATAAAGCTGCTTTATTAGTGATGACAGAGCCTTAATGGAAGTCATGTTCTGGTTGTAAATTAGAATGCAATGTGCCAGCAAAAAGCCCCTTAAGTTTATTTCTCATTACTTCTTGTTCTTTTTTTAATTTAATTTTTATTTTTTATCAGAGCAAATTTGATTAAAATGTTTTGTTTCTTCTAGGTGTGCAAGATGTGGTTCTTTTAAACATATACATATATCTATTCTTCTTTGGATCATTTTCCCATGTAGGTTATGATACAATGTTGAGTAATCTTCTTTTGGTATTACGTAGGTCTTTGGTGATTACACATTTCACATTTGTTTCTATATCTATGTTAACCCCAATATCCTAATGTATCCAATCCTCACACCTTTCCATTTGGTAAACCATAAGTTAGTTTAGTGAATCTGTGATTGCATTTCTCTGTGGAAATATCTTCATTGGTATCAATTTTTAGCTAAGACCTATAAGTGATATTATAGGATATGTGTCTTTTGCTTTCTGACTTAGTACAGTTTGCCTGATTACCTCAAGAATCATACATGGTGCTGCAAATGGCATTGTTTTATTTTTTTCCCTGGCTAATAATCCATCTGTACGTGTACCAGTTCTTCTTTGCCCACGCACCTCTTGATGGACTTTTTGGTTGTCTCCATGTCTTGGCTATTGTAATACTGCTGCAATACACATTTGCTTGCCTGTGTCTTTCCAGTTCTATCTTCTTATGTTGTAGTCCAAGGAGTGGGCTTGCTGTATCATATGGTAACTCAGTGTGTACGTTTTAAAGGCACCACAATTCAGTTCTCATTAGTGGCTCTTTCCAGGTTACGTCCAACTTAAAGTTGAGGGTATGCATTTCTCCAAAACACCTTCAGTATTTATTGTTTGTAGTTTTCTTGCTGAGGGTTATTCTGACAGGTGTGAGCTGATACCCATTTGTGGTTGAATTTGCATGTGTCCCATAATCTGTTGAAATTGAGCTTTAAAGCATGTCCTTTTTATTTATCAAACAGTGATTACAGCTTAGTTCTTCAAGGTATTTTCTTAAAGTATGTGTCACATTTTGAAAATTTTTGGCCATTACATCCCTCGAGACATTTTGAGGGCAGTTTTCATTTACAGCCCTGCATTACTTGTTCATATGAAGTGACCATTAGCACAGGCTTTAAAGCTGCTTTTGCAGGTAACGGCCAGAGGGCGGCAGCCTTTCTACGTTCCCCACTCTGGTAACTAGGGAAACAGACCTTCCGGCCTGTGGTGTTCCTCCGTTATAAATTAGAGTGCAATGTGCCCGGATAAACCCACGAATGCTGATGTCTCCTTACTTTTGTTTGTTTTTTTTAAATTTAATTTATATTTAGTATTGGAGTAATATTCCATTGTGTACATGGACCACTTCTTCTTGGTGCATTCCTCGGTTGATGGACATTTTCATTGCTTCCAAGTGTTGGCTATGGTAAATATTGTTGGAGTGCAGGATTGCCAGCCTGTGACTTTTTGATTCTCATTTTCTCAGGTGATAGGTCCAGCAGTGGTTTTGATTGGTTGACTGGTAGCTCAATGTTTCCCTTTTCAAAGAACCTACATTGTGTTTTCATTAGTGACTCTTAACATGCCCCCCCTTACAACCGAGGGTACGCATTTCTCCACAATCCCTTCAGCATTTATTTTTTGCAGCATTTTTGCTAATGGTCATTCTGACTGCTGTGAGCTGATAGGTATTTGTAATATGGGTATGCACGTCGTTAAATATTCTAAAATTCATCATTTTTCCATGCCTTTTTCTTTTCTGTTAAAAGAAAAAAGAAAAGTGTGAGTACAATATCCGTCTTGAAAGTGTCTTCCTGGAACGTTGCCCTCTTCTGAAATTTTTGGTCAATTTTCAACCCCAGGATTGTTTTGAAATGTAGGTGTCATTTACAGGCCTGCAATGAGTGTGAATATTTAGGGACCAATAGCATTAGGTTTAAGCTGCTGTTGTTCGAAACGGCCGCAAGGCAGCAGCATTTCTCCATTACCAAATCTGGTTAGTAGGGCAGCAGAGCCGTTCTGGAAGTCGTTTTCCTAGGTTGTAAATTTGAATGGAATGGGCTGGAAAACGCCCCATAAGTTTATGTCTGATTAATTCTTTTTCGTTGTTTTAATTTTTTAAATCAGGGTAATGGTTAGAATGTTGTTTGTCCAAGGTGTACACACTCTGGTTCATTTACACATTATTTATATCTATTTATGTAGAGATCCTCTTCCCATGTAAATTATTACAGAGTGTTCTGTAGACCTCCCTTGTTATATGGTCGGTCTTTTGGTAATATGTATATAATATGTATTTGGATCATATCCATATCATATAGTAACACTAATCTTCATTTATCCATTCCCCCCACCTTTCCCTTTAGATGAGCAAAGTTGGTTTTCTAAGTTTGTGAGTGTATTTCTCTGTGAATTGTGTTCATTTCTGTCAGTTATTAGATAACGCCTGTAAGTGATATCATAGGATATAAGTCTTTTGCTTTCCGACTTACCTCATGATTTGTGATTATCTCCAGGCTCATTTGTGGTGCCTCAAAGAGCAGGGTTTCATTGTTTTCCATGGCTAATATTCCATTGTGTACCTGGACCACTTATTCTATATCCATTCACTTGTTGATGGACATTTTTATCGCTTCACTGCCTTGGCTATTGTGAATAATGCTGCCCTGCAGCTTTTGCAACCTGTGTCTTCTCGATACTTGTCTTCTCAGGTGAGAGGTCCAATGGTGCACCTGCTGGATTGAATGGTATCTAAATTTTTACTTTTAAACGCAGCTCTTTTCTGTTCTCATTACTGGCTGTTAACCACTTTGCATCTCACCAGCAGCTAGAGGATACACAATTCTCTACAACCGCATCATCATTTATGGTTTGTAGACTTTTTGCTGATGGTCAGTCAACTGGTGTGATTGGAAACCTTTTTGTTGATTAGACTGCATGAGTCTAATAATTCCTGAGGTTGAGCCTTAATCCATTCTCCTTTTTTTAAAGACAGTGAGTAATACTTACCTCTTCATAGTATTTTATTGAAAAATTTGCCTGTATTACATTTTTTTGTCCGTTCCCTACCTCAGCACAATTTTTGACGGCAGGTGTCCTTTACAGCCCTGAGTCCTTGTGAATTTTAAGTGACCATTAGCTGTGGGTTTAAAGCCGCTCTTGTGGGAAACGGCCACAAGGCGGCAGCATTTCTCCTTTACCAAATCTGGTTACTGTGGCAACAGAGCCTTACTGGAAGTGGTGGTCTAGGTTGCAAATTAGAATGGAACGTGCCAGGAAAAAGCCCTTTAAGTTTATGTCTCATTACTTCTTGTTCGTATTTTTAAGTTAATTTTTATTTTTTGTCACAGAAAACTTGATTACAATGTTTTGTTTGTTCTAGGTGTGCAAGATGTGGTTCTTTCACACATATACATATATCTATTCTTCTTCGGATCCTTTTCCCATGTAGGTTATGACACAATGTACAGTAGTCTTCTCTTGGTATTCTGTAGGTCTTTGGTGATTATATATTTCACATGTGTTTGTATGTCTCTGTTAACCTCAATATGTTAATGTATCCAATCCTCACACCTTTCCATCTGGTGAACCATTAGTTTCTTTAATGAATCTGTGATTGCCTTTCTCTGTGGAAATATCTTCGTTTGTATCAATTTTTAGGTAATTCCTAAAAGTGATATGATAGGATGTGTGTCTTTCACTTTCTCACTTACTACAAGTTGTGTGATTACCTCTAGACTCATCTATGGTGCTGCAAATGGCATTGTTTCATTTTTTCACTAGCTCATATTCCATCTGTATATGTAGCAGTTCTTATTTGTCCACCCGTTTGTCAGTGGACTTTTTGGTTACTTCCATATATTGGCTATTGTAATAGTATGCATTGCAGATTTGCCTGCCTGTGCCCTTCCAATTCTGTCTTCGTCGGTTATAGGTCCAGGAATAGGTCTGCTAGGTCATATGGTAGCTCAGTGTTTACCTTTTAAAGGTACCTCCATTCTGTTATCATTAGTGGCTCTTTCCAGGTTACGTCCCACTTAAAGTTGAGGGTATGCATTTCTCCACAGCACCTTCAGCATTTATTCTTTGTAGTTTTTGCTGATGGTTATTCTGACGGGTGTGAGCTGACACCTCTTTACGGTTGAATTTGCATGTGTCTCATATTCCGTTGCAATTGAGCTTTAAGGCAAGTCTTTTTTTTATTTTTCAAGCTGTAATTACAGCTTAGTTCTTCAAAGTGGTTTCTTAAAGTATGTGCCAAATTTTGAAATGTTTTGGCCATTACCTCCCTCAAGACATTTTGAGGGCAGGTTTCATTTTCAGCCCTACAGTACTTGTTCATATGAAGTGACCATTAGCACAGGCTTTAAACTGCTTTTGCAGGTAACGGCCACAGGGCTGCTACCTTTCTACATTCCCCACACTGATACTAGGGAAACAGACTTTACGTCCAGTGGTGTTCCTCGGTTGTAAATTAGAGTAGAATGTGCCCAGGTAAACACACAAAAGCTGATGTCTCTTTACTTTTGTTGGTTTTTTAAATTTAATTTATATTTATTATTGGAGTTAATATTCTATTTTGTACATGGACCACTTCTTGGTGCATTCCTCTGTTGATGGACATTTTCGTTGCTTACAAGTGTTGCCTATGGTAAATATTGCTGGAGTGCAGGATTGCCAGCCTGTGACTTTTTGATTCTCATTTTCTCTGGTGATAGGGCCAGCAATGGGTGTGATTGATGGACTGGTCACTCAGTGTTTACTTTTTCAAAGCACCTCCAATGTGTTTTTATTAGTGGCTTTTACAACGTCCCCCTTAGAACCGAGGGTACGCATTTCTCCACAATTGCTTCAGCATTTATTGTTTGCACCATTTTTGCTGAAGGCCATTCTGACTGCTGTGATCTGATAGGTATTTGTAATTTGGGTTTGCATATCTTTCAAAATTCCTAAAATTCATCATTTTTCCACATCTTTTTCTTTTATCAAAAGAAAAATCTGTGAGCACAATATACCTCTTGAAATTATCTTCTTCGAAGGTTGCCCTCTTTTGAATTTTTTGTTCGATTTTTGACCCCAGAATTTTTTTGGAGGGCAGGTGTCATTTACAGAACTGCAAGTTGGTGAATATTTAGTGACCGTTTGCAGTGGGTTTAAAGCTGTTTTTGTGGGAAACGGCCAAAAGGAGGCAGCATTTCGCCATTCCCCAATCTAGGTACTAGGGCAGCAGAGCCTTTCTGGAAGTCGTTGTCTTAGGTTGTAAATTAGAATGGAGTTTGCCAGGAGAAATCCCCATAAGTTTATGTCTCATTAGTTCTTATTCGTTTTTTTTTTTCCAAACACACACACTGTATTTTATTTTTATAAGAGATAAATAGACTGACATCAAGCATTGTACATGGATGATCACAACAAAAGCAACAATGATTGCACTTACCAAACATGAAACACACTCATACTATGTCATAATATTGACATTCAGTCCAGTAATCCTTCACTGTAGCAGCTGCTTTACTTTGCAGTGAAAATTGATTTGTATATTCTTTGCCTCTGAGTCCTTGTGGGATTTTTTTTTTAATTCAAACAGAAAGTAACAAAAATTATATTATCGTCATCAGTTCACTCAGTCCCATGTAATTATTTTTTTTTTCATCTTGATCTTTTGTTAGCACTTTTATGAGTTCATTAGTTTTATCATTAGAGTTCTGAAAATGCTTATTCATTCAGTTCAGCAGTACAGTAGAGTTACCAGAAACCTGTATTTGTCAGAGTCTTTTCCATGAATTTCACGAAGATGAAACCCTTTTATAGGAACATATTTGCAAAAGCATCAGAGTACACCCAGAACTGTCTGTAAATGACAAAAGACTTAAAAATGACCACGGTTAAAGATTTGATGAAAGTTTATAATAATGCAGTTGACAAGAAAATTAGATATTTCTGAGATATACATTTTAAAATAATAACTAGGATAAGGAATTATAACATTATACCAGAACATATAAGATTTTTAGAAATTTCATGTAATGTCTGAAACATTTATATTAACATATTTCCATACAAATAACCGAATGAAAGTTTAGTATTATTTGTTTTGTTTCTTTTTTTATACTGCAGGTTCTTATCAGTCATCAATTTTATACACATCAGTGTATACATGTCAATCCCAATCGCCCAATTCAGCACAACACCATCCCCACCCCACCGCATTTCCCCCCCCTTGGTGTCCATATGTCTATGCTCTACATCTGTGTCTCAACTTCTGCCCTGCAAACTGGCTCATCTGTACCAATTTTCTAGGTTCCACATGCCTGCGTTAATATACGATATTTGTTTTTCTCTTTCTGACTTACTTCACTCTGTATGACAGTCTCTAGATCCATCCACGTCTCAACAAATGACTCAGTTTGGTTCCTTTTTGTGGCTGAGTAATATTCCATTCTATATATGTACCACAACTTCTTTATCCATTCGTCTGTTGATGGGCATTTAGGTTGCTTCCATGACCTGGCTATTGTAAATAGTGCTGTAATAAACATTCGGGTGCATGTGTATTTTTGAATTATGGTTTTCTCTGGGTGTATACCCAGTAGTGGGATTCCTGGGTCATATGGTAGCTCAATGTTAACATTTTTAAGGCACCTCCATTCTGTTCTCTTTAGTGGCTCTTTCCAAGTTACTTCCCACTTAAAGTTGAGGGTATGCATTCCTCCACAACAACTTCAGCATTTATTGTTTGTAGTTTTCTTGCTGATGGTTATTTTGACAAGTGTGAGCTGATACCTCTTTGTGGTTGAATTTGCACGTGCCTCATAATCCGTGGAAATTGAGCTTTAAGGCATGTCCTTTTTATTTTTCAAGCTGTGATTACCCCTGAGTTCTTCAAAGTGTTCTCTTAAAGTATGTGTCACATTTTGAAATGTTTTGGCCATTACCTCCCTCAAGACATTTTGAGGGCAGGTTTCATTTACAGTCCTGCAGTACTTGTTCCTATGAAATGACCATGAGCACAGGCTTTAAAGCTGCTTTTGCAGGTAACTGCCAGGGGGTGGCAGCCTTTCTATGTTCCCCACCCTGGTACCTAGGGAAAAGCCCTTGCAGCCTGTGGTGTTTCTCGGTTATAAGTTAGCGTGGAGTGTGCCCGGACAAACCCACACAAGCTGATGTCTCCTGACTTTTGTTGGTTTTTTAAATGTAATTTTTATTTTTTATTGGAGTAATTTCCCAATGGGTACGTGGACCACTTCTACTTTGTGCATTCTTCGGTTGATGGATATTTTCATTGCTTCCAGGTATTGGCTATGGTAAATGTTGTTGGAGTGCTGCATTGCCAGCCTGTGACTTTTTGATTCTCATTTTCTCAGGTGATAGGCCCAGCAGTGGGTGTGATTGACTGACTGGTAGCACCGTGTTTTCCTTTTCAAAGCACCTTCTTTGTGTTTTCATTAGTGCCTCTTACCACGTCCCCCTTAGAATCGAGGGTACGCATTCCTCCACAATCGATTTAGCATTTATTGTTTGCAGCATTTATGCTAATGGCCCTACTGGCTGCTGTGAGCTGATAGGGTTTTGTAATTTGGGTTTGCATGTCTTTGAAAATTCGTAAAACTCACCATTTTTCTCCGCCGATTCTTTTTCTGTTAAAAAAAGGAAACAATTGGGAGTACAATATAACTCTTGAAATTGTCTTCTTGGAAGGTTGCCCTCTTTTGAATTTTTTGGTCGATTTTCCACCCCAGAGTTTTTTTAGAGAGCAGGTGTCATTTCCCGAACTGCAAGTTTGGTGAATATTTAGTGACCTTTAGCAATGGGTTTAAAGCTGCTGTTGTGGGAAGTGGCCTCAAGGAGGCAGCATTTCTCCATTCAAAGATCTGGGTAGTAGGGCAGCAGAGCCTTTCTGGAAGTCGTGTTCCTAGGTTGTAAATTACATTGTAATGTGCATGGCGAAATCCCCATAAGTTTATGTGTCATTATTTCTTCTTGGATTTTAAAAGTGTTTTAATTGGGGTAAAGCTTAGAATATTGTTTGTCCTAGGTGTACACAATCTGGTTCATTTGTACATTATATATGTCTATTCAAGTACAGATCCTCTTCCCATGTAAAATGTTACAGAGGGTTCCACAGACCTCCGTAGCTACATGGTCGGTCTTTTTGAGATATGTATATAATATGTGTTTGTATAGTTATAGCAACACTAATCTTAATTTATCCATTCCCCCCACCTTTCCTTTTAGATGAGCATAGTTTGTTTTCTAAGTCTGTGAGTGTCTTTCTCTGTGGAAATATATTCATTTGTGTCAGTTATTAGATAACGCCTATAAGTGATATCATAGAATACAGGTCTTTGGTTTCCGAGTTACCTCATGTTTCGTGATTATCTCCAGACTCATTTGTGGTGCCTCAGACAGCAATGGTTCATTGTTTACCATGGCTAATATTCCATTGTGTACATGGACCACTTCTTGTTTATCCATTCACCTGTAGTTGGACATTTTCATTGCTTCACTGTCTTGGCTAATGTGAATAAGGCTGCACTGCAGCTTTTGCGGCCTGAGTCTTCTCGATTCGTGTCTTCTCAGGTGAGAGGTCCAATGGTACACCTGCTGGATTGAATGGTACCTCCATTTTTACTTTTAAACACAGCTCCTTTCTGTTCTCATTATTGGCTGTTACCCCTTTACGTCTCACCAGCAGGTAGAGGGTACACAGTTCTCTAAAACCCCTTCAGCATGTATTGTTTGTAGACTTTTTGCTGATGGTCAGTCGACTGGTGTAAGTTGAAACTTTTTATAGAATAGATTGCATGGGTCTAACATTCCCTGAGGTTGAGCTTTTATCCATTTTCCTTTTTTTTAAAACACCGTGAGTAAAACTTAACTCTTCATACTCTCTTCTTGAAACATTTGCCTGTTTTGAATTTTTTTGTCCATTCCCTCCTTCAGCACATTTTTTTAGGGCAGGTGTCCTTTACAGCCCTGAGTCCTTGTGAATGTTAAGTGAGCATTAGCTGTGAGTTTAAAGCTGCTCTTGCAGGAAACGGCCACAAGGTGGCAGCATTTCTCCTTTTCCAAATTTCGTAACTAGGGAAACAGAGGCTTAATGGAAGTGGTGTTCTAGGTTGTAATTTAGAATGGAATGTGCCAGGAAAAAGCCCTTTAAGTTTATGTCTCATAACTTCTTGTTCATATTTGTAATTTACATTTTATTTTTTATCCCAGCACATTTGATTACAATGGTTTGTTTGTTCTAGGTGTGCAAGATGTGCTTCTTTCACACACATACATGTATCTATTCTTCCACGCATCCTTTTCCCATGTAAGTTATGCCACAATGTTGAGTAGTCTTCTCCTGGTCTTCCGTACGTCTTTGTTGATTATATATTTCACATGGTTTGTATATCTCTGTTAACCCCAATATGGTAATGTATCCAATCCTCATCCCTTTCTATTTGGTGAACCATAAGATTTTTTTAATGAATCTCTGATTGCCTTTCTCTGTGGAAATATCTTCACTGGTATTAATTTTTAAGTAACTCCTAAAAGTGATATGATAGGATATGTGTCTTTTGCTTTCTCACTTACTACAGGTGGCGTGCTTACGTCTAGACTCATGTATGGGCTGCAAATGGCATTGTTTCATTTTTTTCACTAGCGAATATTCCATCTGTACATGGAGGAGTTCTTCTTTGTCCACCCATCTGTTGGTGGACTTTTTGGTTACTTCCATATCTTGGCTATTGTAATACTGTGCCATGCAGATTTGCCTGCCTGTGTCTTTCCAATTCTCTCTTCTTAGATTATAGGTCGAGGAGTGAGCCTGCTGGATCATATGGTAGCTCAATGTTTACCTTTTTAAGGCACCTCCATTCTGCTCTCATTTGTGGCCCTTTCCAACTTACGTCCCCCTTGAAGTTGAGGGTACGCATTTCTCCACAACACCTTCAGCATTTTTGTCTGTAGATTTCTTGTTGATGGTTATTCTGACAATTGTGAGCTGATACCTTTTTGTGGTTGAATTCGCACGTGCCTCATAATCCGTTGAATTTGAGCTTTAAGGCATGTCCTTTTTATTTTTCAAGCTGTGATTACCCCTTAGTTCTTCAACTTGTTCTCGCAAAGTATGCGTCACATTTTGAAATGTTTTGGCCATTACTTCCCTCAAGACATTTTGAGGGCAGATTTCATTTACAGTTCTGCAGTACTTGTTCCTGTGAAATGACCATTAGCACAGGCTTTAATGCTGCTTTTGCAGGTAACTGCAAGAGGGCGGCAGCCTTTCTATGTTCCCCACCCTGGTACCTTGGGAAAAGCCCTTGAGGCCTGTGGTGTTTCTCGGTTATAAATTAGAGTGGAGTGTGCCCGGACAAACCCACACAAGCTGATGTCTCCTGACTTTTGTTGGTTTTTTAAATGTAATTTTTATTTTTTATTAGAGTAATTTCTCACTGGGTACGTGGACGACTTCTACTTTGTGCATTCCTCGGTTGATGAACATTTTCATTGCTTCCAGGTGTTGGCTATGGTAAATGTTGTTGGAGTGCTGGATTGCCAGCCTGTGACTTTTTAATTCTCATTTTCTCAGGTGATAGGCCCAGCAGTGGGTGTGATTGATTGACTGGTAGCACCGTGTTTCCCTTTTGAAAGCACCTTCTTTGTGTTTTCATTAGTGCCTCTTACCAAGTCCCCCTTAGAATCGAGGGTACGCATTCCTCCACAATCGATTTAGCATTTATTGTTTGCAGCATTTATACTAATGGCCCTACTGGCTGCTGTGAGCTGATAGGGTTTTGTAATTTGGGTTTGTATGTCTTTGAAAATTTGTAAAACTCACCATTTTTCTCCACCGTTTTATTTTCTGTTAAAAAAAGGAAACAATTGGGAGTACAATATAACTCTTGAAATTCTCTACTTGGAAGGTTGACCTCTTTTAAATTTTTTGGTCGATTTTCCACCCCAGAGTTTTTTTAGAGAGCAGGTGTCATTTCCCGAACTGCAAGTTTGGTGAATATTTAGTGACTTTTAGCAATGGGTTTAAAGCTGCTGTTGTGGGAAGTGGCCTCAAGGAGGCAGCATTTCTCCATTCCCAGATCTGGGTAATAAGGCAGCAGAGCCTTTATGGAAGTCGTGTTCCTAGGTTGTAAATTACATTGTAATGTGCATGGCGAAATCCCCATAAGTTTATGTGTCATTATTTCTTCATGGATTTTAAAAGTGTTTTAATTGGGGTAAAGCTTAGAATATTGTTTGTGCTAGGTGTACACAATCTGGTTCATTTGTACATTATATATGTCTACTCAAGTACAGATCCTCTTCCCATGTAAAATGTTACAGAGGGTTGCACAGACCTCCCTTGCTACATGTTCGGTCTTATTGAGATATGTATATAATAAGTGTTTGTATAGATATAGCAACACTAATCTTAATTTATCCCTTCCCCCCACCTTTCCTTTTAGATGAGCATAGTTTGTTTTCTAAGTCTGTGAGTGTCTTTCTCTGTGGAAATATATTCATTTGTGTCAGTTATTAGATAACGCCTATAAGTGATATTATAGAATACAGGTCTTTGGTTTCCGAGTTACCTCATGTTTCGTGATTATCTCCAGACTCATTTGTGGTGCCTCAAAGAGCAATGGTTCATTGTTTTCCATGGCTAATATTCCATTGTGTACATGGACCACTTCTTCTTTATCCATTCACCTGTTGTTGGACATTTTGATTGCTTCACTGTCTTGGCTATTGTGAATAAGGCTGCACTGCAGCTTTTGCGGCCTGAGTCTTCTCGATTTTTCTCTTCTCAGGTGAGAGGTCCAATGGTGCGCCTGCTGGATTGAATGGTACCTCCATTTTTACTTTTAAACAAAGCTCCTTTCTGTTCTCATTATTGGCTATTACCCCTTTACGTTTCTCCAGCAGGTAGAGGGTACACAATTCTCTAAAACCCCTTCAGGATTTATTGTTTGTTGACTTTTTGCTGATGGTCAGTCCACTGGTGTAAGTTGAAACTTTTTGTAGATTAGATTGCATGAGTCTAACACTCCCTGAGGTTGAGCTTTTATCCATTTTCCTTTTTTAAAAAAAGAGTGTGAGTAAAACATAACTCTTCATAATCTCTTATTGAAACACTTACCCTTTTTGAATTTTTTTGTCCATTCCCACCTTCAGCACATTTTTTTAGGGCAGGTGTCCTTTAGAGCCCTGAGTCCTTGTGAATGTTAAGTGAGCATTAGCTGTGAGTTTAAAGCTGCTCTTGCAGGACACGGCCACAAGGTGGCAGCATTTCTCCTTTTCCAAATTTCGTAACTAGGGAAACAGAGGCTTAATGGAAGTGGTGTTCTAGGTTGTAAATTAGAATGGAATGTGCCAGGAAAAAGCCCTTTAAGGTTATGTCTCATTACTTCTTGTTCATATTTGTAATTTACTTTTTATTTTTTATCCCAGCACATTTGATTACAATGCCTTGTTTGTTCTAGGTGTGCAAGATGTGCTTCTTTCACACATATACGTGTATCTATTCTTCCTCGCATCCTTTTCCCATGTAGGTTATGACACAATGTTGAGTAGTCTTCTCCTGGTCTTCCGTACAACTTTGGTGATTATATATTTCACATGGTTTGTATATCTCTGTTAACCCCAATATGATAATGTATCCAATCCTCATCCCTTTCTATATGGTGAACCATAAGTTTTTTTCATGAATCTGTGATTGCCTTTCTCTGTGGAAATATCTACATTGGCATCAATTTTTAAGTAACTCCTAAATGTGAATTGAAAGCATATGTGTCTCTTGCTTTCTCACTTACTACAGGTGGCGTGATTACATCTAGACTCATGGATGGTGCTGCAAATGGCATTGTTTCATTTTTTTCACTAGCGAATATTCCATCTGTACATGGAGGAGTTCTTCTTTGTCCACCCATCTGTTGGTAGACTTTTTGGTTACTTCCATATGCTGGCTATTGTAATACTGTGCCATGCAGATTTGCCTGCCTGTGTCTTTCCAATTCTCTCTTCTTAGATTATAGGTCGAGGAGTGGGCCTGCTGGATCATATGGTAGCTCAATGTTTACCTTTTTAAGGCACCTCCATTCTGCTGTCATTCGTAGCCCTCTCCAACTTACGTCCCACTTGAATTTGAGGGTATGCATTTCTCCACAACACCTTCAGCATTTATTGTTTGTAGTTTCCTTGCTGATGGTTATTCTGACAAGTGTGAGCTGATACCTCTTTGTGGTTGAATTTGCATGTGCCTCATAATCCGGTGAAATTGAGCTTTAAGGCATGTCCTTTTTATTTTTCAAGCTGTGATTACTCCTTAGTTCTTCAAAGTGATCTCTAAAAATATGTGTCACATTTTGAAATGTTTTGGCCATTACCTCCCTCAAGACATTTTGAGGGCAGGTTTCATTTACAATCCTGCAGTACTTGTTCCTATGAAATGACCATGAGCACAGGCTTTAAAGCTGCTTTTACAGGTAACTGCCAGAGGGTGGCAGCCTTTCTATGTTCCCCACCCTGGTACCTAGGGAAAAGCCCTTGCGTCCTGTGGTGTTTCTCGGTTATAAATTAGAGTGGAGTGTGCCCGGACAAACACACACAAGCTGATGTCTCCTGAATTTTGTTGGTTTTTTAAATGTAATTTTTTATTTTTTATTAGAGTAATTTCCCACTGGGTACGTGGAGCACTTCTACTTTGTGCATTCCTCGGTTGATGGACATTTTCATTGCTTCCAGGTGTTGGCTATGGTAAATGTTGTTGGAGTGCTGGATTGCCAGCCTGTGACTTTTTAATTCTCATTTTCTCAGGTGATAGGCCCAGCAGTGGGTGTGATTGATTGACTGGTAGCACCGTGTTTCCCTTTTCAAAGCAACTTCTTTGTGTTTTCTTTAGTGCCTCTTACCACGTCCCCCTTAGAATCGAGGGTACGCATTCCTCCACAATCGATTTAGCATTTATTGTTTGCAGCATTTATGCTAATGGCCCTACTGGCTGCTGTGAGCTGATAGGGTTTTGTAATTTGGGTTTGCATGTCTTTGAAAATTCGTAAAACTCACCATTTTTCTCCACCGTTTTCTTTTCTGTTAAAAAAAGGAAACAATTGGGAGTACAATATAACTCTTGAAATTCTCTTCTTGGAAGGTTGCCGTCTTTTGAATTTTTTGGTCGATTTTCCACCCCAGAGTTTTTTTAGAGAGTAGGTGTCATTTCCCGAACTGCAACATTGGTGAATATTTAGTGACATTTAGCAATGGGTTTAAAGCTGCTGTTGTGGGAAGTGGCCTCAAGCAGGCAGCATTTCTCCATTCCCAAGTCTGGGTACTAGGGCAGCAGAGCCTTTCTGGAAGTCGTGTTGCTAGGTTGTAAATTACATTGTAATGTGCATGGAGAAAGCCCCATAAGTTTATGTGTCATTATTTGTTCTTGGATTTTAAAAGTGTTTTAATTGGGGTAAAGCTTAGAATATTGTTTGTCCTAGGTGTACACAATCTGGTTCATTTGTACATTATATATGTCTATTCAAGTACAGATCCTCTTCCCATGTAAAATGTTACTGAGGGTTCCGCAGACCTCACTTGCTATATGGTCGGTCTTTTTGAGATATGTTTATAATATGTGTTTGTATACATATAGTAACACTAATCTTAATTTATCCCTTCCCCCCACGTTTCCTTTTAGATGAGCACAGTTTGTTTTCTAAGTCTGTGAGTGTCTTTCTCTGTGGAAATATGTTCATTTGTGTCAGTTATTAGATAACGCCTATAAGTGATATCATAGAATATAGGTCTTTTGCTCTCCGACTTACCTCATGTTTCGTGATTATCTCCAGACTCATTTGTGGTGCCTCAGAGAGCAATGGTTCATTGTTTTCCATGGCTAATATTCCATTGTGTACATGGACCACTTCTTCTTTATCCATTCACCTGTTGTTGGGCATTTTCATTGCTTCACTGTCTTGGCTATTGTGAATAAGGCTGCACTGCAGCTTTTGCTGCCTGAGTCTTCTCGATTCTTGTCTTCTCAGGTGAGAGGTCCAATGGTGCGCCTGCTGGCTTGAATGGTACCTCCATTTTTACTTTTAAACACAGCTCCTTTCTGTTCTCATTATTGGCTGTTACCCCTTTACGTCTCACCAGCCGGTAGAGGGTACACAGTTCTCTAAAACCCCTTCAGCATGTATTGTTTGTAGACTTTTTGCTGATGGTCAGTCGACTGGTGTAAGTTGAAACTTTTTATAGAATAGATTGCATGGGTCTAACACTCCCTGAGGTTGAGCTTTTATCCATTTTCCTTTTTTTTAAAACACCGTGAGTAAAACTTAACTCTTCATACTCTCTTCTTGAAACATTTGCCTGTTTTGAATTTTTTTGTCCATTCCCTCCTTCAGCACATTTTTTTTAGGGCAGGTGTCCTTTACATCCCTGAGTCCTTGTGTATGTTAAGTGAGCATTAGCTGTGAGTTTAAAGCTGCTCTTGCAGGAAACGGCCACATGGTGGCAGCATTTCTCCTTTTCCAAATTTCGTAACTAGGGAAACAGAGGCTTAATGGAAGTGGTGTTCTAGGTTGTAAATTAGAATGGAATGTGCCAGGAAAAAGCCCTTTAAGTTTATGTCTCATAACTTCTTGTTCATATTTGTAATTTACTTTTTATTCTTTATCCCAGCACATTTGATTACAATGGTTTGTTTTTTCTAGGTGTGCAAGATGTGCTTCTTTCACACATATACATGTATCTATTCTTCCACGCATCCTTTTCCCATGTAGGTCGTGACACAATGTTGAGTAGTCTTCTCCTGGTCTTCCGTACGTCTTTGTTGATTATATATTTCACATGGTTTGTATATCTCTGTTAACCCCAATATGGTAATGTATCCAATCCTCATCCCTTTTATTTGGTGAACCATAAAATTTTTTTAATGAATCTCTGATTGCCTTTCTCTGTGGAAATATCTTCACTGGTATTAATTTTTAAGTAACTCCTAAAAGTGATATGATAGGATATGTGTCTTTTGCTTTCTCAATTACTACAGGTGGCGTGCTTACGTCTAGACTCATGTATGGGCTGCAAATGGCATTGTTTCATTTTTTTCACTAGCGAATATTCCATCTGTACATGGAGGAGTTCTTCTTTGTCCACCCATCTGTTGGTGGACTTTTTGGTTACTTCCATATCTTGGCTATTGTAATACTGTGCCATGCAGATTTGCCTGCCTGTGTCTTTCCAATTCTCTCTTCTTAGATTATAGTTCGAGGAGTGAGCCTGCTGGATCATATGGTAGCTCAATGTTTACCTTTTTAAGGCACCTCCATTCTGCTCTCATTTGTGGCCCTTTCCAACTTACGTCCCCCTTGAAGTTGAGGGTACGCATTTCTCCACAACACCTTCAGCATTTTTGTCTGTAGATTTCTTGTTAATGGTTATTCTGACAATTGTGAACTGATACCTTTTTGTGGTTGAATTCGCACGTGCCTCATAATCCGTTGAAATTGAGCTTTAAGGCATGTCCTTTTTATTTTTCAAGCTGTGATTACCCCTTAGTTCTTCAAATTGTTCTCTTAAAGTATGCGTCACATTTTGAAATGTTTTGGCCATTACCTCCCTCAAGACATTTTGAGGGCAGGTTTCATTTACAGTTCTGCAGTACTTGTTCCTATGAAATGACCATTAGCACAGGCTTTAATGCTGCTTTTGCAGATAACTGCCAGAGGGTGGCAGCCTTTCTATGTTCCCCACCCTGGTAACTAGGGAGAAGCCCTTGCGGCCTGTGGTGTTTCTCGGTTATAAATTAGAGTGGAGTGTGCCCGGACAAACCCACACAAGCTGATGTCTCCTTACTTCTGTTAGAGTTTTAAATTTAATTTTTATTTTTTATTGGAGTAATTTTCCACCGTGTACGTGGACCACTTCTACTTTGTGCATTCCTCGGTTGATGGACATTTTCATTGCTTCCAAGCGTTGGCTATGGTAAATATTGTTGGAGTGCAGGATTGCCAGCCTGTGACTTTTTGATTCTCATTTTCACAGGTGATAGGCCCAGCAGTGGGTGTGATTGACTGACTGGTAGCACCGTGTTTTCCTTTTCAAAGCACCTTCTTTGTGTTTTCATTACTGGCACTTACCACGTCCCCCTTAGAATCGAGGGTACGCATTTCTCCACAATCGCTTCAGCATTTATTGTTTGCCGCATTTATGCTAATGGCCGTACTGGCTGCTGTGAGCTGATAGGTTTTTGTAATTTGGGTTTGCATGTCTTTGAAAATTCATAAAACTCATCATTTTTCTCCACCGTTTTCTTTTCTGTTAAAAAAAAGGAAACAGTTGGGAGTACAATATATCTCTTGAAATTGTCTTCTTGGAAGGCTGCCCTATTTTGAAATTTTTGGTCGATTTTCCACCCCAGAATTTTTTTAGAGAGCAGGTGTCATTTCCCGAACTGCAAGTTTGGTGAATATTTAGTGACCTTTAGCAATGGGTTTAAAGCTGCTGTTGTGGGAAGTGGCCTCAAGAAGGCAGCATTTCTCCATTCCCAAATCTGGGTAGTGGGGCAGCAGAGCCTTTCTGGCAGTCGTGTTCCTAGGTTGTAAATTAAATTGGAATGTGCATGGAGAAACCCCCATACTTTTATGTCTCTTTATTTCTTCTTGGATTTAAATTTTTTTTTTAATTGGGGTAAAGCTTAGAATATTGTTTGTCCTAGGTGTACACAATCTGGTTCATTTGTACATTATATATTTCTATTCAAGTACAGATCCTCTTCCCATCTAAAATGTTACAGAGGGATCCACAGACCTCCCTTGCTACATGGTCGGTCTTTTTGAGATATGTATATAATATGTGTTTGTATAGATATAGCAACACTAATCTTAATTTATCCATTCTCCCCACCTTTCCTTTTAGATGAGCATAGTTTGTTTTCTAAGTCTGTGAGTGTCTTTCTCTGTGGAAATATATTCATTTGTGTCAGTTATTAGATAACGCCTATAAGTGATATCATAGAATACAGGTCTTTGGTTTCCGAGTTACCTCATGTTTCGTGATTATCTCCAGACTCATTTGTGGTGCCTCAAAGAGCAATGGTTCATTGTTTTCCATGGCTAATATCCCATTGTGTACATGGACCACTTCTTCTTTATCCATTCACCTGTTCTTGGACATTTTGATTGCTTCACTGTCTTGGCTATTGTGAATAAGGCTGCACTGCAGCTTTTGCGGCCTGTGTCTTCTCGATTCTTGTCTTCTCAGGTGAAAGGTCCAATGGTGCGCCTGCCGGATTGAATGGTACCTCCATTTTTACTTTTAAACACAGCTCCTTTCTGTTCTCATTATTGGCTCTTACCCCTTTCCGTCTCACCAGCAGGTAGAGGGTACACAGTTCTCTAAAACCCCTTCAGGATTTATTGTTTGTTGACTTTTTGCTGATGATCAGTCGACTGGTGTAAGTTGAAACTTTTTGTAGATTAGATTGCATGCGTCTAACACTCCCTGAGGTTGAGCTTTTATCCATTTTCCTTTTTTTTAAAAAGAGTGTGAGTAAAACATAACTCTTCATAATCTCTTCTTGAAACATTTGCCTGTTTTGAATTTTTTTGTCCATTCCCACCTTCAGCACATTTTTTTAGGGCAGGTGTCCTTTAGAGCCCTGAGTCCTTGTGAATGTTAAGTGAGCATTAGCTGTGAGTTTAAAGCTGCTCTTGCAGGAGACAGCCACAAGGTGGCAGCGTTTCTCCTTTACCAAATTTGGTTACTACGGAAACAGAGCCTTAATGGAAGTGGTGTTCTAGGTTGTATATTAGAATGGAATGTGCCAGGAAAAAGCCCTTTAAGTTTATGTCTGATTACTTCTTGTTCATATTTGTAATTTACTTTTATTTTTTCTCCCAGCAAATTTGATTACAATGGTTTGATTGCTCTAGGTGTGCAAGATGTGGTTCTTTCACACATATACATGTATCTATTCTTCCTTGAATCCTTTTCCCATGTCGGGTTATGACACAATGTTGAGTAGTCTTCTCCTGGTCTTCCGTACGTCTTTGGTGGTTATATATTTCACATGGTTTGTATATCTCTGTTAACCCCAATATGATAATGTATCCAATCCTCATCCCTTTCTATATGGTGAACCATAAGTTTTTTTCATGAATCTGTGATTGCCTTTCTCTGTGGAAATATCTACATTGGCTTCAATTTTTAAGTAACTCCTAAAAGTGAATTTATAGCATATGTGTCTCTTGCTTTCTCACTTACTACAGGTGGCGTGATTACATCTAGACTCATCCATGGTGCTGCAAATGGCATTGTTTCATTTTTTTCACTAGCGAATATTCCATCTGTACATGGAGGAGTTCTTCTTTGTCCACCCATCTGTTGGTAGACTTTTTGGTTACTTCCATATGCTGGCTATTGTAATACTGTGCCATGCAGATTTGCCTGCCTGTGTCTTTCCAATTCTCTCTTCTTAGATTATAGGTCGAGGAGTGGGCCTGCTGGATCATATGGTAGCTCAATGTTTACCTTTTTAAGGCACCTCCATTCTGCTGTCATTCGTAGCCCTCTCCAACTTACGTCCCACTTGAATTTGAGGGTATGCATTTCTCCACAACACCTTCAGCATTTATTGTTTGTAGTTTCCTTGCTGATGGTTATTCTGACAAGTGTGAGCTGATACCTCTTTGTGGTTGAATTTGCATGTGCCTCATAATCCGGTGAAATTGAGCTTTAAGGCATGTCCTTTTTATTTTTCAAGCTGTGATTACTCCTTAGTTCTTCAAAGTGATCTCTTAAAATATGTGTCACATTTTGAAATGTTTTGGCCATTACCTCCCTCAATACATTTTGAGGGCAGGTTTCATTTACAATCCTGCAGTACTTGTTCCTATGAAATGACCATGAGCACAGGCTTTAAAGCTGCTTTTGCAGGTAACTGCCAGAGGGTGGCAGCCTTTCTATGTTCCCCACCCTGGTACCTAGGGAAAAGCCCTTGTGGCCTGTGGTGTTTCTCGGTTATAAATTAGAGTGGAGTGTGCCCGGACAAACCCACACAAGCTGATGTCTCCTGAATTTTGTTGGTTTTTTAAATGTAATTTTTATTTTTTATTAGAGTAATTTCCCACTGGGTACGTGGAGCACTTCTACTTTGTGCATTCCTCGGTTGATGGACATTTTCATTGCTTCCAGGTGTTGGCTATGGTAAATGTTGTTGGAGTGCTGGATTGTCAGCCTGTGACTTTTTAATTCTCATTTTCTCAGGTGATAGGCCCAGCAGTGGGTGTGATTGATTGACTGGTAGCACCGTGTTTCCCTTTTCAAAGCACCTTCTTTGTGTTTTCTTTAGTGCCTCTTACCACGTCCCCCTTAGAATCGAGGGTACCTATTCCTCCACAATCGATTTAGCATTTATTGTTTGCAGCATTTATGCTAATGGCCCTACTGGCTGCTGTGAGCTGATAGGGTTTTGTAATTTGGGTTTGCATGTCTTTGAAAATTCGTAAAACTCACCATTTTTCTCCACCGTTTTCTTTTCTGTTAAAAAAAGGAAACAATTGGGAGTACAATATAACTCTTGAAATTCTCTTCTTGGAAGGTTGCCGTCTTTTGAATTTTTTGGTCGATTTTCCACCCCAGAGTTTTTTTAGAGAGTAGGTGTCATTTCCCGAACTGCAACATTGGTGAATATTTAGTGACATTTAGCAATGGGTTTAAAGCTGCTGTTGTGGGAAGTGGCCTCAAGCAGGCAGCATTTCTCCATTCCCAAGTCTGGGTACTGGGGTAGCAGAGCCTTTCTGGAAGTCGTGTTCCTAGGTTGTAAATTAAATTGAAATGTGCATGGAGAAACCCCCATACTTTTATGTCTCTTTATTTCTTCTTGGATTTAAAATTTTTTTTTATTTGGGGTAAAGCTTAGAATATTGTTTGTCCTAGGTGTACACAATCTGGTTCATTTGTACATTATATATTTCTATTCAAGTACAGATCCTCTTCCCATGTAAAATGTTACAGAGGGATCCACAGACCTCCCTTGCTACATGGTCGGTCTTTTTGAGATATGTATATAATATGTGTTTGTATAGATATAGCAACACTAATCTTAATTTATCCATTCTCCCCACCTTTCCTTTTAGATGAGCATAGTTTGTTTTCTAAGTCTGTGAGTGTCTTTCTCTGTGGAAATATATTCATTTGTATCAGTTATTAGATAACGCCTATAAGTGATATCATAGAATACAGGTCTTTGGTTTCCGAGTTACCTCATGTTTCGTGATTATCTCCAGACTCATTTGTGGTGCCTCAAAGAGCAATGGTTCATTGTTTTCCATGGCTAATATCCCATTGTGTACATGGACCACTTCTTCTTTATCCATTCACCTGTTCTTGGACATTTTGATTGCTTCACTGTCTTGGCTATTGTGAATAAGGCTGCACTGCAGCTTTTGCGGCCTGTGTCTTCTCGATTCTTGTCTTCTCAGGTGAAAGGTCCAATGGTGCGCCTGCCGGATTGAATGGTACCTCCATTTTTACTTTTAAACACAGCTCCTTTCTGTTCTCATTATTGGCTGTTACCCCTTTCCGTCTCACCAGCAGGTAGAGGGTACACAGTTCTCTAAAACCCCTTCAGGATTTATTGTTTGTTGACTTTTTGCTGATGATCAGTCGACTGGTGTAAGTTGAAACTTTTTGTAGATTAGATTGCATGCGTCTAACTGTCCCTGAGGTTGAGCTTTTATCCATTTTCCTTTTTTTTAAAAAGAGTGTGAGTAAAACATAACTCTTCATAATCTCTTCTTGAAACATTTGCCTGTTTTGAATTTTTTTGTCCATTCCCACCTTCAGCACATTTTTTTAGGGCAGGTGTCCTTTAGAGCCCTGAGTCCTTGTGAATGTTAAGTGAGCATTAGCTGTGAGTTTAAAGCTGCTCTTGCAGGAGACAGCCACAAGGTGGCAGCGTTTCTCCTTTACCAAATTTGGTTACTACGGAAACAGAGCCTTAATGGAAGTGGTGTTCTAGGTTGTATATTAGAATGGAATGTGCCAGGAAAAAGCCCTTTAAGTTTATGTCTGATTACTTCTTGTTCATATTTGTAATTTACTTTTATTTTTTATCCCAGCAAATTTGATTACAATGGTTTGATTGCTCTAGGTGTGCAAGATGTGGTTCTTTCACACATATACATGTATCTATTCTTCCTCGAATCCTTTTCCCATGTAGGGTTATGACACAATGTTGAGTAGTCTTCTCCTGGTCTTCCGTACGTCTTTGGTGGTTATATATTTCACATGGTTTGTATATCTCTGTTAACCTCAATATGATAATGTATCCAATCCTCATCCCTTTCTATATGGTGAACCATAAGTTTTTTTCATGAATCTGTGATTGCCTTTCTCTGTGGAAATATCTACATTGGCATCAATTTTTAAGTAACTCCTAAAAGTGAATTGAAAGCATATGTGTCTCTTGCTTTCTCACTTACTACAGGTGGCGTGATTACATCTAGACTCATCCATGGTGCTGCAAATGGCATTGTTTCATTTTTTTCACTAGCGAATATTCCATCTGTACATGGAGGAGTTCTTCTTTGTCCACCCATCTGTTAGTAGACTTTTTGGTTACTTCCATATGCTGGCTATTGTATTACTGTGCCATGCAGATTTGCCTGCCTGTGTCTTTCCAATTCTCTCTTCTTAGATTATAGGTCGAGGAGTGGGCCTGCTGGATCATATGGTAGCTCAATGTTTACTTTTTTAAGGCACCTCCATTCTGCTGTCATTCGTAGCCCTCTCCAACTTACGTCCCACTTGAATTTGAGGGTATGCATTTCTCCACAACACCTTCAGCATTTATTATTTGTAGTTTCCTTGCTGATGGTTATTCTGACAAGTGTGAGCTGATACCTCTTTGTGGTTGAATTTGCATGTGCCTCGTAATCCGGTGAAATTGAGCTTTAAGGCATGTCCTTTTTATTTTTCAAGCTGTGATTACTCCTTAGTTCTTCAAAGTGATCTCTTAAAATATGTGTCACATTTTGAAATGTTTTGGCCATTACCTCCCTCAAGACATTTTGAGGGCAGGTTTCATTTACAATCCTGCAGTACTTGTTCCTATGAAATGACCATGAGCACAGGCTTTAAAGCTGCTTTTGCAGGTAACTGCCAGAGGGTGGCAGCCTTTCTATGTTCCCCACCCTGGTACCTAGGGAAAAGCCCTTGCGGCTTGTGGTGTTTCTCGGTTATAAATTAGAGGGGAGTGTGCCCGGACAAACCCACACAAGCTGATGTCTCCTGAATTTTGTTGGTTTTTTAAATGTAATTTTTATTTTTTATTAGAGTAATTTCCCACTGGGTACGTGGAGCACTTCTACTTTGTGCATTCCTCGGTTGATGGACATTTTCATTGCTTCCAGGTGTTGGCTATGGTAAATGTTGTTGGAGTGCTGGATTGCCAGCCTGTGACTTTTTAATTCTCATTTTCTCAGGTGATAGGCCCAGCAGTGGGTGTGATTGATTGACTGGTAGCACCGTGTTTCCCTTTTCAAAGCACCTTCTTTGTGTTTTCTTTAGTGCCTCTTACCACGTCCCCCTTAGAATCGAGGGTACACATTCCTCCACAATCGATTTAGCATTTATTGTTTGCAGCATTTATGCTAATGGCCCTACTGGCTGCTGTGAGCTGATAGGGTTTTGTAATTTGGGTTTGCATGTCTTTGAAAATTCGTAAAACTCACCATTTTTCTCCACCGTTTTCTTTTCTGTTAAAAAAAGGAAACAATTGGGAGTACAATATAACTCTTGAAATTCTCTTCTTGGAAGGTTGCCGTCTTTTGAATTTTTTGGTCGATTTTCCACCCCAGAGTTTTTTTAGAGAGTAGGTGTCATTTCCCGAACTGCAACATTGGTGAATATTTAGTGACCTTTAGCAATGGGTTTAAAGCTGCTGTTGTGGGAAGTGGCCTCAAGCAGGCAGCATTTCTCCATTCCCAAGTCTGGGTACTAGGGCAGCAGAGCCTTTCTGGAAGTCGTGTTGCTAGGTTGTAAATTACATTGTAATGTGCATGGAGAAAGCCCCATAAGTTTATGTGTCATTATTTGTTCTTGTATTTTAAAAGTGTTTTAATTGGGGTAAAGCTTAGAATATTGTTTGTCCTAGGTGTACACAATCTGGTTCATTTGTACATTATATATGTCTATTCAAGTACAGATCCTCTTCCCATGTAAAATGTTACTGAGGGTTCCGCAGACCTCACTTGCTATATGGTCGGTCTTTTTGAGATATGTTTATAATATGTGTTTGTATACATATAGTAACACTAATCTTAATTTATCCCTTCCCCCCACCTTTCCTTTTAGATGAGCACAGTTTGTTTTCTAAGTCTGTGAGTGTCTTTCTCTGTGGAAATATGTTCATTTGTGTCAGTTATTAGATAACGCCTATAAGTGATATCATAGAATATAGGTCTTTTGCTCTCCGACTTACCTCATGTTTCGTGATTATCTCCAGACTCATTTGTGGTGCCTCAGAGAGCAATGGTTCATTGTTTTCCATGGCTAATATTCCATTGTGTACATGGACCACTTCTTCTTTATCCATTCACCTGTTGTTGGGCATTTTCATTGCTTCACTGTCTTGGCTATTGTGAATAAGGCTGCACTGCAGCTTTTGCGGCCTGAGTCTTCTCGATTCTTGTCTTCTCAGGTGAGAGGTCCAATGGTGCGCCTGCTGGCTTGAATGGTACCTCCATTTTTACTTTTAAACACAGCTCCTTTCTGTTATCATTATTGGCTGTTACCCCTTTACGGCTCACCAGCAGGTAGAGGGTACACAGTTCTCTAAAACCCCTTCAGCATGTATTGTTTGTAGACTTTTTGCTGATGGTCAGTTGACTGGTGTAAGTTGAAACTTTTTATAGAATAGATTGCATGGGTCTAACACTCCCTGAGGTTGAGCTTTTATCCATTTTCCTTTTTTTTAAAACACCGTGAGTAAAACTTAACTCTTCATACTCTCTTCTTGAAACATTTGCCTGTTTTGAATTTTTTTGTCCATTCCCTCCTTCAGCACATTTTTTTTAGGGCAGGTGTCCTTTACAGCCCTGAGTCCTTGTGTATGTTAAGTGAGCATTAGCTGTGAGTTTAAAGCTGCTCTTGCAGGAAACGGCCACAAGGTGGCAGCATTTCTCCTTTTCCAAATTTCGTAACTAGGGAAACAGAGGCTTAATGGAAGTGGTGTTCTAGGTTGTAAATTAGAATGGAATGTGCCAGGAAAAAGCCCTTTAAGTTTATGTCTGATTACTTCTTGTTCATATTTGTAATTTACTTTTTATTCTTTATCCCAGCACATTTGATTACAATGGTTTGTTTTTTCTAGGTGTGCAAGATGTGCTTCTTTCACACATATACATGTATCTATTCTTCCACGCATCCTTTTCCCATGTAGGTCATGACACAATGTTGAGTAGTCTTCTCCTGGTCTTCCGTACGTCTTTGTTGATTATATATTTCACATGGTTTGTATATCTCTGTTAACCCCAATATGGTAATGTATCCAATCCTCATCCCTTTCTATTTGGTGAACCATAAGATTTTTTTAATGAATCTCTGAATGCCTTCCTCTGTGGAAATATCTTCACTGGTATTAATTTTTAAGTAACTCCTAAAAGTGATATGATAGGATATGTGTCTTTTGCTTTCTCACTTACTACAGGTGGCGTGCTTACGTCTAGACTCATGTATGGGCTGCAAATTTCATTGTTTCATTTTTTTCACTAGCGAATATTCCATCTGTACATGGAGGAGTTCTTCTTTGTCCACCCATCTGTTGGTGGACTTTTTGGTTACTTCCATATCTTGGCTATTGTAATACTGTGCCATGCAGATTTGCCTGCCTGTGTCTTTCCAATTCTCTCTTCTTAGATTATAGGTCGAGGAGTGAGCCTGCTGGATCATATGGTAGCTCAATGTTTACCTTTTTAAGGCACCTCCATTCTGCTCTCATTTGTGGCCCTTTCCAACTTCCGTCCCCCTTGAAGTTGAGGGTACGCATTTCTCCACAACACCTTCAGCATTTTTGTCTGTAGATTTCTTGATAATGGTTATTCTGACAATTGTGAGCTGATACCTTTTTGTGGTTGAATTCGCACGTGCCTCATAATCCGTTGAAATTGAGCTTTAAGGCATGTCCTTTTTATTTTTCAAGCTGTGATTACCCCTTAGTTCTTCAAATTGTTCTCTTAAAGTATGCGTCACATTTTGAAATGTTTTGGCCATTACCTCCCTCAAGACATTTTGAGGGCAGGTTTCATTTACAGTTCTGCAGTACTTGTTCCTATGAAATGACCATTAGCACAGGCTTTAATGCTGCTTTTGCAGATAACTGCCAGAGGGTGGCAGCCTTTCTATGTTCCCCACCCTGGTAACTAGGGAGAAGCCCTTGCGGCCTGTGGTGTTTCTCGGTTATAAATTAGAGTGGAGTGTGCCCGGACAAACCCACACAAGCTGATGTCTCTTTACTTTTGTTGGAGTTTTAAATTTAATTTTTATTTTTTATTGGAGTAATTTTCCACCGTGTACGTGGACCACTTCTACTTTGTGCATTCCTCGGTTGATGGACATTTTCATTGCTTCCAAGCGTTGGCTATGGTAAATATTGTTGGAGTGCAGGATTGCCAGCCTGTGACTGTTTGATTCTCATTTTCACAGGTGATAGGCCCAGCAGTGGGTGTGATTGACTGACTGGTAGCACCGTGTTTTCCTTTTCAAAGCACCTTCTTTGTGTTTTCATTACTGGCACTTACCACGTCCCCCTTAGAATCGAGGGTACGCATTTCTCCACAATCGCTTCAGCATTTATTGTTTGCCGCATTTATGCTAATGGCCATACTGGCTGCTGTGAGCTGATAGGTTTTTGTAATTTGGCTTTGCATGTCTTTGAAAATTCATAAAACTCATCATTTTTCTCCACCGTTTACTTTTCTGTTAAAAAAAAGGAAACAGTTGGGAGTACAATATATCTCTTGAAATTGTCTTCTTGGAAGGTTGCCCTATTTTGAAATTTTTGGTCGATTTTCCACCCCAGAATTTTTTTAGAGAACAGGTGTCATTTCCCGAACTGCAAGTTTGGTGAATATTTAGTGACCTTTAGCAATGGGTTTAAAGCTGCTGTTGTGGGAAGTGGCCTCAAGAAGGCAGCATTTCTCCATTCCCAAATCTGGGTAGTGGGGCAGCAGAGACTTTCTGGCAGTCGTGTTCCTAGGTTGTAAATTAAATTGGAATGTGCATGGAGAAACCCCCATACTTTTATGTCTCTTTATTTCTTCTTGGATTTAAATTTTTTTTTTAATTGGGGTAAAGCTTAGAATATTGTCTATCCTAGGTGTACACAATCTGGTTCATTTGTACATTATATATTTCTATTCAAGTACAGATCCTCTTCCCATCTAAAATGTTACAGAGGGATCCACAGACCTCCCTTGCTACATGGTCGGTCTTTTTGAGATATGTATATAATATGTGTTTGTATAGATATAGCAACACTAATCTTAATTTATCCATTCTCCCCACCTTTCCTTTTAGATGAGCATAGTTTGTTTTCTAAGTCTGTGAGTGTCTTTCTCTGTGGAAATATATTCATTTGTGTCAGTTATTAGATAACGCCTATAAGTGATATCATAGAATACAGGTCTTTGGTTTCCGAGTTACCTCATGTTTCGTGATTATCTCCAGACTCATTTGTGGTGCCTCAAAGAGCAATGGTTCATTGTTTTCCATGGCTAATATCCCATTGTGTACATGGACCACTTCTTCTTTATCCATTCACCTGTTCTTGGACATTTTGATTGCTTCACTGTCTTGGCTATTGTGAATAAGGCTGCACTGCAGCTTTTGCGGCCTGTGTCTTCTCGATTCTTGTCTTCTCAGGTGAAAGGTCCAATGGTGCGCCTGCCGGATTGAATGGTACCTCCATTTTTACTTTTAAACACAGCTCCTTTCTGTTCTCATTATTGGCTCTTACCCCTTTCCGTCTCACCAGCAGGTAGAGGGTACACAGTTCTCTAAAACCCCTTCAGGATTTACTGTTTGTTGACTTTTTGCTGATGATCAGTCGACTGGTGTAAGTTGAAACTTTTTGTAGATTAGATTGCATGCGTCTAACATTCCCTGAGGTTGAGCTTTTATCCATTTTCCTTTTTTTAAAAAAGAGTGTGAGTAAAACATAACTCTTCATAATCTCTTCTTGAAACATTTGCCTGTTTTGAATTTTTTTGTCCATTCCCACCTTCAGCACATTTTTTTAGGGCAGGTGTCCTTTAGAGCCCTGAGTCCTTGTGAATGTTAAGTGAGCATTAGCTGTCAGTTTAAAGCTGCTCTTGCAGGAGACAGCCACAAGGTGGCAGCGTTTCTCCTTTACCAAATTTGGTTACTACGGAAACAGAGCCTTAATGGAAGTGGTGTTCTAGGTTGTATATTAGAATGGAATGTGCCAGGAAAAGGCCCTTTAAGTTTATGTCTGATTACTTCTTGTTCATATTTGTAATTTACTTTTTATTCTTTATCCCAGCACATTTGATTACAATGGTTTGTTTTTTCTAGGTGTGCAAGATGTGCTTCTTTCACACATATACATGTATCTATTCTTCCACGCATCCTTTTCCCATGTAGGTCATGACACAATGTTGAGTAGTCTTCTCCTGGTCTTCCGTACGTCTTTGTTGATTATATATTTCACATGGTTTGTATATCTCTGTTAATCCCAATATGGTAATGTATCCAATCCTCATCCCTTTGTATTTGGTGAACCATAAGATTTTTTTAATGAATCTCTGATTGCCTTCCTCTGTGGAAATATCTTCACTGGTATTAATTTTTAAGTAACTCCTAAAAGTGATATGATAGGATATGTGTCTTTTGCTTTCTCACTTACTACAGGTGGCGTGCTTACGTCTAGACTCATGTATGGGCTGCAAATGGCATTGTTTCATTTTTTTCACTAGCGAATATTCCATCTGTACATGGAGGAGTTCTTCTTTGTCCACCCATCTGTTGGTGGACTTTTTGGTTACTTCCATATCTTGGCTATTGTAATACTGTGCCATGCAGATTTGCCTGCCTGTGTCTTTCCAATTCTCTCTTCTTAGATTATAGGTCGAGGAGTGAGCCTGCTGGATCATATGGTAGCTCAATGTTTACCTTTTTAAGGCACCTCCATTCTGCTCTCATTTGTGGCCCTTTCCAACTTACGTCCCCCTTGAAGTTGAGGGTACGCATTTCTCCACAACACCTTCAACATTTTTGTCTGTAGATTTCTTGATAATGGTTATTCTGACAATTGTGAGCTGATACCTTTTTGTGGTTGAATTCACACGTGCCTCATAATCCGTTGAAATTGAGCTTTAAGGCATGTCCTTTTTATTTTTCAAGCTGTGATTTCCCCTTAGTTCTTCAAATTGTTCTCTTAAAGTATGCGTCACATTTTGAAATGTTTTGGCCATTACCTCCCTCAAGACATTTTGAGGGCAGGTTTCATTTACAGTTCTGCAGTACTTGTTCCTATGAAATGACCATTAGCACAGGCTTTAATGCTGCTTTTGCAGATAACTGCCAGAGGGTGGCAGCCTTTCTATGTTCCCCACCCTGGTAACTAGGGAGAAGCCCTTGCGGCCTGTGGTGTTTCTCGGTTATAAATTAGAGTGGAGTGTGCCCGGACAAACCCACACAAGCTGATGTCTCTTTACTTTTGTTGGAGTTTTAAATTTAATTTTTATTTTTTATTGGAGTAATTTTCCACCGTGTACGTGGACCACTTCTACTTTGTGCATTCCTCGGTTGATGGACATTTTCATTGCTTCCAAGCGTTGGCTATGGTAAATATTGTTGGAGTGCAGGATTGCCAGCCTGTGACTGTTTGATTCTCATTTTCACAGGTGATAGGCCCAGCAGTGGGTGTGATTGACTGACTGGTAGCACCGTGTTTTCCTTTTCAAAGCACCTTCTTTGTGTTTTCATTACTGGCACTTACCACGTCCCCCTTAGAATCGAGGGTACGCATTTCTCCACAATCGCTTCAGCATTTATTGTTTGCCGCATTTATGCTAATGGCCATACTGGCTGCTGTGAGCTGATAGGTTTTTGTAATTTGGGTTTGCATGTCTTTGAAAATTCATAAAACTCATCATTTTTCTCCACCGTTTACTTTTCTGTTAAAAAAAAGGAAACAGTTGGGAGTACAATATATCTCTTGAAATTGTCTTCTTGGAAGGTTGCCCTATTTTGAAATTTTTGGTCGATTTTCCACCCCAGAATTTTTTTAGAGAACAGGTGTCATTTCCCGAACTGCAAGTTTGGTGAATATTTAGTGACCTTTAGCAATGGGTTTAAAGCTGCTGTTGTGGGAAGTGGCCTCAAGAAGGCAGCATTTCTCCATTCCCAAATCTGGGTAGTGGGGCAGCAGAGCCTTTCTGGCAGTCGTGTTCCTAGGTTGTAAATTAAATTGGAATGTGCATGGAGAAACCCCCATACTTTTATGTCTCTTTATTTCTTCTTGGATTTAAAATTTTTTATTTATTGGGGTAAAGCTTAGAATATTGTTTGTCCTAGGTGTACACAATCTGGTTCATTTGTACATTATATATTTCTATTCAAGTACAGATCCTCTTCCCATCTAAAATGTTACAGAGGGATCCACAGACCTCCCTTGCTACATGGTCGGTCTTTTTGAGATATGTATATAATATGTGTTTGTATAGATATAGCAACACTAATCTTAATTTATCCATTCTCCCCACCTTTCCTTTTAGATGAGCATAGTTTGTTTTCTAAGTCTGTGAGTGTCTTTCTCTGTGGAAATATATTCATTTGTGTCAGTTATTAGATAACGCCTATAAGTGATATCATAGAATACAGGTCTTTGGTTTCCGAGTTACCTCATGTTTCGTGATTATCTCCAGACTCATTTGTGGTGCCTCAAAGAGCAATGGTTCATTGTTTTCCATGGCTAATATCCCATTGTGTACATGGACCACTTCTTCTTTATCCATTCACCTGTTCTTGGACATTTTGATTGCTTCACTGTCTTGGCTATTGTGAATAAGGCTGCACTGCAGCTTTTGCGGCCTGTGTCTTCTCGATTCTTGTCTTCTCAGGTGAAAGGTCCAATGGTGCGCCTGCCGGATTGAATGGTACCTCCATTTTTACTTTTAAACACAGCTCCTTTCTGTTCTCATTATTGGCTCTTACCCCTTTCCGTCTCACCAGCAGGTAGAGGGTACACAGTTCTCTAAAACCCCTTCAGGATTTATTCTTTGTTGACTTTTTGCTGATGATCAGTCGACTGGTGTAAGTTGAAACTTTTTGTAGATTAGATTGCATGCGTCTAACACTCCCTGAGGTTGAGCTTTTATCCATTTTCCTTTTTTTTAAAAAGAGTGTGAGTAAAACATAACTCTTCATAATCTCTTCTTGAAACATTTGCCTGTTTTGAATTTTTTTGTCCATTCCCACCTTCAGCACATTTTTTTAGGGCAGGTGTCCTTTAGAGCCCTGAGTCCTTGTGAATGTTAAGTGAGCATTAGCTGTGAGTTTAAAGCTGCTCTTGCAGGAGACAGCCACAAGGTGGCAGCGTTTCTCCTTTACCAAATTTGGTTACTACGGAAACAGAGCCTTAATGGAAGTGGTGTTCTAGGTTGTATATTAGAATGGAATGTGCCAGGAAAAAGCCCTTTAAGTTTATGTCTGATTACTTCTTGTTCATATTTGTAATTTACTTTTATTTTTTATCCCAGCAAATTTGATTACAATGGTTTGATTGCTCTAGGTGTGCAAGATGTGGTTCTTTCACACATATACATGTATCTATTCTTCCTCGAATCCTTTTCCCATGTAGGGTTATGACACAATGTTGAGTAGTCTTCTCCTGGTCTTCCGTACGTCTTTGGTGGTTATATATTTCACATGGTTTGTATATCTCTGTTAACCTCAATATGATAATGTATCCAATCCTCATCCCTTTCTATATGGTGAACCATAAGTGTTTTTCATGAATCTGTGATTGCCTTTCTCTGTGGAAATATCTACATTGGCATCAATTTTTAAGTAACTCCTAAAAGTGAATTGAAAGCATATGTGTCTCTTGCTTTCTCACTTACTACAGGTGGCGTGATTACATCTAGACTCATCCATGGTGCTGCAAATGGCATTGTTTCATTTTTTTCACTAGCAAATATTCCATCTGTACATGGAGGAGTTCTTCTTTGTCCACCCATCTGTTGGTAGACTTTTTGGTTACTTCCATATGCTGGCTATTGTAATACTGTGCCATGCAGATTTGCCTGCCTGTGTCTTTCCAATTCTCTCTTCTTAGATATAGGTCGAGGAGTGGGCCTGCTGGATCATATGGTAGCTCAATGTTTACCTTTTTAAGGCACCTCCATTCTGCTGTCATTCGTAGCCCTCTCCAACTTACGTCCCACTTGAATTTGAGGGTATGCATTTCTCCACAACACCTTCAGCATTTATTGTTTGTAGTTTCCTTGCTGATGGTTATTCTGACAAGTGTGAGCTGATACCTCTTTGTGGTTGAATTTGCATGTGCCTCATAATCCGGTGAAATTGAGCTTTAAGGCATGTCCTTTTTATTTTTCAAGCTGTGATTACTCCTTAGTTCTTCTAAGTGATCTCTTAAAATATGTGTCACATTTTGAAATGTTTTGGCCATTACCTCCCTCAAGACATTTTGAGGGCAGGTTTCATTTACAATCCTGCAGTACTTGTTCCTATGAAATGACCATGAGCACAGGCTTTAAAGCTGCTTTTGCAGGTAACTGCCAGAGGGTGGCAGCCTTTCTATGTTCCCCACCCTGGTACCTAGGGAAAAGCACTTGCGGCTTGTGGTGTTTCTCGGTTATAAATTAGAGGGGAGTGTGCCCGGACAAACCCACACAAGCTGATGTCTCCTGAATTTTGTTGGTTTTTTAAATGTAATTTTTATTTTTTATTAGAGTAATTTCCCACTGGGTACGTGGAGCACTTCTACTTTGTGCATTCCTCGGTTGATGGACATTTTCATTGCTTCCAGGTGTTGGCTATGGTAAATGTTGTTGGAGTGCTGGATTGCCAGCCTGTGACTTTTTAATTCTCATTTTCTCAGGTGATAGGCCCAGCAGTGGGTGTGATTGATTGACTGGTAGCACCGTGTTTCCCTTTTCAAAGCACCTTCTTTGTGTTTTCTTTAGTGCCTCTTACCACGTCCCCCTTAGAATCGAGGGTACGCATTCCTCCACAATCGATTTAGCATTTATTGTTTGCAGCATTTATGCTAATGGCCCTACTGGCTGCTGTGAGCTGATAGGGTTTTGTAATTTGGGTTTGCATGTCTTTGAAAATTCGTAAAACTCACCATTTTTCTCCACCGTTTTCTTTTCTGTTAAAAAAAGGAAACAATTGGGAGTACAATATAACTCTTGAAATTCTCTTCTTGGAAGGTTGCCGTCTTTTGAATTTTTTGGTCGATTTTCCACCCCAGAGTTTTTGAAGAGAGTAGGTGTCATTTCCCGAACTGCAACATTGGTGAATATTTAGTGACCTTTAGCAATGGGTTTAAAGCTGCTGTTGTGGGAAGTGGCCTCAAGCAGGCAGCATTTCTCCATTCCCAAGTCTGGGTACTAGGGCAGCAGAGCCTTTCTGGAAGTCGTGTTGCTAGGTTGTAAATTACATTGTAATGTGCATGGAGAAAGCCCCATAAGTTTATGTGTCATTATTTGTTCTTGTATTTTAAAAGTGTTTTAATTGGGGTAAAGCTTAGAATATTGTTTGTCCTAGGTGTACACAATCTGGTTCATTTGTACATTATATATGTCTATTCAAGTACAGATCCTCTTCCCATGTAAAATGTTACTGAGGGTTCCGCAGACCTCACTTGCTATATGGTCGGTCTTTTTGAGATATGTTTATAATATGTGTTTGTATACATATAGTAACACTAATCTTAATTTATCCCTTCCCCCCACGTTTCCTTTTAGATGAGCACAGTTTGTTTTCTAAGTCTGTGAGTGTCTTTCTCTGTGGAAATATGTTCATTTGTGTCAGTTATTAGATAACGCCTATAAGTGATATCATAGAATATAGGTCTTTTGCTCTCCGACTTACCTCATGTTTCGTGATTATCTCCAGACTCATTTGTGGTGCCTCAGAGAGCAATGGTTCATTGTTTTCCATGGCTAATATTCCATTGTGTACATGGACCACTTCTTCTTTATCCAGTCACCTGTTGTTGGGCATTTTCATTGCTTCACTGTCTTGGCTATTGTGAATAAGGCTGCACTGCAGCTTTTGCGGCCTGAGTCTTCTCGATTCTTGTCTTCTCAGGTGAGAGGTCCAATGGTGCGCCTGCTGGCTTGAATGGTACCTCCATTTTTACTTTTAAACACAGCTCCTTTCTGTTATCATTATTGGCTGTTACCCCTTTACGGCTCACCAGCAGGTAGAGGGTACACAGTTCTCTAAAACCCCTTCAGCATGTATTGTTTGTAGACTTTTTGCTGATGGTCAGTCGACTGGTGTAAGTTGAAACTTTTTTATAGAATAGATTGCATGGGTCTAACACTCCCTGAGGTTGAGCTTTTATCCATTTTCCTTTTTTTTAAAACACCGTGAGTAAAACTTAACTCTTCATACTCTCTTCTTGAAACATTTGCCTGTTTTGAATTTTTTTGTCCATTCCCTCCTTCAGCACATTTTTTTTAGGGCAGGTGTCCTTTACAGCCCTGAGTCCTTGTGTATGTTAAGTGAGCATTAGCTGTGAGTTTAAAGCTGCTCTTGCAGGAAAAGGCCACAAGGTGGCAGCATTACTCCTTTTCCAAATTTCGTAACTAGGGAAACAGAGGCTTAATGGAAGTGGTGTTCTAGGTTGTAAATTAGAATGGAATGTGCCAGGAAAAAGCCCTTTAAGTTTATGTCTCATAACTTCTTGTTCATATTTGTAATTTACTTTTTATTCTTTATCCCAGCACATTTGATTACAATGGTTTGTTTTTTCTAGGTGTGCAAGATGTGCTTCTTTCACACATATACATGTATCTATTCTTCCACGCATCCTTTTCCCATGTAGGTCATGACACAATGTTGAGTAGTCTTCTCCTGGTCTTCCGTACGTCTTTGTTGATTATATATTTCACATGGTTTGTATATCTCTGTTAACCCCAATATGGTAATGTATCCAATCCTCATCCCTTTCTATTTGGTGAACCATAAGATTTTTTTAATGAATCTCTGATTGCCTTTCTCTGTGGAAATATCTTCACTGGTATTAATTTTTAAGTAACTCCTAAAAGTGATATGATAGGATATGTGTCTTTTGCTTTCTCACTTACTACAGGTGGCGTGCTTACGTCTAGACTCATGTATGGGCTGCAAATGGCATTGTTTCATTTTTTTCACTAGCGAATATTCCATCTGTACATGGAGGAGTTCTTCTTTGTCCACCCATCTGTTGGTGGACTTTTTGGTTACTTCCATATCTTGGCTATTGTAATACTGTGCCATGCAGATTTGCCTGCCTGTGTCTTTCCAATTCTCTCTTCTTAGATATAGGTCGAGGAGTGAGCCTGCTGGATCATATGGTAGCTCAATGTTTACCTTTTTAAGGCACCTCCATTCTGCTCTCATTTGTGGCCCTTTCCAACTTACGTCCCCCTTGAAGTTGAGGGTACGCATTTCTCCACAACACCTTCAGCATTTTTGTCTGTAGATTTCTTGTTAATGGTTATTCTGACAATTGTGAGCTGATACCTTTTTGTGGTTGAATTCGCACGTGCCTCATAATCCGTTGAAATTGAGCTTTAAGGCATGTCCTTTTTATTTTTCAAGCTGTGATTACCCCTTAGTTCTTCAAATTGTTCTCTTAAAGTATGCGTCACATTTTGAAATGTTTTGGCCATTACCTCCCTCAAGACATTTTGAGGGCAGGTTTCATTTACAGTTCTGCAGTACTTGTTCCTATGAAATGACCATTACACAGGCTTTAATGCTGCTTTTGCAGATAACTGCCAGAGGGTGGCAGCCTTTCTATGTTCCCCACCCTGGTAACTAGGGAGAAGCCCTTGCGGCCTGTGGTGTTTCTCGGTTATAAATTAGAGTGGAGTGTGCCCGGACAAACCCACACAAGCTGATGTCTCCTTACTTTTGTTGGAGTTTTAAATTTAATTTTTATTTTTTATTGGAGTAATTTTCCACCGTGTACGTGGACCACTTCTACTTTGTGCATTCCTCGGTTGATGGACATTTTCATTGCTTCCAAGCGTTGGCTATGGTAAATATTGTTGGAGTGCAGGATTGCCAGCCTGTGACTTTTTGATTCTCATTTTCACAGGTGATAGGCCCAGCAGTGGGTGTGATTGACTGACTGGTAGCACCGTGTTTTCCTTTTCAATGCACCTTCTTTGTGTTTTCATTACTGGCACTTACCACGTCCCCCTTAGAATCGAGGGTACGCATTTCTCCACAATCGCTTCAGCATTTATTGTTTGCCGCATTTATACTAATGGCCGTACTGGCTGCTGTGAGCTGATAGGTTTTTGTAATTTGGGTTTGCATGTCTTTGAAAATTCATAAAACTCATCATTTTTCTCCACCGTTTACTTTTCTGTTAAAAAAAAGGAAACAGTTGGGAGTACAATATATCTCTTGAAATTGTCTTCTTGGAAGGTTGCCCTATTTTGAAATTTTTGGTCGATTTTCCACCCCAGAATTTTTTTAGAGAACAGGTGTCATTTCCCGAACTGCAAGTTTGGTGAATATTTAGTGACCTTTAGCAATGGGTTTAAAGCTGCTGTTGTGGGAAGTGGCCTCAAGAAGGCAGCATTTCTCCATTCCCAAATCTGGGTAGTGGGGCAGCAGAGCCTTTCTGGCAGTCGTGTTCCTAGGTTGTAAATTAAATTGGAATGTGCATGGAGAAACCCCCATACTTTTATGTCTCTTTATTTCTTCTTGGATTTAAATTTTTTTATTAATTGGGGTAAAGCTTAGAATATTGTTTGTCCTAGGTGTACACAATCTGGTTCATTTGTACATTATATATTTCTATTCAAGTACAGATCCTCTTCCCATGTAAAATGTTACAGAGGGATCCACAGACCTCCCTTGCTACATGGTCGGTCTTTTTGAGATATGTATATAATATGTGTTTGTATAGATATAGCAACACTAATCTTAATTTATCCATTCTCCCCACCTTTCCTTTTAGATGAGCATAGTTTGTTTTCTAAGTCTGTGAGTGTCTTTCTCTGTGGAAATATATTCATTTGTGTCAGTTATTAGATAACGCCTATAAGTGATATCATAGAATACAGGTCTTTGGTTTCCGAGTTACCTCATGTTTCGTGATTATCTCCAGACTCATTTGTGGTGCCTCAAAGAGCAATGGTTCATTGTTTTCCATGGCTAATATCCCATTGTGTACATGGACCACTTCTTCTTTATCCATTCACCTGTTCTTGGACATTTTGATTGCTTCACTGTCTTGGCTATTGTGAATAAGGCTGCACTGCAGCTTTTGCGGCCTGTGTCTTCTCGATTCTTGTCTTCTCAGGTGAAAGGTCCAATGGTGCGCCTGCCGGATTGAATGGTACCTCCATTTTTACTTTTAAACACAGCTCCTTTCTGTTCTCATTATTGGCTCTTACCCCTTTCCGTCTCACCAGCAGGTAGAGGGTACACAGTTCTCTAAAACCCCTTCAGGATTTATTGTTTGTTGACTTTTTGCTGATGATCAGTCGACTGGTGTAAGTTGAAACTTTTTGTAGATTAGATTGCATGCGTCTAACACTCCCTGAGGTTGAGCTTTTATCCATTTTCCTTTTTTTTAAAAAGAGTGTGAGTAAAACATAACTCTTCATAATCTCTTCTTGAAATATTTGCCTGTTTTGAATTTTTTTGTCCATTCCCACCTTCAGCACATTTTTTTACGGCAGGTGTCCTTTAGATCCCTGAGTCCTTGTGAATGTTAAGTGAGCATTAGCTGTGAGTTTAAAGCTGCTCTTGCAGGAGACAGCCACAAGGTGGCAGCGTTTCTCCTTTACCAAATTTGGTTACTACGGAAACAGAGCCTTAATGGAAGTGGTGTTCTAGGTTGTATATTAGAATGGAATGTGCCACGAAAAAGCCCTTTAAGTTTATGTCTGATTACTTCTTGTTCATATTTGTAATTTACTTTTATTTTTTATCCCAGCAAATTTGATTACAATGGTTGGATTGCTCTAGGTGTGCAAGATGTGGTTCTTTCACACATATACATGTATCTATTCTTCCTCGAATCCTTTTCCCATGTAGGGTTAAGACACAATGTTGAGTAGTCTTCTCCTGGTCTTCCGTACGTCTTTGGTGGTTATATATTTCACATGGTTTGTATATCTCTGTTAACCTCAATATGATAATGTATCCAATCCTCATCCCTTTCTATATGGTGAACCATAAGTTTTTTTCATGAATCTGTGATTGCCTTTCTCTGTGGAAATATCTACATTGGCATCAATTTTTAAGTAACTCCTAAAAGTGAATTGAAAGCATATGTGTCTCTTGCTTTCTCACTTACTACAGGTGGCGTGATTACATCTAGACTCATCCATGGTGCTGCAAATGGCATTGTTTCATTTTTTTCACTAGCAAATATTCCATCTGTACATGGAGGAGTTCTTCTTTGTCCACCCATCTGTTGGTAGACTTTTTGGTTACTTCCATATGCTGGCTATTGTAATACTGTGCCATGCAGATTTGCCTGCCTGTGTCTTTCCAATTCTCTCTTCTTAGATTATAGGTCGAGGAGTGGGCCTGCTGGATCATATGGTAGCTCAATGTTTACCTTTTTAAGGCACCTCCATTCTGCTGTCATTCGTAGCCCTCTCCAACTTACGTCCCACTTGAATTTGAGGGTATGCATTTCTCCACAACACCTTCAGCATTTATTGTTTGTAGTTTCCTTGCTGATGGTTATTCTGACAAGTGTGAGCTGATACCTCTCTGTGGTTGAATTTGCATGTGCCTCATAATCCGGTGAAATTGAGCTTTAAGGCATGTCCTTTTTATTTTTCAAGCTGTGATTACTCCTTAGTTCTTCAAAGTGATCTCTTAAAATATGTGTCACATTTTGAAATGTTTTGGCCATTACCTCCCTCAAGACATTTTGAGGGCAGGTTTCATTTACAATCCTGCAGTACTTGTTCCTATGAAATGACCATGAGCACAGGCTTTAAAGCTGCTTTTGCAGGTAACTGCCAGAGGGTGGCAGCCTTTCTATGTTCCCCACCCTGGTACCTAGGGAAAAGCCCTTGCGGCTTGTGGTGTTTCTCGTTTATAAATTAGAGTGGAGTGTGCCCGGACAAACCCACACAAGCTGATGTCTCCTGAATTTTGTTGGTTTTTTAAATGTAATTTTTATTTTTTATTAGAGTAATTTCCCACTGGGTACGTGGAGCACTTCTACTTTGTGCATTCCTCGGTTGATGGACATTTTCATTGCTTCCAGGTGTTGGCTATGGTAAATGTTGTTGGAGTGCTGGATTGCCAGCCTGTGACTTTTTAATTCTCATTTTCTCAGGTGATAGGCCCAGCAGTGGGTGTGATTGATTGACTGGTAGCACCGTGTTTCCCTTTTCAAAGCACCTTCTTTGTGTTTTCTTTAGTGCCTCTTACCACGTCCCCCTTAGAATCGAGGGTACGCATTCCTCCACAATCGATTTAGCATTTATTGTTTGCAGCATTTATGCTAATGGCCCTACTGGCTGCTGTGAGCTGATAGGGTTTTGTAATTTGGGTTTGCATGTCTTTGAAAATTCGTAAAACTCACCATTTTTCTCCACCGTTTTCTTTTCTGTTAAAAAAAGGAAACAATTGGGAGTACAATATAACTCTTGAAATTCTCTTCTTGGAAGGTTGCCGTCTTTTGAATTTTTTGGTCGATTTTCCACCCCAGAGTTTTTGTAGAGAGTAGGTGTCATTTCCCGAACTGCAACATTGGTGAATATTTAGTGACATTTAGCAATGGGTTTAAAGCTGCTGTTGTGGGAAGTGGCCTCAAGCAGGCAGCATTTCTCCATTCCCAAGTCTGGGTACTAGGGCAGCAGAGCCTTTCTGGAAGTCGTGTTGCTAGGTTGTAAATTACATTGTAATGTGCATGGAGAAAGCCCCATAAGTTTATGTGTCATTATTTGTTCTTGGATTTTAAAAGTGTTTTAATTGGGGTAAAGCTTAGAATATTGTTTGTCCTAGGTGTACACAATCTGGTTCATTTGTACATTATATATGTCTATTCAAGTACAGATCCTCTTCCCATGTAAAATGTTACTGAGGGTTCCGCAGACCTCACTTGCTATATGGTCAGTCTTTTTGAGATATGTTTATAATATGTGTTTGTATACATATAGTAACACTAATCTTAATTTATCCCTTCCCCCCACCTTTTCTTTTACATGAGCACAGTTTGTTTTCTAAGTCTGTGAGTGTCTTTCTCTGTGGAAATATGTTCATTTTTGTCAGTTATTAGATAACGCCTATAAGTGATATCATAGAATATAGGTCTTTTGCTCTCCGACTTACCTCATGTTTCGTGATTATCTCCAGACTCATTTGTGGTGCCTCAGAGAGCAATGGTTCATTGTTTTCCATGGCTAATATTCCATTGTGTACATGGACCACTTCTTCTTTATCCATTCACCTGTTGTTGGGCATTTTCATTGCTTCACTGTCTTGGCTATTGTGAATAAGGCTGCACTGCAGCTTTTGCGGCCTGAGTCTTCTCGATTCTTGTCTTCTCAGGTGAGAGGTCCAATGGTGCGCCTGCTGGACTGAATGGTACCTCCATTTTTACTTTTAAACACAGCTCCTTTCTGTTCTCATTATTGGCTGTTACCCCTTTACGGCTCACCAGCAGGTAGAGGGTACACAGTTCTCTAAAATCCCTTCAGCATGTATTGTTTGTAGACTTTTTGCTGATGGTCAGTCGACTGGTGTAAGTTGAAACTTTTTTATAGAATAGATTGCATGGGTCTAACACTCCCTGAGGTTGAGCTTTTATCCATTTTCCTTTTTTTTAAAACACCGTGAGTAAAACTTAACTCTTCATACTCTCTTCTTGAAACATTTGCCTGTTTTGAATTTTTTTGTCCATTCCCTCCTTCAGCACATTTTTTTTAGGGCAGGTGTCCTTTACAGCCCTGAGTCCTTGTGTATGTTAAGTGAACATTAGCTGTGAGTTTAAAGCTGCTCTTGCAGGAAACGGCCACAAGGTGGCAGCATTTCTCCTTTTCCAAATTTCGTAACTAGGGAAACAGAGGCTTAATGGAAGTGGTGTTCTAGGTTGTAAATTAGAATGGAATGTGCCAGGAAAAAGCCCTTTAAGTTTATGTCTCATAACTTCTTGTTCATATTTGTAATTTACTTTTTATTCTTTATCCCAGCACATTTGATTACAATGGTTTGTTTTTTCTAGGTGTGCAAGATGTGCTTCTTTCACACATATACATGTATCTATTCTTCCACGCATCCTTTTCCCATGTAGGTCATGACACAATGTTGAGTAGTCTTCTCCTGGTCTTCCGTACGTCTTTGGTGATTATATATTTCACATGGTTTGTATATCTCTGTTAACCCCAATATGGTAATGTATCCAATCCTCATCCCTTTCTATTTGGTGAACCATAAGATTTTTTTAATGAATCTCTGATTGCCTTTCTCTGTGGAAATATCTTCACTGGTATTAATTTTTAAGTAACTCCTAAAAGTGATATGATAGGATATGTGTCTTTTGCTTTCTCACTTACTACAGGTGGCATGCTTACGTCTAGACTCATGTATGGGCTGCAAATGGCATTGTTTCATTTTTTTCACTAGCGAATATTCCATCTGTACATGGAGGAGTTCTTCTTTGTCCACCCATCTGTTGGTGGACTTTTTGGTTACTTCCATATCTTGGCTATTGTAATACTGTGCCATGCAGATTTGCCTGCCTGTGTCTTTCCAATTCTCTCTTCTTAGATTATAGGTCGAGGAGTGAGCCTGCTGGATCATATGGTAGCTCAATGTTTACCTTTTTAAGGCACCTCCATTCTGCTCTCATTTGTGGCCCTTTCCAACTTACGTCCCCCTTGAAGTTGAGGGTACGCATTTCTCCACAACACCTTCAGCATTTTTGTCTGTAGATTTCTTGATAATGGTTATTCTGACAATTGTGAGCTGATACCTTTTTGTGGTTGAATTCGCACGTGCCTCATAATCCGTTGAAATTGAGCTTTAAGGCATGTCCTTTTTATTTTTCAAGCTGTGATTACCCCTTAGTTCTTCAAATTGTTCTCTTAAAGTATGCGTCACATTTTGAAATGTTTTGGCCATTACCTCCCTCAAGACATTTTGAGGGCAGGTTTCATTTACAGTTCTGCAGTACTTGTTCCTATGAAATGACCATTACACAGGCTTTAATGCTGCTTTTGCAGATAACTGCCAGAGGGTGGCAGCCTTTCTATGTTCCCCACCCTGGTAACTAGGGAGAAGCCCTTGCGGCCTGTGGTGTTTCTCGGTTATAAATTAGAGTGGAGTGTGCCCGGACAAACCCACACAACCTGATGTCTCCTTACTTTTGTTGGAGTTTTAAATTTAATTTTTATTTTTTATTGGAGTAATTTTCCACCGTGTACGTGGACCACTTCTACTTTGTGCATTCCTCGGTTGATGGACATTTTCATTGCTTCCAAGCGTTGGCTATGGTAAATATTGTTGGAGTGCAGGATTGCCAGCATGTGACTGTTTGATTCTCATTTTCACAGGTGATAGGCCCAGCAGTGGGTGTGATTGACTGACTGGTAGCACCGTGTTTTCCTTTTCAAAGCACCTTCTTTGTGTTTTCATTACTGGCACTTACCACGTCCCCCTTAGAATCGAGGGTACGCATTTCTCCACAATCGCTTCAGCATTTATTGTTTGCCGCATTTATGCTAATGGCCGTACTGGCTGCTGTGAGCTGATAGGTTTTTGTAATTTGGGTTTGCATGTCTTTGAAAATTCATAAAACTCATCATTTTTCTCCACCGTTTACTTTTCTGTTAAAAAAAAGGAAACAGTTGGGAGTACAATATATCTCTTGAAATTGTCTTCTTGGAAGGTTGCCCTATTTAGAAATTTTTGGTCGATTTTCCACCCCAGAATTTTTTTAGAGAACAGGTGTCATTTCCCGAACTGCAAGTTTGGTGAATATTTAGTGACCTTTAGCAATGGGTTTAAAGCTGCTGTTGTGGGAAGTGGCCTCAAGAAGGCAGCATTTCTCCATTCCCAAATCTGGGTAGTGGGGCAGCAGAGCCTTTCTGGCAGTCGTGTTCCTAGGTTGTAAATTAAATTGGAATGTGCATGGAGAAACCCCCATACTTTTATGTCTCTTTATTTCTTCTTGGATTTAAAATTTTTTATTAATTGGGGTAAAGCTTAGAATATTGTTTGTCCTAGGTGTACACAATCTGGTTCATTTGTACATTATATATTTCTATTCAAGTACAGATCCTCTTCCCATCTAAAATGTTACAGAGGGATCCACAGACCTCCCTTGCTACATGGTCGGTCTTTTTGAGATATGTATATAATATGTGTTTGTATAGATATAGCAACACTAATCTTAATTTATCCATTCTCCCCACCTTTCCTTTTAGATGAGCATAGTTTGTTTTCTAAGTCTGTGAGTGTCTTTCTCTGTGGAAATATATTCATTTGTATCAGTTATTAGATAACGCCTATAAGTGATATCATAGAATACAGGTCTTTGGTTTCCGAGTTACCTCATGTTTCGTGATTATCTCCAGACTCATTTGTGGTGCCTCAAAGAGCAATGGTTCATTGTTTTCCATGGCTAATATCCCATTGTGTACATGGACCACTTCTTCTTTATCCATTCACCTGTTCTTGGACATTTTGATTGCTTCACTGTCTTGGCTATTGTGAATAAGGCTGCACTGCAGCTTTTGCGGCCTGTGTCTTCTCGATTCTTGTCTTCTCAGGTGAAAGGTCCAATGGTGCGCCTGCCGGATTGAATGGTACCTCCATTTTTACTTTTAAACACAGCTCCTTTCTGTTCTCATTATTGGCTCTTACCCCTTTCCGTCTCACCAGCAGGTAGAGGGTACACAGTTCTCTAAAACCCCTTCAGGATTTATTGTTTGTTGACTTTTTGCTGATGATCAGTCGACTGGTGTAAGTTGAAACTTTTTGTAGATTAGATTGCATGCGTCTAACACTCCCTGAGGTTGAGCTTTTATCCATTTTCCTTTTTTTTAAAAAGAGTGTGAGTAAAACATAACTCTTCATAATCTCTTCTTGAAACATTTGCCTGTTTTGAATTTTTTTGTCCATTCCCACCTTCAGCACATTTTTTTAGGGCAGGTGTCCTTTAGAGCCCTGAGTCCTTGTGAATGTTAAGTGAGCATTAGCTGTGAGTTTAAAGCTGCTCTTGCAGGAGACAGCCACAAGGTGGCAGCGTTTCTCCTTTACCAAATTTGGTTACTACGGAAACAGAGCCTTAATGGAAGTGGTGTTCTAGGTTGTATATTAGAATGGAATGTGCCAGGAAAAAGCCCTTTAAGTTTATGTCTGATTACTTCTTGTTCATATTTGTAATTTACTTTTTATTCTTTATCCCAGCACATTTGATTACAATGGTTTGTTTTTTCTAGGTGTGCAAGATGTGCTTCTTTCACACATATACATGTATCTATTCTTCCGCGCATCCTTTTCCCATGTAGGTCATGACACAATGTTGAGTAGTCTTCTCCTGGTCTTCCGTACGTCTTTGTTGATTATATATTTCACATGGTTTGTATATCTCTGTTAACCCCAATATGGTAATGTATCCAATCCTCATCCCTTTCTATTTGGTGAACCATAAGATTTTTTTAATGAATCTCTGATTGCCTTCCTCTGTGGAAATATCTTCACTGGTATTAATTTTTAAGTAACTCCTAAAAGTGATATGATAGGATATGTGTCTTTTGCTTTCTCACTTACTACGGGTGGCGTGCTTACGTCTAGACTCATATATGGGCTGCAAATGGCATTGTTTCATTTTTTTCACTAGCGAATATTCCATCTGTACATGGAGGAGTTCTTCTTTGTCCACCCATCTGTTGGTGGACTTTTTGGTTACTTCCATATCTTGGCTATTGTAATACTGTGCCATGCAGATTTGCCTGCCTGTGTCTTTCCAATTCTCTCTTCTTAGATTATAGGTCGAGGAGTGAGCCTGCTGGATCATATGGTAGCTCAATGTTTACCTTTTTAAGGCACCTCCATTCTGCTCTCATTTGTGGCCCTTTCCAACTTACGTCCCCCTTGAAGTTGAGGGTACGCATTTCTCCACAACACCTTCAGCATTTTTGTCTGTAGATTTCTTGATAATGGTTATTCTGACAATTGTGAGCTGATACCTTTTTGTGGTTGAATTCGCACGTGCCTCATAATCCGTTGAAATTGAGCTTTAAGGCATGTCCTTTTTATTTTTCAAGCTGTGATTACCCCTTAGTTCTTCAAATTGTTCTCTTAAAGTATGCGTCACATTTTGAAATGTTTTGGCCATTACCTCCCTCAAGACATTTTGAGGGCAGGTTTCATTTACAGTTCTGCAGTACTTGTTCCTATGAAATGACCATTAGCACAGGCTTTAATGCTGCTTTTGCAGATAACTGCCAGAGGGTGGCAGCCTTTCTATGTTCCCCACCCTGGTAACTAGGGAGAAGCCCTTGCGGCCTGTGGTGTTTCTCGGTTATAAATTAGAGTGGAGTGTGCCCGGACAAACCCACACAAGCTGATGTCTCTTTACTTTTGTTGGAGTTTTAAATTTAATTTTTTTTTTTTTTTGGAGTAATTTTCCACCGTGTACGTGGACCACTTCTACTTTGTGCATTCCTCGGTTGATGGACATTTTCATTGCTTCCAAGCGTTGGCTATGGTAAATATTGTTGGAGTGCAGGATTGCCAGCCTGTGACTGTTTGATTCTCATTTTCACAGGTGATAGGCCCAGCAGTGGGTGTGATTGACTGACTGGTAGCACCGTGTTTTCCTTTTCAAAGCACCTTCTTTGTGTTTTCATTACTGGCACTTACCACGTCCCCCTTAGAATCGAGGGTACGCATTTCTCCACAATCGCTTCAGCATTTATTGTTTGCCGCATTTATGCTAATGGCCGTACTGGCTGCTGTGAGCTGATAGGTTTTTGTAATTTGGGTTTGCATGTCTTTGAAAATTCATAAAACTCATCATTTTTCTCCACCGTTTTCTTTTCTGTTAAAAAAAAGGAAACATTTGGGAGTACAATATATCTCTTGAAATTGTCTTCTTGGAAGGTTGCCCTATTTTGAAATTTTTGGTCGATTTTCCACCCCAGAATTTTTTTAGAGAACAGGTGTCATTTCCCGAACTGCAAGTTTGGTGAATATTTAGTGACCTTTAGCAATGGGTTTAAAGCTGCTGTTGTGGGAAGTGGCCTCAAGAAGGCAGCATTTCTCCATTCCCAAATCTGGGTAGTGGGGCAGCAGAGCCTTTCTGGCAGTCGTGTTCCTAGGTTGTAAATTAAATTGGAATGTGCATGGAGAAACCCCCATACTTTTATGTCTCTTTATTTCTTCTTGGATTTAAAATTTTTTATTAATTGGGGTAAAGCTTAGAATATTGTTTGTCCTAGGTGTACACAATCTGGTTCATTTGTACATTATATATTTCTATTCAAGTACAGATCCTCTTCCCATCTAAAATGTTACAGAGGGATCCACAGACCTCCCTTGCTACATGGTCGGTCTTTTTGAGATATGTATATAATATGTGTTTGTATAGATATAGCAACACTAATCTTAATTTATCCATTCTCCCCACCTTTCCTTTTAGATGAGCATAGTTTGTTTTCTAAGTCTGTGAGTGTCTTTCTCTGTGGAAATATATTCATTTGTGTCAGTTATTAGATAACGCCTATAAGTGATATCATAGAATACAGGTCTTTGGTTTCCGAGTTACCTCATGTTTCGTGATTATCTCCAGACTCATTTGTGGTGCCTCAAAGAGCAATGGTTCATTGTTTTCCATGGCTAATATCCCATTGTGTACATGGACCACTTCTTCTTTATCCATTCACCTGTTCTTGGACATTTTGATTGCTTCACTGTCTTGGCTATTGTGAATAAGGCTGCACTGCAGCTTTTGCGGCCTGTGTCTTCTCGATTCTTGTCTTCTCAGGTGAAAGGTCCAATGGTGCGCCTGCCGGATTGAATGGTACCTCCATTTTTACTTTTAAACACAGCTCCTTTCTGTTCTCATTATTGGCTGTTACCCCTTTCCGTCTCACCAGCAGGTAGAGGGTACACAGTTCTCTAAAACCCCTTCAGGATTTATTGTTTGTTGACTTTTTGCTGATGATCAGTCGACTGGTGTAAGTTGAAACTTTTTGTAGATTAGATTGCATGCGTCTAACACTCCCTGAGGTTGAGCTTTTATCCATTTTCCTTTTTTTTAAAAAGAGTGTGAGTAAAACATAACTCTTCATAATCTCTTCTTGAAACATTTGCCTGTTTTGAATTTTTTTGTCCATTCCCACCTTCAGCACATTTTTTTAGGGCAGGTGTCCTTTAGAGCCCTGAGTCCTTGTGAATGTTAAGTGAGCATTAGCTGTGAGTTTAAAGCTGCTCTTGCAGGAGACAGCCACAAGGTGGCAGCGTTTCTCCTTTACCAAATTTGGTTACTACGGAAACAGAGCCTTAATGGAAGTGGTGTTCTAGGTTGTATATTAGAATGGAATGTGCCAGGAAAAAGCCCTTTAAGTTTATGTCTGATTACTTCTTGTTCATATTTGTAATTTACTTTTATTTTTTATCCCAGCAAATTTGATTACAATGGTTTGATTGCTCTAGGTGTGCAAGATGTGGTTCTTTCACACATCTACATGTATCTATTCTTCCTTGAATCCTTTTCCCATGTAGGGTTATGACACAATGTTGAGTAGTCTTCTCCTGGTCTTCCGTACGTCTTTGGTGGTTATATATTTCACATGGTTTGTATATCTCTGTTAACCTCAATATGATAATGTATCCAATCCTCATCCCTTTCTATATGGTGAACCATAAGTTTTTTTCATGAATCTGTGATTGCCTTTCTCTGTGGAAATATCTACATTGGCATCAATTTTTAAGTAACTCCTAAAAGTGAATTGAAAGCATATGTGTCTCTTGCTTTCTCACTTACTACAGGTGGCGTGATTACATCTAGACTCATCCATGGTGCTGCAAATGGCATTGTTTCATTTTTTCCACTAGCAAATATTCCATCTGTACATGGAGGAGTTCTTCTTTGTCCACCCATCTGTTGGTAGACTTTTTGGTTACTTCCATATGCTGGCTATTGTAATACTGTGCCATGCAGATTTGCCTGCCTGTGTCTTTCCAATTCTCTCTTCTTAGATTATAGGTCGAGGAGTGGGCCTGCTGGATCATATGGTAGCTCAATGTTTACCTTTTTAAGGCACCTCCATTCTGCTGTCATTCGTAGCCCTCTCCAACTTACGTCCCACTTGAATTTGAGGGTACGCATTTCTCCACAACACCTTCAGCATTTATTGTTTGTAGTTTCCTTGCTGATGGTTATTCTGACAAGTGTGAGCTGATACCTCTTTGTGGTTGAATTTGCATGTGCCTCATAATCCGGTGAAATTGAGCTTTAAGGCATGTCCTTTTTATTTTTCAAGCTGTGATTACTCCTTAGTTCTTCAAAGTGATCTCTTAAAATATGTGTCAGATTTTGAAATGTTTTGGCCATTACCTCCCTCAAGACATTTTGAGGGCAGGTTTCATTTACAATCCTGCAGTACTTGTTCCTATGAAATGACCATGAGCACAGGCTTTAAAGCTGCTTTTGCAGGTAACTGCCAGAGGGTGGCAGCCTTTCTATGTTCCCCACCCTGGTACCTAGGGAAAAGCACTTGCGGCTTGTGGTGTTTCTCGGTTATAAATTAGAGGGGAGTGTGCCCGGACAAACCCACACAAGCTGATGTCTCCTGAATTTTGTTGGTTTTTTAAATGTAATTTTTATTTTTTATTAGAGTAATTTCCCACTGGGTACGTGGAGCACTTCTACTTTGTGCATTCCTCGGTTGATGGACATTTTCATTGCTTCCAGGTGTTGGCTATGGTAAATGTTGTTGGAGTGCTGGATTGCCAGCCTGTGACTTTTTAATTCTCATTTTCTCAGGTGATAGGCCCAGCAGTGGGTGTGATTGATTGACTGGTAGCACCGTGTTTCCCTTTTCAAAGCACCTTCTTTGTGTTTTCTTTAGTGCCTCTTACCACGTCCCCCTTAGAATCGAGGGTACGCATTCCTCCACAATCGATTTAGCATTTATTGTTTGCAGCATTTATGCTAATGGCCCTACTGGCTGCTGTGAGCTGATAGGGTTTTGTAATTTGGGTTTGCATGTCTTTGAAAATTCGTAAAACTCACCATTTTTCTCCACCGTTTTCTTTTCTGTTAAAAAAAGGAAACAATTGGGAGTACAATATAACTCTTGAAATTCTCTTCTTGGAAGGTTGCCGTCTTTTGAATTTTTTGGTCGATTTTCCACCCCAGAGTTTTTGTAGAGAGTAGGTGTCATTTCCCGAACTGCAACATTGGTGAATATTTAGTGACATTTAGCAATGGGTTTAAAGCTGCTGTTGTGGGAAGTGGCCTCAAGCAGGCAGCATTTCTCCATTCCCAAGTCTGGGTACTAGGGCAGCAGAGCCTTTCTGGAAGTCGTGTTGCTAGGTTGTAAATTACATTGTAATGTGCATGGAGAAAGCCCCATAAGTTTATGTGTCATTATTTGTTCTTGGATTTTAAAAGTGTTTTAATTGGGGTAAAGCTTAGAATATTGTTTGTCCTAGGTGTACACAATCTGGTTCATTTGTACATTATATATGTCTATTCAAGTACAGATCCTCTTCCCATGTAAAATGTTACTGAGGGTTCCGCAGACCTCACTTGCTATATGGTTGGTCTTTTTGAGATATGTTTATAATATGTGTTTGTATACATATAGTAACACTAATCTTAATTTATCCCTTCCCCCCACCTTTCCTTTTAGATGAGCACAGTTTGTTTTCTAAGTCTGTGAGTGTCTTTCTCTGTGGAAATATGTTCATTTGTGTCAGTTATTAGATAACGCCTATAAGTGATATCATAGAATATAGGTCTTTTGCTCTCCGACTTACCTCATGTTTCGTGATTATCTCCAGACTCATTTGTGGTGCCTCAGAGAGCAATGGTTCATTGTTTTCCATGGCTAATATTCCATTGTGTACATGGACCACTTCTTCTTTATCCATTCACCTGTTGTTGGGCATTTTCATTGCTTCACTGTCTTGGCTATTGTGAATAAGGCTGCACTGCAGCTTTTGCGGCCTGAGTCTTCTCGATTCTTGTCTTCTCAGGTGAGAGGTCCAATGGTGCGCCTGCTGGCTTGAATGGTACCTCCATTTTTACTTTTAAACACAGCTCCTTTCTGTTCTCATTATTGGCTGTTACCCCTTTACGGCTCACCAGCAGGTAGAGGGTACACAGTTCTCTAAAACCCCTTCAGCATGTATTGTTTGTAGACTTTTTGCTGATGGTCAGTCGACTGGTGTAAGTTGAAACTTTTTTATAGAATAGATTGCATGGGTCTAACACTCCCTGAGGTTGAGCTTTTATCCATTTTCCTTTTTTTTAAAACACCGTGAGTAAAACTTAACTCTTCATACTCTCTTCTTGAAACATTTGCCTGTTTTGAATTTTTTTGTCCATTCCCTCCTTCAGCACATTTTTTTTAGGGCAGGTGTCCTTTACAGCCCTGAGTCCTTGTGTATGTTAAGTGAGCATTAGCTGTGAGTTTAAAGCTGCTCTTGCAGGAAACGGCCACAAGGTGGCAGCATTTCTCCTTTTCCAAATTTCGTAACTAGGGAAACAGAGGCTTAATGGAATTGGTGTTCTAGGTTGTAAATTAGAATGGAATGTGCCAGGAAAAAGCCCTTTAAGTTTATGTCTCATAACTTCTTGTTCATATTTGTAATTTACTTTTTATTCTTTATCCCAGCACATTTGATTACAATGGTTTGTTTTTTCTAGGTGTGCAAGATGTGCTTCTTTCACACATATACATGTATCTATTCTTCCACGCATCCTTTTCCCATGTAGGTCATGACACAATGTTGAGTAGTCTTCTCCTGGTCTTCCGTACGTCTTTGGTGATTATATATTTCACATGGTTTGTATATCTCTGTTAACCCCAATATGGTAATGTATCCAATCCTCATCCCTTTCTATTTGGTGAACCATAAGATTTTTTTAATGAATCTCTGATTGCCTTTCTCTGTGGAAATATCTTCACTGGTATTAATTTTTAAGTAACTCCTAAAAGTGATATGATAGGATATGTGTCTTTTGCTTTCTCACTTACTACAGGTGGCGTGCTTACGTCTAGACTCATGTATGGGCTGCAAATGGCATTGTTTCATTTTTTTCACTAGCGAATATTCCATCTGTACATGGAGGAGTTCTTCTTTGTCCACCCATCTGTTGGTGGACTTTTTGGTTACTTCCATATCTTGGCTATTGTAATACTGTGCCATGCAGATTTGCCTGCCTGTGTCTTTCCAATTCTCTCTTCTTAGATTATAGGTCGAGGAGTGAGCCTGCTGGATCATATGGTAGCTCAATGTTTACCTTTTTAAGGCACCTCCATTCTGCTCTCATTTGTGGCCCTTTCCAACTTACGTCCCCCTTGAAGTTGAGGGTACGCATTTCTCCACAACACCTTCAGCATTTTTGTCTGTAGATTTCTTGTTAATGGTTATTCTGACAATTGTGAGCTGATACCTTTTTGTGGTTGAATTCGCACGTGCCTCATAATCCGTTGAAATTGAGCTTTAAGGCATGTCCTTTTTATTTTTCAAGCTGTGATTACCCCTTAGTTCTTCAAATTGTTCTCTTAAAGTATGCGTCACATTTTGAAATGTTTTGGCCATTACCTCCCTCAAGACATTTTGAGGGCAGGTTTCATTTACAGTTCTGCAGTACTTGTTCCTATGAAATGACCATTACACAGGCTTTAATGCTGCTTTTGCAGATAACTGCCAGAGGGTGGCAGCCTTTCTATGTTCCCCACCCTGGTAACTAGGGAGAAGCCCTTGCGGCCTGTGGTGTTTCTCGGTTATAAATTAGAGTGGAGTGTGCCCGGACAAACCCACACAAGCTGATGTCTCCTTACTTTTGTTGGAGTTTTAAATTTAATTTTTATTTTTTATTGGAGTAATTTTCCACCGTGTACGTGGACCACTTCTACTTTGTGCATTCCTCGGTTGATGGACATTTTCATTGCTTCCAAGCGTTGGCTATGGTAAATATTGTTGGAGTGCAGGATTGCCAGCCTGTGACTGTTTGATTCTCATTTTCACAGGTGATAGGCCCAGCAGTGGGTGTGATTGACTGACTGGTAGCACCGTGTTTTCCTTTTCAAAGCACCTTCTTTGTGTTTTCATTACTGGCACTTACCACGTCCCCCTTAGAATCGAGGGTACGCATTTGTCCACAATCGCTTCAGCATTTATTGTTTGCCGCATTTATGCTAATGGCCGTACTGGCTGCTGTGAGCTGATAGGTTTTTGTAATTTGGGTTTGCATGTCTTTGAAAATTCATAAAACTCATCATTTTTCTCCACCGTTTACTTTTCTGTTAAAAAAAAGGAAACAGTTGGGAGTACAATATATCTCTTGAAATTGTCTTCTTGGAAGGTTGCCCTATTTAGAAATTTTTGGTCGATTTTCCACCCCAGAATTTTTTTAGAGAACAGGTGTCATTTCCCGAACTGCAAGTTTGGTGAATATTTAGTGACCTTTAGCAATGGGTTTAAAGCTGCTGTTGTGGGAAGTGGCCTCAAGAAGGCAGCATTTCTCCATTCCCAAATCTGGGTAGTGGGGCAGCAGAGCCTTTCTGGCAGTCGTGTTCCTAGGTTGTAAATTAAATTGGAATGTGCATGGAGAAACCCCCATACTTTTATGTCTCTTTATTTCTTCTTGGATTTAAAATTTTTTATTAATTGGGGTAAAGCTTAGAATATTGTTTGTCCTAGGTGTACACAATCTGGTTCATTTGTACATTATATATTTCTATTCAAGTACAGATCCTCTTCCCATCTAAAATGTTACAGAGGGATCCACAGACCTCCCTTGCTACATGGTCGGTCTTTTTGAGATATGTATATAATATGTGTTTGTATAGATATAGCAACACTAATCTTAATTTATCCATTCTCCCCACCTTTCCTTTTAGATGAGCATAGTTTGTTTTCTAAGTCTGTGAGTGTCTTTCTCTGTGGAAATATATTCATTTGTGTCAGTTATTAGATAACGCCTATAAGTGATATCATAGAATACAGGTCTTTGGTTTCCGAGTTACCTCATGTTTCGTGATTATCTCCAGACTCATTTGTGGTGCCTCAAAGAGCAATGGTTCATTGTTTTCCATGGCTAATATCCCATTGTGTACATGGACCACTTCTTCTTTATCCATTCACCTGTTCTTGGACATTTTGATTGCTTCACTGTCTTGGCTATTGTGAATAAGGCTGCACTGCAGCTTTTGCGGCCTGTGTCTTCTCGATTCTTGTCTTCTCAGGTGAAAGGTCCAATGGTGCGCCTGCCGGATTGAATGGTACCTCCATTTTTACTTTTAAACACAGCTCCTTTCTGTTCTCATTATTGGCTCTTACCCCTTTCCGTCTCACCAGCAGGTAGAGGGTACACAGTTCTCTAAAACCCCTTCAGGATTTATTGTTTGTTGACTTTTTGCTGATGATCAGTCGACTGGTGTAAGTTGAAACTTTTTGTAGATTAGATTGCATGCGTCTAACACTCCCTGAGGTTGAGCTTTTATCCATTTTCCTTTTTTTTAAAAAGAGTGTGAGTAAAACATAACTCTTCATAATCTCTTCTTGAAACATTTGCCTGTTTTGAATTTTTTTGTCCATTCCCACCTTCAGCACATTTTTTTAGGGCAGGTGTCCTTTAGAGCCCTGAGTCCTTGTGAATGTTAAGTGAGCATTAGCTGTGAGTTTAAACCTGCTCTTGCAGGAGACAGCCACAAGGTGGCAGCGTTTCTCCTTTACCAAATTTGGTTACTACGGAAACAGAGCCTTAATGGAAGTGGTGTTCTAGGTTGTATATTAGAATGGAATGTGCCAGGAAAAAGCCCTTTAAGTTTATGTCTGATTACTTCTTGTTCATATTTGTAATTTACTTTTTATTCTTTATCCCAGCACATTTGATTACAATGGTTTGTTTTTTCTAGGTGTGCAAGATGTGCTTCTTTCACACATATACATGTATCTATTCTTCCACGCATCCTTTTCCCATGTAGGTCATGACACAATGTTGAGTAGTCTTCTCCTGGTCTTCCGTACGTCTTTGTTGATTATATATTTCACATGGTTTGTATATCTCTGTTAACCCCAATATGGTAATGTATCCAATCCTCATCCCTTTCTATTTGGTGAACCATAAGATTTTTTTAATGAATCTCTGATTGCCTTCCTCTGTGGAAATATCTTCACTGGTATTAATTTTTAAGTAACTCCTAAAAGTGATATGATAGGATATGTGTCTTTTGCTTTCTCACTTACTACAGGTGGCGTGCTTACGTCTAGACTCATATATGGGCTGCAAATGGCATTGTTTCATTTTTTTCACTAGCGAATATTCCATCTGTACATGGAGGAGTTCTTCTTTGTCCACCCATCTGTTGGTGGACTTTTTGGTTACTTCCATATCTTGGCTATTGTAATACTGTGCCATGCAGATTTGCCTGCCTGTGTCTTTCCAATTCTCTCTTCTTAGATTATAGGTCGAGGAGTGAGCCTGCTGGATCATATGGTAGCTCAATGTTTACCTTTTTAAGGCACCTCCATTCTGCTCTCATTTGTGGCCCTTTCCAACTTACGTCCCCCTTGAAGTTGAGGGTACGCATTTCTCCACAACACCTTCAGCATTTTTGTCTGTAGATTTCTTGATAATGGTTATTCTGACAATTGTGAGCTGATACCTTTTTGTGGTTGAATTCGCACGTGCCTCATAATCCGTTGAAATTGAGCTTTAAGGCATGTCCTTTTTATTTTTCAAGCTGTGATTACCCCTTAGTTCTTCAAATTGTTCTCTTAAAGTATGCGTCACATTTTGAAATGTTTTGGCCATTACCTCCCTCAAGACATTTTGAGGGCAGGTTTCATTTACAGTTCTGCAGTACTTGTTCCTATGAAATGACCATTAGCACAGGCTTTAATGCTGCTTTTGCAGATAACTGCCAGAGGGTGGCAGCCTTTCTATGTTCCCCACCCTGGTAACTAGGGAGAAGCCCTTGCGGCCTGTGGTGTTTCTCGGTTATAAATTAGAGTGGAGTGTGCCCGGAGAAACCCACACAAGCTGATGTCTCTTTAATTTTGTTGGAGTTTTAAATTTAATTTTTATTTTTTATTGGAGTAATTTTCCACCGTGTACGTGGACCACTTCTACTTTGTGCATTCCTCGGTTGATGGACATTTTCATTGCTTCCAAGCGTTGGCTATGGTAAATATTGTTGGAGTGCAGGATTGCCAGCCTGTGACTGTTTGATTCTCATTTTCACAGGTGATAGGCCCAGCAGTGGGTGTGATTGACTGACTGGTAGCACCGTGTTTTCCTTTTCAAAGCACCTTCTTTGTGTTTTCATTACTGGCACTTACCACGTCCCCCTTAGAATCGAGGGTACGCATTTGTCCACAATCGCTTCAGCATTTATTGTTTGCCGCATTTATGCTAATGGCCGTACTGGCTGCTGTGAGCTGATAGGTTTTTGTAATTTGGGTTTGCATGTCTTTGAAAATTCATAAAACTCATCATTTTTCTCCACCGTTTACTTTTCTGTTAAAAAAAAGGAAACAGTTGGGAGTACAATATATCTCTTGAAATTGTCTTCTTGGAAGGTTGCCCTATTTAGAAATTTTTGGTCGATTTTCCACCCCAGAATTTTTTTAGAGAACAGGTGTCATTTCCCGAACTGCAAGTTTGGTGAATATTTAGTGACCTTTAGCAATGGGTTTAAAGCTGCTGTTGTGGGAAGTGGCCTCAAGAAGGCAGCATTTCTCCATTCCCAAATCTGGGTAGTGGGGCAGCAGAGCCTTTCTGGCAGTCGTGTTCCTAGGTTGTAAATTAAATTGGAATGTGCATGGAGAAACCCCCATACTTTTATGTCTCTTTATTTCTTCTTGGATTTAAAATTTTTTATTAATTGGGGTAAAGCTTAGAATATTGTTTGTCCTAGGTGTACACAATCTGGTTCATTTGTACATTATATATTTCTATTCAAGTACAGATCCTCTTCCCATCTAAAATGTTACAGAGGGATCCACAGACCTCCCTTGCTACATGGTCGGTCTTTTTGAGATATGTATATAATATGTGTTTGTATAGATATAGCAACACTAATCTTAATTTATCCATTCTCCCCACCTTTCCTTTTAGATGAGCATAGTTTGTTTTCTAAGTCTGTGAGTGTCTTTCTCTGTGGAAATATATTCATTTGTGTCAGTTATTAGATAACGCGTATAAGTGATATCATAGAATACAGGTCTTTGGTTTCCGAGTTACCTCATGTTTCGTGATTATCTCCAGACTCATTTGTGGTGCCTCAAAGAGCAATGGTTCATTGTTTTCCATGGCTAATATCCCATTGTGTACATGGACCACTTCTTCTTTATCCATTCACCTGTTCTTGGACATTTTGATTGCTTCACTGTCTTGGCTATTGTGAATAAGGCTGCACTGCAGCTTTTGCGGCCTGTGTCTTCTCGATTCTTGTCTTCTCAGGTGAAAGGTCCAATGGTGCGCCTGCCGGATTGAATGGTACCTCCATTTTTACTTTTAAACACAGCTCCTTTCTGTTCTCATTATTGGCTGTTACCCCTTTCCGTCTCACCAGCAGGTAGAGGGTACACAGTTCTCTAAAACCCCTTCAGGATTTATTGTTTGTTGACTTTTTGCTGATGATCAGTCGACTGGTGTAAGTTGAAACTTTTTGTAGATTAGATTGCATGCGTCTAACACTCCCTGAGGTTGAGCTTTTACCCATTTTCCTTTTTTTTAAAAAGAGTGTGAGTAAAACATAACTCTTCATAATCTCTTCTTGAAACATTTGCCTGTTTTGAATTTTTTTGTCCATTCCCACCTTCAGCACATTTTTTTAGGGCAGGTGTCCTTTAGAGCCCTGAGTCCTTGTGAATGTTAAGTGAGCATTAGCTGTGAGTTTAAAGCTGCTCTTGCAGGAGACAGCCACAAGGTGGCATCGTTTCTCCTTTACCAAATTTGGTTACTACGGAAACAGAGCCTTAATGGAAGTGGTGTTCTAGGTTGTATATTAGAATGGAATGTGCCAGGAAAAAGCCCTTTAAGTTTATGTCTGATTACTTCTTGTTCATATTTGTAATTTACTTTTATTTTTTATCCCAGCAAATTTGATTACAATGGTTTGATTGCTCTAGGTGTGCAAGATGTGGTTCTTTCACACATCTACATGTGTCTATTCTTCCTTGAATCCTTTTCCCATGTAGGGTTATGACACAATGTTGAGTAGTCTTCTCCTGGTCTTCCGTACGTCTTTGGTGGTTATATATTTCACATGGTTTGTATATCTCTGTTAACCTCAATATGATAATGTATCCAATCCTCATCCCTTTCTATATGGTGAACCATAAGTTTTTTTCATGAATCTGTGATTGCCTTTCTCTGTGGAAATATCTACATTGGCATCAATTTTTAAGTAACTCCTAAAAGTGAATTGAAAGCATATGTGTCTCTTGCTTTCTCACTTACTACAGGTGGCGTGATTACATCTAGACTCATCCATGGTGCTGCAAATGGCATTGTTTCATTTTTTTCACTAGCAAATATTCCATCTGTACATGGAGGAGTTCTTCTTTGTCCACCCATCTGTTGGTAGACTTTTTGGTTACTTCCATATGCTGGCTATTGTAATACTGTGCCATGCAGATTTGCCTGCCTGTGTCTTTCCAATTCTCTCTTCTTAGATTATAGGTCGAGGAGTGGGCCTGCTGGATCATATGGTAGCTCAATGTTTACCTTTTTAAGGCACCTCCATTCTGCTGTCATTCGTAGCCCTCTCCAACTTACGTCCCACTTGAATTTGAGGGTACGCATTTCTCCACAACACCTTCAGCATTTATTGTTTGTAGTTTCCTTGCTGATGGTTATTCTGACAAGTGTGAGCTGATACCTCTTTGTGGTTGAATTTGCATGTGCCTCATAATCCGGTGAAATTGAGCTTTAAGGCATGTCCTTTTTATTTTTCAAGCTGTGATTACTCCTTAGTTCTTCAAAGTGATCTCTTAAAATATGTGTCAGATTTTGAAATGTTTTGGCCATTACCTCCCTCAAGACATTTTGAGGGCAGGTTTCATTTACAATCCTGCAGTACTTGTTCCTATGAAATGACCATGAGCACAGGCTTTAAAGCTGCTTTTGCAGGTAACTGCCAGAGGGTGGCAGCCTTTCTATGTTCCCCACCCTGGTACCTAGGGAAAACCCCTTGAGGCTTGTGGTGTTTCTCGGTTATAAATTAGAGTGGAGTGTGCCCGGACAAACCCACACAAGCTGATGTCTCCTGAATTTTGTTGGTTTTTTAAATGTAATTTTTATTTTTTATTAGAGTAATTTCCCACTGGGTACGTGGAGCACTTCTACTTTGTGCATTCCTCGGTTGATGGACATTTTCATTGCTTCCAGGTGTTGGCTATGGTAAATGTTGTTGGAGTGCTGGATTGCCAGCCTGTGACTTTTTAATTCTCATTTTCTCAGGTGATAGGCCCAGCAGTGGGTGTGATTGATTGACTGGTAGCACCGTGTTTCCCTTTTCAAAGCACCTTCTTTGTGTTTTCTTTAGTGCCTCTTACCACGTCCCCCTTAGAATCGAGGGTACGCATTCCTCCACAATCGATTTAGCATTTATTGTTTGCAGCATTTATGCTAATGGCCCTACTGGCTGCTGTGAGCTGATAGGGTTTTGTAATTTGGGTTTGCATGTCTTTGAAAATTCGTAAAACTCACCATTTTTCTCCACCGTTTTCTTTTCTGTTAAAAAAAGGAAACAATTGGGAGTACAATATAACTCTTGAAATTCTCTTCTTGGAAGGTTGCCGTCTTTTGAATTTTTTGGTCGATTTTCCACCCCAGAGTTTTTGTAGAGAGTAGGTGTCATTTCCCGAACTGCAACATTGGTGAATATTTAGTGACATTTAGCAATGGGTTTAAAGCTGCTGTTGTGGGAAGTGGCCTCAAGCAGGCAGCATTTCTCCATTCCCAAGTCTGGGTACTAGGGCAGCAGAGCCTTTCTGGAAGTCGTGTTGCTAGGTTGTAAATTACATTGTAATGTGCATGGAGAAAGCCCCATAAGTTTATGTGTCATTATTTGTTCTTGGATTTTAAAAGTGTTTTAATTGGGGTAAAGCTTAGAATATTGTTTGTCCTAGGTGTACACAATCTGGTTCATTTGTACATTATATATGTCTATTCAAGTACAGATCCTCTTCCCATGTAAAATGTTACTGAGGGTTCCGCAGACCTCACTTGCTATATGGTCGGTCTTTTTGAGATATGTTTATAATATGTGTTTGTATACATATAGTAACACTAATCTTAATTTATCCCTTCCCCCCACCTTTCCTTTTAGATGAGCACAGTTTGTTTTCTAAGTCTGTGAGTGTCTTTCTCTGTGGAAATATGTTCATTTGTGTCAGTTATTAGATAACGCCTATAAGTGATATCATAGAATATAGGTCTTTTGCTCTCCGACTTACCTCATGTTTCGTGATTATCTCCAGACTCATTTGTGGTGCCTCAGAGAGCAATGGTTCATTGTTTTCCATGGCTAATATTCCATTGTGTACATGGACCACTTCTTCTTTATCCATTCACCTGTTGTTGGGCATTTTCATTGCTTCACTGTCTTGGCTATTGTGAATAAGGCTGCACTGCAGCTTTTGCGGCCTGAGTCTTCTCGATTCTTGTCTTCTCAGGTGAGAGGTCCAATGGTGCGCCTGCTGGCTTGAATGGTACCTCCATTTTTACTTTTAAACACAGCTCCTTTCTGTTCTCATTATTGGCTGTTACCCCTTTACGGCTCACCAGCAGGTAGAGGGTACACAGTTCTCTAAAACCCCTTCAGCATGTATTGTTTGTAGACTTTTTGCTGATGGTCAGTCGACTGGTGTAAGTTGAAACTTTTTTATAGAATAGATTGCATGGGTCTAACACTCCCTGAGGTTGAGCTTTTATCCATTTTCCTTTTTTTTAAAACACCGTGAGTAAAACTTAACTCTTCATACTCTCTTCTTGAAACATTTGCCTGTTTTGAATTTTTTTGTCCATTCCCTCCTTCAGCACATTTTTTTTAGGGCAGGTGTCCTTTACAGCCCTGAGTCCTTGTGTATGTTAAGTGAGCATTAGCTGTGAGTTTAAAGCTGCTCTTGCAGGAAACGGCCACAAGGTGGCAGCATTTCTCCTTTTCCAAATTTCGTAACTAGGGAAACAGAGGCTTAATGGAATTGGTGTTCTAGGTTGTAAATTAGAATGGAATGTGCCAGGAAAAAGCCCTTTAAGTTTATGTCTCATAACTTCTTGTTCATATTTGTAATTTACTTTTTATTCTTTATCCCAGCACATTTGATTACAATGGTTTGTTTTTTCTAGGTGTGCAAGATGTGCTTCTTTCACACATATACATGTATCTATTCTTCCACGCATCCTTTTCCCATGTAGGTCATGACACAATGTTGAGTAGTCTTCTCCTGGTCTTCCGTACGTCTTTGGTGATTATATATTTCACATGGTTTGTATATCTCTGTTAACCCCAATATGGTAATGTATCCAATCCTCATCCCTTTCTATTTGGTGAACCATAAGATTTTTTTAATGAATCTCTGATTGCCTTCCTCTGTGGAAATATCTTCACTGGTATTAATTTTTAAGTAACTCCTAAAAGTGATATGATAGGATATGTGTCTTTTGCTTTCTCACTTACTACAGGTGGCGTGCTTACGTCTAGACTCATGTATGGGCTGCAAATGGCATTGTTTCATTTTTTTCACTAGCGAATATTCCATCTGTACATGGAGGAGTTCTTCTTTGTCCACCCATCTGTTGGTGGACTTTTTGGTTACTTCCATATCTTGGCTATTGTAATACTGTGCCATGCAGATTTGCCTGCCTGTGTCTTTCCAATTCTCTCTTCTTAGATTATAGGTCGAGGAGTGAGCCTGCTGGATCATATGGTAGCTCAATGTTTACCTTTTTAAGGCACCTCCATTCTGCTCTCATTTGTGGCCCTTTCCAACTTACGTCCCCCTTGAAGTTGAGGGTACGCATTTCTCCACAACACCTTCAGCATTTTTGTCTGTAGATTTCTTGTTAATGGTTATTCTGACAATTGTGAGCTGATACCTTTTTGTGGTTGAATTCGCACGTGCCTCATAATCCGTTGAAATTGAGCTTTAAGGCATGTCCTTTTTATTTTTCAAGCTGTGATTACCCCTTAGTTCTTCAAATTGTTCTCTTAAAGTATGCGTCACATTTTGAAATGTTTTGGCCATTACCTCCCTCAAGACATTTTGAGGGCAGGTTTCATTTACAGTTCTGCAGTACTTGTTCCTATGAAATGACCATTACACAGGCTTTAATGCTGCTTTTGCAGATAACTGCCAGAGGGTGGCAGCCTTTCTATGTTCCCCACCCTGGTAACTAGGGAGAAGCCCTTGCGGCCTGTGGTGTTTCTCGGTTATAAATTAGAGTGGAGTGTGCCCGGACAAACCCACACAAGCTGATGTCTCCTTACTTTTGTTGGAGTTTTAAATTTAATTTTTATTTTTTATTGGAGTAATTTTCCACCGTGTACGTGGACCACTTCTACTTTGTGCATTCCTCGGTTGATGGACATTTTCATTGCTTCCAAGCGTTGGCTATGGTAAATATTGTTGGAGTGCAGGATTGCCAGCCTGTGACTGTTTGATTCTCATTTTCACAGGTGATAGGCCCAGCAGTGGGTGTGATTGACTGACTGGTAGCACCGTGTTTTCCTTTTCAAAGCACCTTCTTTGTGTTTTCATTACTGGCACTTACCACGTCCCCCTTAGAATCGAGGGTACGCATTTGTCCACAATCGCTTCAGCATTTATTGTTTGCCGCATTTATGCTAATGGCCGTACTGGCTGCTGTGAGCTGATAGGTTTTTGTAATTTGGGTTTGCATGTCTTTGAAAATTCATAAAACTCATCATTTTTCTCCACCGTTTACTTTTCTGTTAAAAAAAAGGAAACAGTTGGGAGTACAATATATCTCTTGAAATTGTCTTCTTGGAAGGTTGCCCTATTTAGAAATTTTTGGTCGATTTTCCACCCCAGAATTTTTTTAGAGAACAGGTGTCATTTCCCGAACTGCAAGTTTGGTGAATATTTAGTGACCTTTAGCAATGGGTTTAAAGCTGCTGTTGTGGGAAGTGGCCTCAAGAAGGCAGCATTTCTCCATTCCCAAATCTGGGTAGTGGGGCAGCAGAGCCTTTCTGGCAGTCGTGTTCCTAGGTTGTAAATTAAATTGGAATGTGCATGGAGAAACCCCCATACTTTTATGTCTCTTTATTTCTTCTTGGATTTAAAATTTTTTATTAATTGGGGTAAAGCTTAGAATATTGTTTGTCCTAGGTGTACACAATCTGGTTCATTTGTACATTATATATTTCTATTCAAGTACAGATCCTCTTCCCATCTAAAATGTTACAGAGGGATCCACAGACCTCCCTTGCTACATGGTCGGTCTTTTTGAGATATGTATATAATATGTGTTTGTATAGATATAGCAACACTAATCTTAATTTATCCATTCTCCCCACCTTTCCTTTTAGATGAGCATAGTTTGTTTTCTAAGTCTGTGAGTGTCTTTCTCTGTGGAAATATATTCATTTGTGTCAGTTATTAGATAACGCGTATAAGTGATATCATAGAATACAGGTCTTTGGTTTCCGAGTTACCTCATGTTTCGTGATTATCTCCAGACTCATTTGTGGTGCCTCAAAGAGCAATGGTTCATTGTTTTCCATGGCTAATATCCCATTGTGTACATGGACCACTTCTTCTTTATCCATTCACCTGTTCTTGGACATTTTGATTGCTTCACTGTCTTGGCTATTGTGAATAAGGCTGCACTGCAGCTTTTGCGGCCTGTGTCTTCTCGATTCTTGTCTTCTCAGGTGAAAGGTCCAATGGTGCGCCTGCCGGATTGAATGGTACCTCCATTTTTACTTTTAAACACAGCTCCTTTCTGTTCTCATTATTGGCTGTTACCCCTTTCCGTCTCACCAGCAGGTAGAGGGTACACAGTTCTCTAAAACCCCTTCAGGATTTATTGTTTGTTGACTTTTTGCTGATGATCAGTCGACTGGTGTAAGTTGAAACTTTTTGTAGATTAGATTGCATGCGTCTAACACTCCCTGAGGTTGAGCTTTTACCCATTTTCCTTTTTTTTAAAAAGAGTGTGAGTAAAACATAACTCTTCATAATCTCTTCTTGAAACATTTGCCTGTTTTGAATTTTTTTGTCCATTCCCACCTTCAGCACATTTTTTTAGGGCAGGTGTCCTTTAGAGCCCTGAGTCCTTGTGAATGTTAAGTGAGCATTAGCTGTGAGTTTAAAGCTGCTCTTGCAGGAGACAGCCACAAGGTGGCATCGTTTCTCCTTTACCAAATTTGGTTACTACGGAAACAGAGCCTTAATGGAAGTGGTGTTCTAGGTTGTATATTAGAATGGAATGTGCCAGGAAAAAGCCCTTTAAGTTTATGTCTGATTACTTCTTGTTCATATTTGTAATTTACTTTTATTTTTTATCCCAGCAAATTTGATTACAATGGTTTGATTGCTCTAGGTGTGCAAGATGTGGTTCTTTCACACATATACATGTATCTATTCTTCCTCGAATCCTTTTCCCATGTAGGGTTAAGACACAATGTTGAGTAGTCTTCTCCTGGTCTTCCGTACGTCTTTGGTGGTTATATATTTCACATGGTTTGTATATCTCTGTTAACCTCAATATGATAATGTATCCAATCCTCATCCCTTTCTATATGGTGAACCATAAGTTTTTTTCATGAATCTGTGATTGCCTTTCTCTGTGGAAATATCTACATTGGCATCAATTTTTAAGTAACTCCTAAAAGTGAATTGAAAGCATAGGTGTCTCTTGCTTTCTCACTTACTACAGGTGGCGTGATTACATCTAGACTCATCCATGGTGCTGCAAATGGCATTGTTTCATTTTTTTCACTAGCAAATATTCCATCTGTACATGGAGGAGTTCTTCTTTGTCCACCCATCTGTTGGTAGACTTTTTGGTTACTTCCATATGCTGGCTATTGTAATACTGTGCCATGCAGATTTGCCTGCCTGTGTCTTTCCAATTCTCTCTTCTTAGATTTTAGGTCGAGGAGTGGGCCTGCTGGATCATATGGTAGCTCAATGTTTACCTTTTTAAGGCACCTCCATTCTGCTGTCATTCGTAGCCCTCTCCAACTTACGTCCCACTTGAATTTGAGGGTATGCATTTCTCCACAACACCTTCAGCATTTATTGTTTGTAGTTTCCTTGCTGATGGTTATTCTGACAAGTGTGAGCTGATACCTCTCTGTGGTTGAATTTGCATGTGCCTCATAATCCGGTGAAATTGAGCTTTAAGGCATGTCCTTTTTATTTTTCAAGCTGTGATTACTCCTTAGTTCTTCAAAGTGATCTCTTAAAATATGTGTCACATTTTGAAATGTTTTGGCCATTACCTCCCTCAAGACATTTTGAGGGCAGGTTTCATTTACAATCCTGCAGTACTTGTTCCTATGAAATGACCATGAGCACAGGCTTTAAAGCTGCTTTTGCAGGTAACTGCCAGAGGGTGGCAGCCTTTCTATGTTCCCCACCCTGGTACCTAGGGAAAAGCCCTTGCGGCTTGTGGTGTTTCTCGGTTATAAATTAGAGTGGAGTGTGCCCGGACAAACCCACACAAGCTGATGTCTCCTGAATTTTGTTGGTTTTTTAAATGTAATTTTTATTTTTTATTAGAGTAATTTCCCACTGGGTACGTGGAGCACTTCTACTTTGTGCATTCCTCGGTTGATGGACATTTTCATTGCTTCCAGGTGTTGGCTATGGTAAATGTTGTTGGAGTGCTGGATTGCCAGCCTGTGACTTTTTAATTCTCATTTTCTCAGGTGATAGGCCCAGCAGTGGGTGTGATTGATTGACTGGTAGCACCGTGTTTCCCTTTTCAAAGCACCTTCTTTGTGTTTTCTTTAGTGCCTCTTACCACGTCCCCCTTAGAATCGAGGGTACGCATTCCTCCACAATCGATTTAGCATTTATTGTTTGCAGCATTTATGCTAATGGCCCTACTGGCTGCTGTGAGCTGATAGGGTTTTGTAATTTGGGTTTGCATGTCTTTGAAAATTCGTAAAACTCACCATTTTTCTCCACCGTTTTCTTTTCTGTTAAAAAAAGGAAACAATTGGGAGTACAATATAACTCTTGAAATTCTCTTCTTGGAAGGTTGCCGTCTTTTGAATTTTTTGGTCGATTTTCCACCCCAGAGTTTTTGTAGAGAGTAGGTGTCATTTCCCGAACTGCAACATTGGTGAATATTTAGTGACATTTAGCAATGGGTTTAAAGCTGCTGTTGTGGGAAGTGGCCTCAAGCAGGCAGCATTTCTCCATTCCCAAGTCTGGGTACTAAGGCAGCAGAGCCTTTCTGGAAGTCGTGTTGCTAGGTTGTAAATTACATTGTAATGTGCATGGAGAAAGCCCCATAAGTTTATGTGTCATTATTTGTTCTTGGATTTTAAAAGTGTTTTAATTGGGGTAAAGCTTAGAATATTGTTTGTCCTAGGTGTACACAATCTGGTTCATTTGTACATTATATATGTCTATTCAAGTACAGATCCTCTTCCCATGTAAAATGTTACTGAGGGTTCCGCAGACCTCACTTGCTATATGGTCGGTCTTTTTGAGATATGTTTATAATATGTGTTTGTATACATATAGTAACACTAATCTTAATTTATCCCTTCCCCCCACCTTTCCTTTTAGATGAGCACAGTTTGTTTTCTAAGTCTGTGAGTGTCTTTCTCTGTGGAAATATGTTCATTTGTGTCAGTTATTAGATAACGCCTATAAGTGATATCATAGAATATAGGTCTTTTGCTCTCCGACTTACCTCATGTTTCGTGATTATCTCCAGACTCATTTGTGGTGCCTCAGAGAGCAATGGTTCATTGTTTTCCATGGCTAATATTCCATTGTGTACATGGACCACTTCTTCTTTATCCATTCACCTGTTGTTGGGCATTTTCATTGCTTCACTGTCTTGGCTATTGTGAATAAGGCTGCACTGCAGCTTTTGCGGCCTGAGTCTTCTCGATTCTTGTCTTCTCAGGTGAGAGGTCCAATGGTGCGCCTGCTGGCTTGAATGGTACCTCCATTTTTACTTTTAAACACAGCTCCTTTCTGTTCTCATTATTGGCTGTTACCCCTTTACGGCTCACCAGCAGGTAGAGGGTACACAGTTCTCTAAAACCCCTTCAGCATGTATTGTTTGTAGACTTTTTGCTGATGGTCAGTCGACTGGTGTAAGTTGAAACTTTTTTATAGAATAGATTGCATGGGTCTAACACTCCCTGAGGTTGAGCTTTTATCCATTTTCCTTTTTTTTAAAACACCGTGAGTAAAACTTAACTCTTCATACTCTCTTCTTGAAACATTTGCCCGTTTTGAATTTTTTTGTCCATTCCCTCCTTCAGCACATTTTTTTTAGGGCAGGTGTCCTTTACAGCCCTGAGTCCTTGTGTATGTTAAGTGAGCATTAGCTGTGAGTTTAAAGCTGCTCTTGCAGGAAACGGCCACAAGGTGGCAGCATTTCTCCTTTTCCAAATTTCGTAACTAGGGAAACAGAGGCTTAATGGAAGTGGTGTTCTAGGTTGTAAATTAGAATGGAATGTGCCAGGAAAAAGCCCTTTAAGTTTATGTCTCATAACTTCTTGTTCATATTTGTAATTTACTTTTTATTCTTTATCCCAGCACATTTGATTACAATGGTTTGTTTTTTCTAGGTGTGCAAGATGTGCTTCTTTCACACATATACATGTATCTATTCTTCCACGCATCCTTTTCCCATGTAGGTCATGACACAATGTTGAGTAGTCTTCTCCTGGTCTTCCGTACGTCTTTGGTGATTATATATTTCACATGGTTTGTATATCTCTGTTAACCCCAATATGGTAATGTATCCAATCCTCATCCCTTTCTATTTGGTGAACCATAAGATTTTTTTAATGAATCTCTGATTGCCTTTCTCTGTGGAAATATCTTCACTGGTATTAATTTTTAAGTAACTCCTAAAAGTGATATGATAGGATATGTGTCTTTTGCTTTCTCACTTACTACAGGTGGCGTGCTTACGTCTAGACTCATGTATGGGCTGCAAATGGCATTGCTTCATGTTTTTCACTAGCGAATATTCCATCTGTACATGGAGGAGTTCTTCTTTGTCCACCCTTCTGTTGGTGGACTTTTTGGTTACTTCCATATCTTGGCTATTGTAGTACTGTGCCATGCAGATTTGCCTGCCTGTGTCTTTCCAATTCTCTCTTCTTAGATTATAGGTCGAGAAGTGGGCCTGCTGGATCATATGGTAGCTCAATGTTTACCTTTTTAAGGCACCTCCATTCTGCTCTCATTTGTGGCCCTTTCCAACTTACGTCCCCCTTGAAGTTGAGGGTACGCATTTCTCCACAACACCTTCAGCATTTTTGTCTGTAGATTTCTTGTTGATGGTTATTCTGACAGTTGTGAGCTGATACCTTTTTGTGGTTGGATTCGCACGTGCCTCATAATCCGTTGAAATTAAGCTTTAAGGCATGTCCTTTTTATTTTTCAAGCTGTGATTCCCCGTTAGTTCTTCAAATTGTTCTCTTAAATTATGCGTCACATTTTGAAATGTTTTGGCCATTACCTCCCTCAAGACATTTTGAGGGCAGGTTTCATTTACAGTTCTGCAGTACTTGTTCCTATGAAATGACCATTAGCACAGGCTTTAATGCTGCTTTTGCAGATAACTGCCAGAGGGTGGCAGCCTTTCTATGTTCCCCACCCTGGTAACTAGGGAGAAGCCCTTGCGGCCTGTGGTGTTTCTCGGTTATAAATTAGAGTGGAGTGTGCCCGGACAAACCCACACAAGCTGATGTCTCCTTACTTTTGTTGGAGTTTTAAATTTAATTTTTATTTTTTATTGGAGTAATTTTCCACCGTGTACGTGGACCACTTCTACTTTGTGCATTCCTCGGTTGATGGACATTTTCATTGCTTCCAAGCGTTGGCTATGGTAAATATTGTTGGAGTGCAGGATTGCCAGCCTGTGACTTTTTGATTCTCATTTTCACAGGTGATAGGCCCAGCAGTGGGTGTGATTGACTGACTGGTAGCACCGTGTTTTCCTTTTCAAAGCACCTTCTTTGTGTTTTCATTACTGGCACTTACCACGTCCCCCTTAGAATCGAGGGTATGCTTTTCTCCACAATCGCTTCAGCATTTATTGTTTGCCGCATTTATGCTAATGGGCGTACTGGCTGCTGTGAGCTGATAGGTTTTTGTAATTTGGGTTTGCATGTCTTTGAAAATTCATAAAACTCATCATTTTTCTCCACCGTTTTCTTTTCTGTTAAAAAAAAGGAAACAGATGGGAGTACAATATATCTCTTGAAATTGTCTTCTTGGAAGGCTGCCCTATTTTGAAATTTTTGGTCGATTTTCCACCCCAGAATTTTTTTAGAGAGCAGGTGTCATTTACCGAACTGCAAGTCTGGTGAATATTTAGTGACCTTTAGCCATGGGTTTAAAGCTGCTGTTGTGGGAAGTGGCCTCAAGCAGGCAGCATTTCTCCATTCCCAAATCTGGGTAGTAGGGCAGCAGAGCCTTTCTGGCAGTTGTGTTCCTAGGTTGTAAATTAAATTGGAATGTGCATGGAGAAACCCACATACGTTTATGTCTCATTATTTCTTCTTGGATTTAAAAACATTTTTTAATTGGGGTAAAGCTTAGAATATTGTTTGTCCTAGGTGTACACAATCTGGTTCATTTGTACATTATATATGTCTATTCAAGTACAGATCCTCTTCCCATGTAAAATGTTACAGAGGGTTCCACAGACCTCCCTTGCTACATGGTCGGTATTTTTGAGATATGTATATAATATGTGTTTGTATAGATATAGCAACACTAACCTTAATTTATCCATTCTCCCCACCTTTCCTTTTAGATGGGCATAGTTTTTTTCTAAGCCTGTGAGTGTCTTTCTCTGTGGAAATATATTCATTTGTGTCAGTTATTAGATAATGCCTATAAGTGATATCATAGAATGCAGGTCTTTGGTTTCCGAGTTACCTCATGTTTCGTGATTATCTCCAGACTCATTTGAGGTGCCTCAAAGAGCAATGGTTCATTGTTTTCCATGGCTAATATCCCATTGTGTACATGGACCACTTCTTCTTTATCCATTCACCTGTTCTTGGACATTTTGATTGCTTCACTGTCTTGGCTATTTTGAATAAGGCTGCACTGCAACTTTTGCGGCCTGTGTCTTCTCGATTCTTGTCTTCTCAGGTGAGAGGTCCAATGGTGTGCCTGCCGGATTGAATGGTACCTCCATTTTTACTTTTAAACACAGCTCCTTTCTGTTCTCATTATTGGCTGTTACCCCTTTACGTCTCACCAGCAGGTAGAGGGGACACAGTTCTGAAAAACCCCGTCAGCATTTATTGTTTGTAGACATTTTGCTGATGGTCAGTCGACTGGTCTAAGTTGAAACTTTTTGTAGATTAGATTGCATGGGTCTAACACTCCCTGAGGTTGAGCTTTTATCCATTTTCCTTTTTTTTTTAAAAGAGCGTGAGTAAAACTTAACTCTTCATACTCTCATCTTGAAACATTTGCCTGTTTTTGAATTTTTTTATCCATTCCCTACTTCAGCACAATTTTTTAGGGCAGGTGTCCTTTACAGCCCTGAGTCCTTGTGAATGTTAAGTGACCATTAGCTGTGAGTTTAAAGCTGCTCTTGCAGGAAACGGCCACAAGGTGGCAGCATTTCTCCTTTACCAAATTTGGTAACTGGGGAAACAGAGCCTTAATGGAAGTGGTGTTCTAGGTTGTAAATTCGAATGGAATGTGCCAGGGAAAAAGCACTTTATGTTTATGTCTCATTACTTCTTGTTCATAATTGTTATTTACTTTTTATTTTTTATCACAGCAAATTTGATTACAATGGTTTGTTTGTTCTAGGTGTGCAAGATGTGGTTCTTTCACACATATACGTGTATCTATTCTTCCTCGCATCCTTTTCCCATGTAGGTTATGACACAATGTTGAGTAGTCTTCTCCTGGTCTTCCGTACGTCTTTGGTGATTATATATTTCACATGGTATGTATATCTCTGTTAACCCCAATATGGTAATGTATCCAATCCTCATCCCTTTCTATTTGGTGAACCATAAGTTTTTTCATGAATCTGTGATTGTCTTTCTCTGTGGAAATATCTTCATTGGCATCAATTTTTAAGTAACTCCTAAAAGTGAATTGATAGCATATGTGTCTGTTGCTTTCTCACTGACTACAGGTGGCGTGATTACGTCTAGACTCATCCATGGTGCTGCAAATGGCATTGTTTCATTTTTTTCACTAGCGAATATTCCATCTGTGCATGGAGGAGTTCTTCTGTATCCACCCATCTGTTGGTGGACTTTTTGGTTACTTCCATATCTTGGCTATTGTAATACTGTGCCATGCAGATTTGCCTGCCTGTGTCTTTCCAATTCTCTCTTCTTAGAATATAGGTCGAGGAGTGGTCCTGCTGGATCATACGGTAGCTCAATGTTTACCTTTTTAAGGCACCTCCATTCTGCTCTCATTCGTGGCCCTCTCCAACTTACGTCCCACTTGTATTTGAGGGTATGCATTTCTCCACAACACCTTCAGCATTTATTGTTTGTAGTTTCCTTGCTGATGGTTATTCTGACAAGTGTGAGCTGATACCTCTTTGTGGTTGAATTTGCATGTGCCTCATAATCCGGTGAAATTGAGCTTTAAGGCATGTCCTTTTTATTTTTTAAGCTGTGATTACTCCTTAGTTCTTCAAAGTGATCTCTTAAAATATGTGTCACATTTTGAAATGTTTTGGCCATTACCTCCCTCAAGACATTTTGAGGGCAGGTTTCATTTACAATCCTGCAGTACTTGTTCCTATGAAATGACCATGAGCACAGGCTTTAAAGCTGCTTTTGCAGGTAACTGCCAGAGGGTGGCAGCCTTTCTATGTTCCCCACCCTGGTACCTAGGGAAAAGCCCTTGCGGCCTGTGGTGTTTCTCGGTTATAAATTAGAGTGGAGTGTGCCCGGACAAACCCACACAAGCTGATGTCTCCTGACTTTTGTTGGTTTTTTAAATGTAATTTTTATTTTTTATTAGAGTAATTTCTCACTGGGTACGTGGACCACTTCTACTTTGTGCATTCCTCGGTTGATGGACATTTTCATTGCTTCCAGGTGTTGGCTATGGTAAATGTTGTTGGAGTGCTGGATTGCCAGCCTGTGACTTTTTAATTCTCATTTTCTCAGGTGATAGGCCCAGCAGTGGGTGTGATTGATTGACTGGTAGCACCGTGTTTCCCTTTTGAAAGCACCTTCTTTGTGTTTTCATTAGTGCCTCTTACCACGTCCCCCTTAGAATCGAGGGTACGCATTCCTCCACAATCGATTTAGCATTTATTGTTTGCAGCATTTATGCTAATGGCCCTACTGGCTGCTGTGAGCTGATAGGGTTTTGTAATTTGGGTTTGCATGTCTTTGAAAATTCGTAAAACTCACCATTTTTCTCCACCGTTTTCTTTTCTGTTAAAAAAAGGAAACAATTGGGAGTACAATATAACTCTTGAAATTCTCTTCTTGGAAGGTTGCCGTCTTTTGAATTTTTTGGTCGATTTTCCACCCCAGAGTTTTTTTTAGAGAGCAGGTGTCATTTCCCGAACTGCAAGTTTGGTGAATATTTAGTGACCATTAGCAATGGGTTTAAAGCTGCTGTTGTGGGAAGTGGCCTCAAGGAGGCAGCATTGCTCCATTCCCAAATCTGGGTACTAGCGCAGCAGAGCCTTTCTGGAAGTCGTGTTGTTAGGTTGTAAATTACATTGGAATGTGCATGGAGATAGCCCCATAAGTTTATGTCTCATTATTTCTTCTTGGTTTTAAAAAAATTTTTAATTGGGGTAAAGCTTAGAATATTGTTTGTCCTAGGTGTACACAATCTGGTTCATTTGTACATTATATATGTCTATTCAAGTACAGATCCTCTTCCCATGTAAAATGTTACTGAGGGTTCCGCAGACCTCACTTGCTATATGGTCGGTCTTTTTGAGATATGTTTATAATATGTGTTTGTATACATATAGTAACACTAATCTTAATTTATCCCTTCCCCCCACCTTTCCTTTTAGATGAGCACAGTTTGTTTTCTAAGTCTGTGAGTGTCTTTCTCTGTGGAAATATGTTCATTTGTGTCAGTTATTAGATAACGCCTATAAGTGATATCATAGAATATAGGTCTTTTGCTCTCCGACTTACCTCATGTTTCCTGATTATCTCCAGACTCATTTGTGGTGCCTCAGAGAGCAATGGTTCATTGTTTTCCATGGCTAATGTTCCATCGTGTACATGGACCACTTCTTCTTTATCCATTCACCTGTTGTTGGGCATTTTCATTGCTTCACTGTCTTGGCTATTGTGAATAAGGCTACACTGCAGCTTTTGCGGCCTGAGTCTTCTCGATTCTTGTCTTCTCAGGTGAGAGGTCCAATGGTGCACCTGCTGGCTTGAATGGTACCTCCATTTTTACTTTTAAACACAGCTCCTTTCTGTTCTCATTATTGGCTGTTACCCCTTTACGGCTCACCAGCAGGTAGAGAGTACACAGTTCTCTAAAACCCCTTCAGCATTTATTGTTTGTAGACTTTTTGCTGATGGTCAGTCGACTGGTGTAAGTTGAAACTTTTTATAGAATAGATTGCATGGGTCTAACACACCCTGAGGTTGAGCTTTTATCCATTTTCCTTTTTTTTAAAACACCGTGAGTAAAACTTAACTCTTCATACTCTCTTCTTGAAACATTTGCCTGTTTTGAATTTTTTTGTCCATTCCCTCCTTCAGCACATTTTTTTTAGGGCAGGTGTCCTTTACAGCCCTGAGTCCTTGTGTATGTTAAGTGAGCATTAGCTCTGAGTTTAAAGCTGCTCTTGCAGGAAACGGCCACAAGGTGGCAGCATTTCTCCTTTTCCAAATTTCGTAACTAGGGAAACAGAGGCTTAATGGAAGTGGTGTTCTAGGTTGTAAATTAGAATGGAATGTGCCAGGAAAAAGCCCTTTAAGTTTATGTCTCATAACTTCTTGTTCATATTTGTAATTTACTTTTTATTCTTTATCCCAGCACATTTGATTACAATGGTTTGTTTTTTCTAGGTGTGCAAGATGTGCTACTTTCACACATATACATGTATCTATTCTTCCACGCATCCTTTTCCCATGTAGGTCATGACACAATGTTGAGTAGTCTTCTCCTGGTCTTCCGTACGTCTTTGGTGATTATATATTTCACATGGTTTGTATATCTCTGTTAACCCCAATATGGTAATGTATCCAATCCTCATCCCTTTCTATTTGGTGAACAATAAGTTTTTTCATGAATCTGTGATTGTCTTTCTCTGTGGAAATATCTTCACTGGCATCAATTTTTAAGTAACTCCTAAAAGTGATATGATAGGATATGTGTCTTTTGCTTTCTCACTTACTACAGGTGGCGTGATTACGTCTAGACTCATCCATGGTGCTGCAAATGGCATTGTTTCATTTTTTTCACTAGCGAATATTCCATCTGTACATGGAGGAGTTCTTCTTTGTCCACCCATCTGTTGGTGGACTTTTTGGTTACTTCCAAATCTTGGCTATTGTAATACTGTGCCATGCAGATTTGCCTGCCTGTGTCTTTCCAATTCTCTCTTCTTAGATTATAGGTCGAGGAGTGGGCCTGCTGGATCATATGGTAGCTCAATGTTTACCTTTTTAAGGCACCTCCATTCTGCTCTCATTTGTGGCCCTTTCCAACTTACGTCCCCCTTGAAGTTGAGGGTACGCATTTCTCCACAACACCTTCAGCATTTTTGTCTGTAGATTTCTTGTTGATGGTTATTCTGACAATTGTGAGCTGATACCTTTTTGTGGTTGAATTCGCACGTGCCTCATAATCCGTTGAAATTGAGCTTTAAGGCATGTCCTTTTTATTTTTCAAGCTGTGGTTACCCCTTAGTTCTTCTAATTGTTCTCTTAAAGTATGCGTCACATTTTGAAATGTTTTGGCCATTACCTCCCTCAAGACATTTTTAGGGCAGGTTTCATTTACAGTTCTGCAGTACTTGTTCGTATGAAATGACCATTAGCCCAGGCTTTAATGCTGCTTTTGCAGATAACTGCCAGAGGGTGGCAGCCTTTCTATGTTCCCCACCCTGGTAACTAGGGAGAAGCCCTTGCGGCCTGTGGTGTTTCTCGGTTATAAATTAGAGTGGAGTGTGCCCGGACAAACCCACACAAGCTGATGTCTCCTTAATTTTGTTGGAGTTTTAAATTTAATTTTTATTTTTTATTGGAGTAATTTTCCACCGTGTACGTGGACCACTTCTAATATGTGCATTCCTCGGTTGATGGACATTTTCATTGCTTCCATGCGTTGGCTATGGTAAATATTGTTGGAGTGCAGGATTGCCAGCCTGTGACTTTTTGATTCTCATTTTCACAGGTGATAGGCCCAGCAGTGGGTGTGATTGACTGACTAGTAGCACAGTGTTTCCCTTTTCAAAGCACCTTCTTTGTGTTTTCATTACTGGCACTTACCACGTCCCCCTTAGAATCGAGGGTACGCATTTCTCCACAATCGCTTCAGCATTTATTGTTTGCCGCATTTATGCTAATGGCCCTCCTGGCTGCTGTGAGCTGATGGGTTTTTGTAATTTGGGTTTGCATGTCTTTGAAAATTCATAAAACTCATCATTTTTCTCCACCGTTTTCTTTTCTGTTTAAAAAATGGAAACATTTGGGAGTACAATATATCTCTTGAAATTGTCTTCTTGGAAGGCTGCCCTATTTTGAAATTTTTGGTCGATTTTCCACCCCAGAATTTTTTTAGAGAGCAGGTGTCATTTACCGAACTGCAAGTCTGGTGAATATTTAGTGACCTTTAGCAATGGGTTTAAAGCTGCTGTTGTGGGAAGTGGCCTCAAGCAGGCAGCATTTCTCCATTCCCAAATCTGGGTAGTAGGGCAGCAGAGCCTTTCTGGCAGTCGTGTTCCTAGGCTGTAAATTAAATTGGAATGTGCATGGAGAAACCCACATACGTTTATGTCTCATTATTTCTTCTTGGATTTAAAAACATTTTTTAATTGGGGTAAAGCTTAGAATATTGTTTGTCCTAGGTGTACACAATCTGGTTCATTTGTACATTATATATGTCTATTCAAGTACAGATCCTCTTCCCATGTAAAATGTTACAGAGGGTTCCACAGACCTCCCTTGCTACATGGTCGGTCTTTTTGAGATATGTATATAATATGTGTTTGTATAGATATAGCAACACTAACCTTAATTTATCCATTCTCCCCACCTTTCCTTTTACATGGGCATAGTTTTTTTCTAAGCCTGTGAGTGTCTTTCTCTGTGGAAATATATTCATTTGTGTCAGTTATTAGATAATGCCTATAAGTGATATCATAGAATGCAGGTCTTTGGTTTCCGAGTTACCTCATGTTTCGTGATTATCTCCAGACTCATTTGAGGTGCCTCAAAGAGCAATGGTTCATTGTTTTCCATGGCTAATATCCCATTGTGTACATGGACCACTTCTTCTTTATCCATTCACCTGTTCTTGGACATTTTGATTGCTTCACTGTCTTGGCTATTTTGAATAAGGCTGCACTGCAACTTTTGCGGCCTGTGTCTTCTCGATTCTTGTCTTCTCAGGTGAGAGGTCCAATGGTGTGCCTGCCGGATTGAATGGTACCTCCATTTTTACTTTTAAACACAGCTCCTTTCTGTTCTCATTATTGGCTGTTACCCCTTTACGTCTCACCAGCAGGTAGAGGGGACACAGTTCTGAAAAACCCCGTCAGCATTTATTGTTTGTAGACATTTTGCTGATGGTCAGTCGACTGGTCTAAGTTGAAACTTTTTGTAGATTAGATTGCATGGGTCTAACACTCCCTGAGGTTGAGCTTTTATCCATTTTCCTTTTTTTTTTAAAAGAGCGTGAGTAAAACTTAACTCTTCATACTCTCATCTTGAAACATTTGCCTGTTTTTGAATTTTTTTGTCCATTCCCTACTTCAGCACAATTTTTTAGGGCAGGTGTCCTTTACAGCCCTGAGTCCTTGTGAATGTTAAGTGACCATTAGCTGTGAGTTTAAAGCTGCTCTTGCAGGAAACGGCCACAAGGTGGCAGCATTTCTCCTTTACCAAATTTGGTAACTGGGGAAACAGAGCCTTAATGGAAGTGGTGTTCTAGGTTGTAAATTCGAATGGAATGTGCCAGGGAAAAAGCACTTTATGTTTATGTCTCATTACTTCTTGTTCATAATTGTTATTTACTTTTTATTTTTTATCACAGCAAATTTGATTACAATGGTTTGTTTGTTCTAGGTGTGCAAGATGTGGTTCTTTCACACATATACGTGTATCTATTCTTCCTCGCATCCTTTTCCCATGTAGGTTATGACACAATGTTGAGTAGTCTTCTCCTGGTCTTCCGTACGTCTTTGGTGATTATATATTTCACATGGTATGTATATCTCTGTTAACCCCAATATGGTAATGTATCCAATCCTCATCCCTTTCTATTTGGTGAACCATAAGTTTTTTCATGAATCTGTGATTGTCTTTCTCTGTGGAAATATCTTCATTGGCATCAATTTTTAAGTAACTCCTAAAAGTGAATTGATAGCATATGTGTCTGTTGCTTTCTCACTGACTACAGGTGGCGTGATTACGTCTAGACTCATCCATGGTGCTGCAAATGGCATTGTTTCATTTTTTTCACTAGCGAATATTCCATCTGTGCATGGAGGAGTTCTTCTGTATCCACCCATCTGTTGGTGGACTTTTTGGTTACTTCCATATCTTGGCTATTGTAATACTGTGCCATGCAGATTTGCCTGCCTGTGTCTTTCCAATTCTCTCTTCTTAGAATATAGGTCGAGGAGTGGTCCTGCTGGATCATACGGTAGCTCAATGTTTACCTTTTTAAGGCACCTCCATTCTGCTCTCATTCGTGGCCCTCTCCAACTTACGTCCCACTTGTATTTGAGGGTATGCATTTCTCCACAACACCTTCAGCATTTATTGTTTGTAGTTTCCTTGCTGATGGTTATTCTGACAAGTGTGAGCTGATACCTCTTTGTGGTTGAATTTGCATGTGCCTCATAATCCGGTGAAATTGAGCTTTAAGGCATGTCCTTTTTATTTTTTAAGCTGTGATTACTCCTTAGTTCTTCAAAGTGATCTCTTAAAATATGTGTCACATTTTGAAATGTTTTGGCCATTACCTCCCTCAAGACATTTTGAGGGCAGGTTTCATTTACAATCCTGCAGTACTTGTTCCTATGAAATGACCATGAGCACAGGCTTTAAAGCTGCTTTTGCAGGTAACTGCCAGAGGGTGGCAGCCTTTCTATGTTCCCCACCCTGGTACCTAGGGAAAAGCCCTTGCGGCCTGTGGTGTTTCTCGGTTATAAATTAGAGTGGAGTGTGCCCGGACAAACCCACACAAGCTGATGTCTCCTGACTTTTGTTGGTTTTTTAAATGTAATTTTTATTTTTTATTAGAGTAATTTCTCACTGGGTACGTGGACCACTTCTACTTTGTGCATTCCTCGGTTGATGGACATTTTCATTGCTTCCAGGTGTTGGCTATGGTAAATGTTGTTGGAGTGCTGGATTGCCAGCCTGTGACTTTTTAATTCTCATTTTCTCAGGTGATAGGCCCAGCAGTGGGTGTGATTGATTGACTGGTAGCACCGTGTTTCCCTTTTGAAAGCACCTTCTTTGTGTTTTCATTAGTGCCTCTTACCACGTCCCCCTTAGAATCGAGGGTACGCATTCCTCCACAATCGATTTAGCATTTATTGTTTGCAGCATTTATGCTAATGGCCCTACTGGCTGCTGTGAGCTGATAGGGTTTTGTAATTTGGGTTTGCATGTCTTTGAAAATTCGTAAAACTCACCATTTTTCTCCACCGTTTTCTTTTCTGTTAAAAAAAGGAAACAATTGGGAGTACAATATAACTCTTGAAATTCTCTTCTTGGAAGGTTGCCGTCTTTTGAATTTTTTGGTCGATTTTCCACTCCAGAGTTTTTTTTAGAGAGCAGGTGTCATTTCCCGAACTGCAAGTTTGGTGAATATTTAGTGACCATTAGCAATGGGTTTAAAGCTGCTGTTGTGGGAAGTGGCCTCAAGGAGGCAGCATTGCTCCATTCCCAAATCTGGGTACTAGCGCAGCAGAGCCTTTCTGGAAGTCGTGTTGTTAGGTTGTAAATTACATTGGAATGTGCATGGAGATAGCCCCATAAGTTTATGTCTCATTATTTCTTCTTGGTTTTAAAAAAATTTTTAATTGGGGTAAAGCTTAGAATATTGTTTGTCCTAGGTGTACACAATCTGGTTCATTTGTACATTATATATGTCTATTCAAGTACAGATCCTCTTCCCATGTAAAATGTTACTGAGGGTTCCGCAGACCTCACTTGCTATATGGTCGGTCTTTTTGAGATATGTTTATAATATGTGTTTGTATACATATAGTAACACTAATCTTAATTTATCCCTTCCCCCCACCTTTCCTTTTAGATGAGCACAGTTTGTTTTCTAAGTCTGTGAGTGTCTTTCTCTGTGGAAATATGTTCATTTGTGTCAGTTATTAGATAACGCCTATAAGTGATATCATAGAATATAGGTCTTTTGCTCTCCGACTTACCTCATGTTTCCTGATTATCTCCAGACTCATTTGTGGTGCCTCAGAGAGCAATGGTTCATTGTTTTCCATGGCTAATGTTCCATCGTGTACATGGACCACTTCTTCTTTATCCATTCACCTGTTGTTGGGCATTTTCATTGCTTCACTGTCTTGGCTATTGTGAATAAGGCTACACTGCAGCTTTTGCGGCCTGAGTCTTCTCGATTCTTGTCTTCTCAGGTGAGAGGTCCAATGGTGCACCTGCTGGCTTGAATGGTACCTCCATTTTTACTTTTAAACACAGCTCCTTTCTGTTCTCATTATTGGCTGTTACCCCTTTACGGCTCACCAGCAGGTAGAGAGTACACAGTTCTCTAAAACCCCTTCAGCATTTATTGTTTGTAGACTTTTTGCTGATGGTCAGTCGACTGGTGTAAGTTGAAACTTTTTATAGAATAGATTGCATGGGTCTAACACACCCTGAGGTTGAGCTTTTATCCATTTTCCTTTTTTTTAAAACACCGTGAGTAAAACTTAACTCTTCATACTCTCTTCTTGAAACATTTGCCTGTTTTGAATTTTTTTGTCCATTCCCTCCTTCAGCACATTTTTTTTAGGGCAGGTGTCCTTTACAGCCCTGAGTCCTTGTGTATGTTAAGTGAGCATTAGCTCTGAGTTTAAAGCTGCTCTTGCAGGAAACGGCCACAAGGTGGCAGCATTTCTCCTTTTCCAAATTTCGTAACTAGGGAAACAGAGGCTTAATGGAAGTGGTGTTCTAGGTTGTAAATTAGAATGGAATGTGCCAGGAAAAAGCCCTTTAAGTTTATGTCTCATAACTTCTTGTTCATATTTGTAATTTACTTTTTATTCTTTATCCCAGCACATTTGATTACAATGGTTTGTTTTTTCTAGGTGTGCAAGATGTGCTACTTTCACACATATACATGTATCTATTCTTCCACGCATCCTTTTCCCATGTAGGTCATGACACAATGTTGAGTAGTCTTCTCCTGGTCTTCCGTACGTCTTTGGTGATTATATATTTCACATGGTTTGTATATCTCTGTTAACCCCAATATGGTAATGTATCCAATCCTCATCCCTTTCTATTTGGTGAACAATAAGTTTTTTCATGAATCTGTGATTGTCTTTCTCTGTGGAAATATCTTCACTGGCATCAATTTTTAAGTAACTCCTAAAAGTGATATGATAGGATATGTGTCTTTTGCTTTCTCACTTACTACAGGTGGCGTGATTACGTCTAGACTCATCCATGGTGCTGCAAATGGCATTGTTTCATTTTTTTCACTAGCGAATATTCCATCTGTACATGGAGGAGTTCTTCTTTGTCCACCCATCTGTTGGTGGACTTTTTGGTTACTTCCAAATCTTGGCTATTGTAATACTGTGCCATGCAGATTTGCCTGCCTGTGTCTTTCCAATTCTCTCTTCTTAGATTATAGGTCGAGGAGTGGGCCTGCTGGATCATATGGTAGCTCAATGTTTACCTTTTTAAGGCACCTCCATTCTGCTCTCATTTGTGGCCCTTTCCAACTTACGTCCCCCTTGAAGTTGAGGGTACGCATTTCTCCACAACACCTTCAGCATTTTTGTCTGTAGATTTCTTGTTGATGGTTATTCTGACAATTGTGAGCTGATACCTTTTTGTGGTTGAATTCGCACGTGCCTCATAATCCGTTGAAATTGAGCTTTAAGGCATGTCCTTTTTATTTTTCAAGCTGTGGTTACCCCTTAGTTCTTCTAATTGTTCTCTTAAAGTATGCGTCACATTTTGAAATGTTTTGGCCATTACCTCCCTCAAGACATTTTTAGGGCAGGTTTCATTTACAGTTCTGCAGTACTTGTTCGTATGAAATGACCATTAGCCCAGGCTTTAATGCTGCTTTTGCAGATAACTGCCAGAGGGTGGCAGCCTTTCTATGTTCCCCACCCTGGTAACTAGGGAGAAGCCCTTGCGGCCTGTGGTGTTTCTCGGTTATAAATTAGAGTGGAGTGTGCCCGGACAAACCCACACAAGCTGATGTCTCCTTAATTTTGTTGGAGTTTTAAATTTAATTTTTATTTTTTATTGGAGTAATTTTCCACCGTGTACGTGGACCACTTCTAATATGTGCATTCCTCGGTTGATGGACATTTTCATTGCTTCCATGCGTTGGCTATGGTAAATATTGTTGGAGTGCAGGATTGCCAGCCTGTGACTTTTTGATTCTCATTTTCACAGGTGATAGGCCCAGCAGTGGGTGTGATTGACTGACTAGTAGCACAGTGTTTCCCTTTTCAAAGCACCTTCTTTGTGTTTTCATTACTGGCACTTACCACGTCCCCCTTAGAATCGAGGGTACGCATTTCTCCACAATCGCTTCAGCATTTATTGTTTGCCGCATTTATGCTAATGGCCCTCCTGGCTGCTGTGAGCTGATGGGTTTTTGTAATTTGGGTTTGCATGTCTTTGAAAATTCATAAAACTCATCATTTTTCTCCACCGTTTTCTTTTCTGTTTAAAAAATGGAAACATTTGGGAGTACAATATATCTCTTGAAATTGTCTTCTTGGAAGGCTGCCCTATTTTGAAATTTTTGGTCGATTTTCCACCCCAGAATTTTTTTAGAGAGCAGGTGTCATTTACCGAACTGCAAGTCTGGTGAATATTTAGTGACCTTTAGCAATGGGTTTAAAGCTGCTGTTGTGGGAAGTGGCCTCAAGCAGGCAGCATTTCTCCATTCCCAAATCTGGGTAGTAGGGCAGCAGAGCCTTTCTGGCAGTCGTGTTCCTAGGCTGTAAATTAAATTGGAATGTGCATGGAGAAACCCACATACGTTTATGTCTCATTATTTCTTCTTGGATTTAAAAACATTTTTTAATTGGGGTAAAGCTTAGAATATTGTTTGTCCTAGGTGTACACAATCTGGTTCATTTGTACATTATATATGTCTATTCAAGTACAGATCCTCTTCCCATGTAAAATGTTACAGAGGGTTCCACAGACCTCCCTTGCTACATGGTCGGTCTTTTTGAGATATGTATATAATATGTGTTTGTATAGATATAGCAACACTAACCTTAATTTATCCATTCTCCCCACCTTTCCTTTTACATGGGCATAGTTTTTTTCTAAGTCTGTGAGTGTCTTTCTCTGTGGAAATATATTCATTTGTGTCAGTTATTAGATAATGCCTATAAGTGATATCATAGAATGCAGGTCTTTGGTTTCCGAGTTACCTCATGTTTCGTGATTATCTCCAGACTCATTTGAGGTGCCTCAAAGAGCAATGGTTCATTGTTTTCCATGGCTAATATCCCATTGTGTACATGGACCACTTCTTCTTTATCCATTCACCTGTTCTTGGACATTTTGATTGCTTCACTGTCTTGGCTATTTTGAATAAGGCTGCACTGCAACTTTTGCGGCCTGTGTCTTCTCGATTCTTGTCTTCTCAGGTGAGAGGTCCAATGGTGTGCCTGCCGGATTGAATGGTACCTCCATTTTTACTTTTAAACACAGCTCCTTTCTGTTCTCATTATTGGCTGTTACCCCTTTACGTCTCACCAGCAGGTACAGGGGACACAGTTCTGAAAAACCCCGTCAGCATTTATTGTTTGTAGACATTTTGCTGATGGTCAGTCGACTGGTCTAAGTTGAAACTTTTTGTAGATTAGATTGCATGGGTCTAACACTCCGTGAGGTTGAGCTTTTATCCATTTTCCTTTTTTTTTTAAAAGAGCGTGAGTAAAACTTAACTCTTCATACTCTCTTCTTGAAACATTTGCCTGTTTTTGAATTTTTTTGTCCATTCCCTACTTCAGCACAATTTTTTAGGGCAGGTGTCCTTTACAGCCCTGAGTCCTTGTGAATGTTAAGTGACCATTAGCTGTGAGTTTAAAGCTGCTCTTGCAGGAAACGGCCACAAGGTGGCAGCATTTCTCCTTTACCAAATTTGGTAACTGGGGAAACAGAGCCTTAATGGAAGTGGTGTTCTAGGTTGTAAATTCGAATGGAATGTGCCAGGGAAAAAGCACTTTATGTTTATGTCTCATTACTTCTTGTTCATAATTGTTATTTACTTTTTATTTTTTATCACAGCAAATTTGATTACAATGGTTTGTTTGTTCTAGGTGTGCAAGATGTGGTTCTTTCACACATATACGTGTATCTATTCTTCCTCGCATCCTTTTCCCATGTAGGTTATGACACAATGTTGAGTAGTCTTCTCCTGGTCTTCCGTACGTCTTTGGTGATTATATATTTCACATGGTATGTATATCTCTGTTAACCCCAATATGGTAATGTATCCAATCCTCATCCCTTTCTATTTGGTGAACCATAAGTTTTTTCATGAATCTGTGATTGTCTTTCTCTGTGGAAATATCTTCATTGGTATCAATTTTTAAGTAACTCCTAAAAGTGATATGATAGGATATGTGTCTTTTGCTTTCTCACTTACTACAGGTGGCGTGATTACGTCTAGACTCATGTATGGTGCTGCAAATGGCATTGTTTCATTTTTTTCACTAGCGAATATTCCATCTGTACATGGAGGAGTTCTTCTTTGTCCACCCATCTGTTGGTGGACTTTTTGGTTACTTCCATATCTTGGCTATTGTAATACTGTGCCATGCAGATTTGCCTGCCTGTGTCTTTCCAATTCTCTCTTCTTAGATTATAGGTCGAGGAGTGAGCCTGCTGTATCATATGGTAGCTCAATGTTTATATTTTTATGGCACCTCCATTCTGCTCTCATAAGTGGCCCTCTCCAACTTACGTCCCACTTGAAGTTGAGGGTATGCATTTCTCCACAACATCTTCAGCATTTATTGTTTGTAGTTTCCTTGCTGATGGTTCTTCTGACAAGTGTGAGCTGATACCTCTTTGTGGTTGAATTTGCATGTGCCTCATAATCCGGTGAAATTGAGCTTTAAGGCATGTCCTTTTTATTTTTCAAGCTGTGATTACTCCTTAGTTCTTTAAAGTGATCTCTTAAAATATGTGTCACATTTTGAAATGTTTTGGCCATTACCTCCCTCAAGACATTTTGAGGGCAGGTTTCATTTACAATCCTGCAGTACTTGTTCCTATGAAATGACCATGAGCACAGGCTTTAAAGCTGCTTTTGCAGGTAACTGCCAGAGGGTGGCAGCCTTTCTATGTTCCCCACCCTGGTACCTAGGGAAAATCCCTTGCGGCCTGTGGTGTTTCTCGGTTATAAATTAGAGTGGAGTGTGCCCGGATAATACCACACAAGCTGATGTCTCCTGACTTTTGTTGTTTTTTTAAATGTAATTTTTATTTTTTATTAGAGTAATTTCCCACCGGGTACGTGGACAACTTCTACTTTGCACATTCCTCGGTTGATGGACATTTTCATTGCTTCCAGGAGTTGGCTATGGTAAATGTTGTTGGAGTGCTGGATTGCCAGCCTGTGGCTTTTTAATTCGCATTTTCTCAGGTGATAGGTCCAGCAATGGGTGTGATTGATTGACTGGTAGCACCGTGTTTCCCTTTTCAAAGCACCTTCTTTGTGTTTTCATTAGTGCCTATTACCACGTCCCCCTTAGAATCGAGGGTACGCATTCCTCCACAATCGATTTAGCATTTATTGTTTGCAGCATTTATGCTAATGGCCCTACTGGCTGCTGTGAGCTGATAGGGTTTTGTAATTTGGGTTTGCATGTCTTTGAAAATTCGTAAAACTCACCATTTTTCTCCACCGTTTTCTTTTCTGTTAAAAAAAGGAAACAATTGGGAGTACAATATAACTCTTGAAATTCTCTTCTTGGAAGGTTGCCCTCTTTTGAATTTTTTGGTCGATTTTCCACCCCAGACTTTTTTTAGAGAGCAGCTGTCATTTCCTGAACTGCAAGTTTGGTGAACCTTTAGTGACCTTTAGCAATGGGTTTAAACCTGCAGTTGTGGGAAGTGGCCTCAAGCAGGCAGCATTTCTCCATTCCCAAGTCTGGGTACTAGGGCAGCAGAGCCTTTCTGCAAGTCGTGTTCCTAGGTTGTAAATTACATTGTAATGTGCATGGAGAAAGCCCCATAAGTTTATGTGTCATTATTTCTTCTTGGATTTTAAAAGTGTTTTAATTGGGGTAAAGCTTAGAATACTGTTTGTCCTAGGTGTACACAATCTGGTTCATTTGTACATTATATATGTCTATTCAAGTACAGATCCTCTTCCCATGTATAATGTTACAGAGGGTTCCACAGACCTCCGTTGCTACATGGTCGGTCTTTTTGAGATATGTATATAATATGTGTTTGTATAGATATAGCAACACTAATCTTAATTTATCCATTCCCCCCACCTTTCCTTTAGGATGAGCATAGTTTGTTTTCTAAGTCTGTGAGTGTCTTTCTCTGTGGAAATATATTCATTTGTGTCAGTTATTAGATAACGCCTATAAGTGATATCATAGAATACAGGTCTTTGGTTTCCGAGTTACCTCATGTTTCGTGATTATCTCCAGACTCATGTGTGGTGCCTCAGAGAGCAATGGTTCATTGTTTTCCATGGCTAATATTCCATTGTGTACATGGACCACTTCTTCTTTATCCATTCACCTGTTGTTGGACATTTTCATTGCTTCACTGTCTTGGCTATTGTGAATAAGGCTGCACTGCAGCTTTTGCGGCCTGAGTCTTCTCGATTCTTGTCTTCTCAGGTGAGAGGTCCAATGGTGCGCCTGCTGGCTTGAATGGTACCTCCATTTTTACTTTTAAACACAGCTCCTTTCTGTTCTCATTATTGGCTGTTACCCCTTTACGGCTCACCAGCAGGTAGAGGGTACACAGTTCTCTAAAACCCCTTCAGCATTTATTGTTTGTAGACTTTTTGCTGATGGTCAGTCGACTGGTGTAAGTTGAAACTTTTTATAGAATAGATTGCATGGGTCTAACACTCCCTGAGGTTGAGCTTTTATCCATTTTCCTTTTTTTTAAAACACCGTGAGTAAAACTTAACTCTTCATACTCTCTTCTTGAAACATTTGCCTGTTTTGAATTTTTTTGTCCATTCCCTCCTTCAGCACATTTTTTTAGGGCAGGTGTCCTTTACAGCCCTGAGTCCTTGTGTATGTTAAGTGACCATTAGCTGTGAGTTTAAAGCTGCTCTTGCAGGAAACGGCCACAAGGTGGCAGCATTTCTCCTTTTCCAAATTTCGTAACTAGGGAAACAGAGGCTTAATGGAAGTGGTGTTCTAGGTTGTAAATTAGAATGGAATGTGCCAGGAAAAAGCCCTTTAAGTTTATGTCTCATAACTTCTTGTTCATATTTGTAATTTACTTTTTATTCTTTATCCCAGCACATTTGATTACAATGGTTTGTTTGTTCTAGGTGTGCAAGATGTGCTTCTTTCACACACATACATGTTTCTATTCTTCCACGCATCCTTTTCCCATGTAGGTTATGCCACAATGTTGAGTAGTCTTCTCCTGGTCTTCCGTACGTCTTTGGTGATTATATATTTCACATGGTTTGTATATCTCTGTTAACCCCAATATGGTAATGTATCCAATCCTCATCCCTTTCTATTTGGTGAACCATAAGATTTTTTTAATGAATCTGTGATTGCCTTTCTCTGTGGAAATATCTTCATTGGTATCAATTATTAAGTAACTCCTAAAAGTGATATGATAGGATATGTGTCTTTTGCTTTCTCACTTACTACAGGTGGCGTGATTACGTCTAGACTCATGTATGGTGCTGCAAATGGCATTGTTTCATTTTATTCACTAGCGAATATTCCATCTGTACATGGAGAAGTTCTTCTTTGTCCACCCATCTGTTGGTGGACTTTTTGGTTACTTCCATATCTTGGCTATTGTAATACTGTGCCATGCAGATTTGCCTGCCTGTGTCTTTCCAATTCTCTCTTCTTAGATTATATGTCGAGGAGTGGTTCCGCTGGATCATATGGTAGCTCAATGTTTACCTTTTTAAGGCACCTCCATTCTGCTCTCATTTGTGGCCCTTTCCAACTTCCGTCCCCCTTGAAGTTGAGGGTACGCATTTCTCCACAACACCTTCAGCATTTTTGTTTGTAGATTTCTTGTTGATGGTTATTCTGACAATTGTGAGCTGATACCTTTTTGTGGTTGAATTCGCACGTGCCTCATAATCCGTTGAAATTGAGCTTTAAGGCATGTCCTTTTTATTTTTCAAGCTCTGATTACCCCTTAGTTCTTCAAATTGTTTTCTTAAAGTATGTGTCACATTTTGAAATGTTTTGGCCATTACGTCCCTCAAGACATTTTGAGGGCAGGTTTCATTTACAGTTCTGCAGTACTTGTTCCTATGAAATGACCATGAGCACAGGCTTTAATGCTGCTTTTGCAGATAACTGCCAGAGGGTGGCAGCCTTTCTATGTTCCCCACCCTGGTAACTAGGGAGAAGCCCTTGCGGCCTGTGGTGTTTCTCGGTTATAAATTAGAGTGGAGTGTGCCCGGACAAATCCACACAAGCTGATGTCTCCTGACTTTTGTTGGATTTTTAAATTTAATTTTTATTTTTTATTGGAGTAATTTTCCACCGTGTACGTGGACCACTTCTACTTTGTGCATTCCTCGGTTGATGGACATTTTCATTGCTTCCAAGCGTTGGCTATGGTAAATATTGTTGGAGTGCAGGATTGCCAGCCTGTGACTTTTTGATTCTCATTTTCACAGGTGATAGGCCCAGCAGTGGGTGTGATTGACTGACTGGTAGCACCGTGTTTTCCTTTTCAAAGCACCTTCTTTGTGTTTTTATTACTGGCACTTACCACGTCCCCGTTAGAATCGAGGGTACGCATTTCTCCACAATCGCTTCAGCATTTATTGTTTGCCGCATTTATGCTAATGGCCATACTGGCTGCTGTGAGCTGATAGGTTTTTGTAATGTGGGTTTGCATGTCTTTGAAAATTCGTAAAACTCATCATTTTTCTCCACCGTTTTCTTTTCTGTTAAAAAAAAGGGAACAGTTGGGAGTACAATATATCTCTTGAAATTGTCTTCTTGGAAGGTTGCCCTATTTTGAAATTTTTGGTCGATTTTCCACCCCAGAATTTTCTTAGAGAGCAGGTGTCATTTCCCGAACTGCAAGTTTGGTGAATATTTAGTGACCTTTAGCAATGGGTTTAAAGCTGCTGTTGTGGGAAGTGGCCTCAAGCAGGCAGCATTTCTCCATTCCCAAGTCTGGGTACTAGGGCAGCAGAGCCTTTCTGCAAGTCGTGTTCCTAGGTTGTAAATTACATTGTAATGTGCATGGAGAAAGCCCCATAAGTTTATGTGTCATTATTTCTTCTTGGATTTTAAAAGTGTTTTAATTGGGGTAAAGCTTAGAATACTGTTTGTCCTAGGTGTACACAATCTGGTTCATTTGTACATTATATATGTCTATTCAAGTACAGATCCTCTTCCCATGTATAATGTTACAGAGGGTTCCACAGACCTCCGTTGCTACATGGTCGGTCTTTTTGAGATATGTATATAATATGTGTTTGTATAGGTATAGCAACACTAATCTTAATTTATCCATTCCCCCCACCTTTCCTTTTAGATGAGCATAGTTTGTTTTCTAACTCTGTGAGTGTCTTTCTCTGTGGAAATATATTCATTTGTGTCAGTTATTAGATAACGCCTATAAGTGATATCATAGAATACAGGTCTTTGGTTTCCGAGTTACCTCATGTTTCGTGATTATCTCCAGACTCATGTGTGGTGCCTCAGAGAGCAATGGTTCATTGTTTTCCATGGCTAATATTCCATTGTGTACATGGACCACTTCTTCTTTATCCATTCACCTGTTGTTGGACATTTTCATTGCTTCACTGTCTTGGCTATTGTGAATAAGGCTGCACTGCAGCTTTTGCGGCCTGAGTCTTCTCGATTCTTGTCTTCTCAGGTGAGAGGTCCAATGGTGCGCCTGCTGGCTTGAATGGTACCTCCATTTTTACTTTTAAACACAGCTCCTTTCTGTTCTCATTATTGGCTGTTACCCCTTTACGGCTCACCAGCAGGTAGAGGGGACACAGTTCTCTAAAACCCCTTCAGCATTTATTGTTTGTAGACTTTTTGCTGATGGTCAGTCGACTGGTGTAAGTTGAAACTTTTTATAGAATAGATTGCATGGGTCTAACACTCCCTGAGGTTGAGCTTTTATCCATTTTCCTTTTTTTTAAAACACCGTGAGTAAAACTTAACTCTTCATACTCTCTTCTTGAAACATTTGCCTGTTTTGAATTTTTTTGTCCATTCCCTCCTTCAGCACATTTTTTTAGGGCAGGTGTCCTTTACAGCCCTGAGTCCTTGTGTATGTTAAGTGACCATTAGCTCTGAGTTTAAAGCTGCTCTTGCAGGAAACGGCCACAAGGTGGCAGCATTTCTCCTTTTCCAAATTTCGTAACTAGGGAAACAGAGGCTTAATGGAATTGGTGTTCTAGGTTGTAAATTAGAATGGAATGTGCCAGGAAAAAGCCCTTTAAGTTTATGTCTCATAACTTCTTGTTCATATTTGTAATTTACTTTTTATTCTTTATCCCAGCACATTTGATTACAATGGTTTGTTTGTTCTAGGTGTGCAAGATGTGCTTCTTTCACACACATACATGTTTCTATTCTTCCACGCATCCTTTTCCCATGTAGGTTATGCCACAATGTTGAGTAGTCTTCTCCTGGTCTTCCGTACGTCTTTGGTGATTATATATTTCACATGGTTTGTATATCTCTGTTAACCCCAATATGGTAATGTATCCAATCCTCATCCCTTTCTATTTGGTGAACCATAAGATTTTTTTAATGAATCTGTGATTGCCTTTCTCTGTGGAAATATCTTCATTGGTATCAATTATTAAGTAACTCCTAAAAGTGATATGATAGGATATGTGTCTTTTGCTTTCTCACTTACTACAGGTGGCGTGATTACGTCTAGACTCATGTATGGTGCTGCAAATGGCATTGTTTCATTTTTTTCACTAGCGAATATTCCATCTGTACATGGAGAAGTTCTTCTTTGTCCACCCATCTGTTGGTGGACTTTTTGGTTACTTCCATATCTTGGCTATTGTAATACTGTGCCATGCAGATTTGCCTGCCTGTGTCTTTCCAATTCTCTCTTCTTAGATTATATGTCGAGGAGTGGTTCCGCTGGATCATATGGTAGCTCAATGTTTACCTTTTTAAGGCACCTCCATTCTGCTCTCATTTGTGGCCCTTTCCAACTTCCGTCCCCCTTGAAGTTGAGGGTACGCATTTCTCCACAACACCTTCAGCATTTTTGTTTGTAGATTTCTTGTTGATGGTTATTCTGACAATTGTGAGCTGATACCTTTTTGTGGTTGAATTCGCACGTGCCTCATAATCCGTTGAAATTGAGCTTTAAGGCATGTCCTTTTTATTTTTCAAGCTGTGATTACCCCTTAGTTCTTCAAATTGTTTTCTTAAAGTATGTGTCACATTTTGAAATGTTTTGGCCATTACGTCCCTCAAGACATTTTGAGGGCAGGTTTCATTTACAGTTCTGCAGTACTTGTTCCTATGAAATGACCATGAGCACAGGCTTTAATGCTGCTTTTGCAGATAACTGCCAGAGGGTGGCAGCCTTTCTATGTTCCCCACCCTGGTAACTAGGGAGAAGCCCTTGCGGCCTGTGGTGTTTCTCGGTTATAAATTAGAGTGGAGTGTGCCCGGACAAATCCACACAAGCTGATGTCTCCTGACTTTTGTTGGATTTTTAAATTTAATTTTTATTTTTTATTGGAGTAATTTTCCACCGTGTACGTGGACCACTTCTACTTTGTGCATTCCTCGGTTGATGGACATTTTCATTGCTTCCAAGCGTTGGCTATGGTAAATATTGTTGGAGTGCAGGATTGCCAGCCTGTGACTTTTTGATTCTCATTTTCACAGGTGATAGGCCCAGCAGTGGGTGTGATTGACTGACTGGTAGCACCGTGTTTTCCTTTTCAAAGCACCTTCTTTGTGTTTTCATTACTGGCACTTACCACGTCCCCGTTAGAATCGAGGGTACGCATTTCTCCACAATCGCTTCAGCATTTATTGTTTGCCGCATTTATGCTAATGGCCATACTGGCTGCTGTGAGCTGATAGGTTTTTGTAATGTGGGTTTGCATGTCTTTGAAAATTCGTAAAACTCATCATTTTTCTCCACCGTTTTCTTTTCTGTTAAAAAAAAGGGAACAGTTGGGAGTACAATATATCTCTTGAAATTGTCTTCTTGGAAGGTTGCCCTATTTTGAAATTTTTGGTCGATTTTCCACCCCAGAATTTTCTTAGAGAGCAGGTGTCATTTCCCGAACTGCAAGTTTGGTGAATATTTAGTGACCTTTAGCAATGGGTTTAAAGCTGCTGTTGTGGGAAGTGGCCTCAAGCAGGCAGCATTTCTCCATTCCCAAGTCTGGGTACTAGGGCAGCAGAGCCTTTCTGCAAGTCGTGTTCCTAGGTTGTAAATTACATTGTAATGTGCATGGAGAAAGCCCCATAAGTTTATGTGTCATTATTTCTTCTTGGATTTTAAAAGTGTTTTAATTGGGGTAAAGCTTAGAATACTGTTTGTCCTAGGTGTACACAATCTGGTTCATTTGTACATTATATATGTCTATTCAAGTACAGATCCTCTTCCCATGTATAATGTTACAGAGGGTTCCACAGACCTCCGTTGCTACATGGTCGGTCTTTTTGAGATATGTATATAATATGTGTTTGTATAGATATAGCAACACTAATCTTAATTTATCCATTCCCCCCACCTTTCCTTTTAGATGAGCATAGTTTGTTTTCTAAGTCTGTGAGTGTCTTTCTCTGTGGAAATATATTCATTTGTGTCAGTTATTAGATAACGCCTATAAGTGATATCATAGAATACAGGTCTTTGGTTTCCGAGTTACCTCATGTTTCGTGATTATCTCCAGACTCATGTGTGGTGCCTCAGAGAGCAATGGTTCATTGTTTTCCATGGCTAATATTCCATTGTGTACATGGACCACTTCTTCTTTATCCATTCACCTGTTGTTGGACATTTTCATTGCTTCACTGTCTTGGCTATTGTGAATAAGGCTGCACTGCAGCTTTTGCGGCCTGAGTCTTCTCGATTCTTGTCTTCTCAGGTGAGAGGTCCAATGGTGCGCCTGCTGGCTTGAATGGTACCTCCATTTTTACTTTTAAACACAGCTCCTTTCTGTTCTCATTATTGGCTGTTACCCCTTTACGGCTCACCAGCAGGTAGAGGGTACACAGTTCTCTAAAACCCCTTCAGCATTTATTGTTTGTAGACTTTTTGCTGATGGTCAGTCGACTGGTGTAAGTTGAAACTTTTTATAGAATAGATTGCATGGGTCTAACACTCCCTGAGGTTGAGCTTTTATCCATTTTCCTTTTTTTTAAAACACCGTGAGTAAAACTTAACTCTTCATACTCTCTTCTTGAAACATTTGCCTGTTTTGAATTTTTTTGTCCATTCCCTCCTTCAGCACATTTTTTTAGGGCAGGTGTCCTTTACAGCCCTGAGTCCTTGTGTATGTTAAGTGACCATTAGCTCTGAGTTTAAAGCTGCTCTTGCAGGAAACGGCCACAAGGTGGCAGCATTTCTCCTTTTCCAAATTTCGTAACTAGGGAAACAGAGGCTTAATGGAATTGGTGTTCTAGGTTGTAAATTAGAATGGAATGTGCCAGGAAAAAGCACTTTAAGTTTATGTCTCATAACTTCTTGTTCATATTTGTAATTTACTTTTTATTCTTTATCCCAGCACATTTGATTACAATGGTTTGTTTGTTCTAGGTGTGCAAGATGTGCTTCTTTCACACACATACATGTTTCTATTCTTCCACGCATCCTTTTCCCATGTAGGTTATGCCACAATGTTGAGTAGTCTTCTCCTGGTCTTCCGTACGTCTTTGGTGATTATATATTTCACATGGTTTGTATATCTCTGTTAACCCCAATATGGTAATGTATCCAATCCTCATCCCTTTCTATTTGGTGAACCATAAGATTTTTTTAATGAATCTGTGATTGCCTTTCTCTGTGGAAATATCTTCATTGGTATCAATTATTAAGTAACTCCTAAAAGTGATATGATAGGATATGTGTCTTTTGCTTTCTCACTTACTACAGGTGGCGTGATTACGTCTAGACTCATGTATGGTGCTGCAAATGGCATTGTTTCATTTTTTTCACTAGCGAATATTCCATCTGTACATGGAGAAGTTCTTCTTTGTCCACCCATCTGTTGGTGGACTTTTTGGTTACTTCCATATCTTGGCTATTGTAATACTGTGCCATGCAGATTTGCCTGCCTGTGTCTTTCCAATTCTCTCTTCTTAGATTATATGTCGAGGAGTGGTTCCGCTGGATCATATGGTAGCTCAATGTTTACCTTTTTAAGGCACCTCCATTCTGCTCTCATTTGTGGCCCTTTCCAACTTCCGTCCCCCTTGAAGTTGAGGGTACGCATTTCTCCACAACACCTTCAGCATTTTTGTTTGTAGATTTCTTGTTGATGGTTATTCTGACAATTGTGAGCTGATACCTTTTTGTGGTTGAATTCGCACGTGCCTCATAATCCGTTGAAATTGAGCTTTAAGGCATGTCCTTTTTATTTTTCAAGCTGTGATTACCCCTTAGTTCTTCAAATTGTTTTCTTAAAGTATGTGTCACATTTTGAAATGTTTTGGCCATTACGTCCCTCAAGACATTTTGAGGGCAGGTTTCATTTACAGTTCTGCAGTACTTGTTCCTATGAAATGACCATGAGCACAGGCTTTAATGCTGCTTTTGCAGATAACTGCCAGAGGGTGGCAGCCTTTCTATGTTCCCCACCCTGGTAACTAGGGAGAAGCCCTTGCGGCCTGTGGTGTTTCTCGGTTATAAATTAGAGTGGAGTGTGCCCGGACAAATCCACACAAGCTGATGTCTCCTGACTTTTGTTGGATTTTTAAATTTAATTTTTATTTTTTATTGGAGTAATTTTCCACCGTGTACGTGGACCACTTCTACTTTGTGCATTCCTCGGTTGATGGACATTTTCATTGCTTCCAAGCGTTGGCTATGGTAAATATTGTTGGAGTGCAGGATTGCCAGCCTGTGACTTTTTGATTCTCATTTTCACAGGTGATAGGCCCAGCAGTGGGTGTGATTGACTGACTGGTAGCACCGTGTTTTCCTTTTCAAAGCACCTTCTTTGTGTTTTCATTACTGGCACTTACCACGTCCCCGTTAGAATCGAGGGTACGCATTTCTCCACAATCGCTTCAGCATTTATTGTTTGCCGCATTTATGCTAATGGCCATACTGGCTGCTGTGAGCTGATAGGTTTTTGTAATGTGGGTTTGCATGTCTTTGAAAATTCGTAAAACTCATCATTTTTCTCCACCGTTTTCTTTTCTGTTAAAAAAAAGGGAACAGTTGGGAGTACAATATATCTCTTGAAATTGTCTTCTTGGAAGGTTGCCCTATTTTGAAATTTTTGGTCGATTTTCCACCCCAGAATTTTTTTAGAGAGCAGGTGTCATTTCCCGAACTGCAAGTTTGGTGAATATTTAGTGACCTTTAGCAATGGGTTTAAAGCTGCTGTTGTGGGAAGTGGCCTCAAGCAGGCAGCATTTCTCCATTCCCAAATCTGGGTACTAGGGCAGCAGAGCCTTTCTGGCAGTCGTGTTCCTAGGTTGTAAATTAAATTGGAATGTGCATGGAGAAACCCCCATACGTTTATGTCTCATTATTTCTTCTTGTATTTAAAAAATTTTTTTTAATTGGGGTAAAGCTTAGAATATTGTTTGTCCTAGGTGTACACAATCTGGTTCATTTGTACATTATATATGTCTATTCAAGTACAGATCCTCTTCCCATGTAAAATGTTACAGAGGTTTCCGCAGACCTCCCTTGCTACATGGTCGGTCTTTTTGAGAAATGTATATAATATGTGTTTGTATAGATATAGCAACACTAATCTTAATTTATCCTTTCTCCCCACCTTTCCTTTTAGATGAGCATAGTTGGTTTTCTAAGTCTGTGAGTGTCTTTCTCTGTGGAAATATATTCATTTGTGTCAGTTATTAGATAACGCCTATAAGTGATATCATAGAATACAGGTCTTTGGTTTCCGAGTTACCTCATGTTTCGTGATTATCTCCAGACTCATGTGTGGTGCCTCAGAGAGCAATGGTTCATTGTTTTCCATGGCTAATATTCCATTGTGTACATGGACCACTTCTTCTTTATCCATTCACCTGTTGTTGGACATTTTCATTGCTTCACTGTCTTGGCTATTGTGAATAAGGCTGCACTGCAGCTTTTGCGGCCTGAGTCTTCTCGATTCTTGTCTTCTCAGGTGAGAGGTCCAATGGTGCGCCTGCTGGATTGAATGGTACCTCCATTTTTACTTTTAAACACAGCTCCTTTCTGTTCTCATTATTGGCTGTTACCCCTTTACGTCTCACCAGCAGGTAGAGGGGACACAGTTCTCTAAAACCCCTTCAGCATTTATTGTTTGTAGACATTTTGCTGATGGTCAGTCGACTGGTGTAAGTTGAAACTTTTTGTAGATTAGCTTGCATGCGTCTAACACTCCCTGAGGTTGAGCTTTTATCCATTTTCCTTTTTTTAAAAAAGAGTGTGAGTAAAACATAACTCTTCATAATCTCTTCTTGAAACTTTTGCCTGTTTTGAATTTTTTTGTCCATTCCCTACTTCAGCACAAATTTTTAGGGCAAGTGTCCTTTACAGCCCTGAGTCCTTGTGAATGTTAAGTGACCATTAGCTGTGAGTTTAAAGCTGCTCTTGCAGGAGACGGCCACAAGGTGGCAGCGTTTCTCCTTTACCAAATTTGGTTACTAGGGAAACAGAGCCTTAATGGAAGTGGTGTTCTAGGTTGTATATTAGAATGGAATGTGCCAGGAAAAAGCCCTTTAAGTTTATGTCTGATTACTTCTTGTTCATATTTGTAATTTACTTTTATTTTTTATCCCAGCAAATTTGATTACAATGGTTTGTTTGCTCTAGGTGTGCAAGATGTGGTTCTTTCACACATATACATGTATCTATTCTTCCTCGCATCCTTTTCCCATGTAGGGTTATGACACAATGTTGAGTAGTCTTCTCCTGGTCTTCCGTACGTCTTTGGTGGTTATATATTTCACATGGTTTGTATATCTCTGTTAACCCCAATATGGTAATGTATCCAATCCTCATCCCTTTCTATATGGTGAACCGTAAGTTTTTTCATGAATCTGTGATTGTCTTTCTCTGTGGAAATATCTTCATTGGCATCAATTTTTAAGTAACTCCTAAATGTGAATTGATAGCATATGTGTCTTTTGCTTTCTCACTTACTACAGGTGGCGTGATTACGTCTAGACTCATCTATGGTGCTGCAAATGGCATTGTTTCATTTTTTTCACTAGGGAATCTTCCATCTGCACATGGAGGAGTTCTTCTTTGTCCACCCATCTGTTGGTGGACTTTTTGGTTACTTCCATATGCTGGCTATTGTAATACTGTGCCATGCAGATTTGCCTGCCTGTGTCTTTCCATTTCTCTCTTCTTAGATTATAGGTCGAGGAGTGGGCCTGCTGGATCATATGGTAGCTCAATGTTTACCTTTTTAAGGCACCTCCATTCTGCTCTCATTCGTGGCCCTTTCCAACTTACGTCCCACTTGAAGTTGAGGGTATGCATTTCTCCACAACACCTTCAGCATTTATTGTTTGTAGTTTCCTTGCTGATGGTTCTTCTGACAAGTGTGAGCTGATACCTCTTTGTGGTTGAATTTGCATGTGCCTCATAATCCGGTGAAATTGAGCTTTAAGGCATGTCCTTTTTATTTTTCAAGCTGTGATTACTCCTTAGTTCTTCAAAGTAATCTCTTAAAATATGTGTCACATTTTGAAATGTTTTGGCCATTACCTCCCTCAAGACATTTTGAGGGCAGGTTTCATTTACAATCCTGCAGTACTTGTTCCTATGAAATGACCATGAGCACAGGCTTAAAAGCTGCTTTTGCAGGTAACTGCCAGAGGGTGGCAGCCTTTCTATGTTCCCCACCCTGGTACCTAGGGAAAAGCCCTTGCGGCCTGTGGTGTTTCTCGGTTATAAATTAGAGTGGAGTGTGCCCGGATAATACCACACAAGCTGATGTCTCCTGACTTTTGTTGTTTTTTTAAATGTAATTTTTATTTTTTATTAGAGTAATTTCCCACCGGGTACGTGGACCATTTCTACTTTGCACATTCCTCGGTTGATGGACATTTTCATTGCTTCCAGGAGTTGGCTATGGTAAATGTTGTTGGAGTGCTGGATTGCCAGCCTGTGGCTTTTTAATTCGCATTTTCTCAGGTGATAGGCCCAGCAGTGGGTGTGATTGATTGACTGGTAGCACCGAGTTTCCCTTTTCAAAGCACCTTCTTTGTGTTTTCATTAGTGCCTCTTACCACGTCCCCCTTAGAATCGAGGGTACGCATTCCACCACAATCGATTTAGCATTTATTGTTTGCAGCATTTATGCTAATGGCCCTACTGGCTGCTGTGAGCTGATAGGGTTTTGTAATTTGGGTTTGCATGTCTTTGAAAATTCGTAAAACTCACTATTTTTCTCCACCGTTTTCTTTTCTGTTAAAAAAAGGAAACAATTGGGAGTACAATATAACTCTTGAAATTCTCTTCTTGGAAGGTTGCCCTCTTTTGAATTTTTTGGTCGATTTTCCACCCCAGAGTTTTTTTAGAGAGCAGGTGTCATTTCCCGAACTGCAAGTTTGGTGAACATTTAGTGACCTTTAGCAATGGGTTTAAAGCTGCAGTTGTGGGAAGTGGCCTCAAGCAGGCAGCATTTCTCCATTCCCAAGTCTGGGTACTAGGGCAGCAGAGCCTTTCTGCAAGTCGTGTTTCTAGGTTGTAAATTACATTGTAATGTGCATGGAGAAAGCCCCATAAGTTTATGTGTCATTATTTCTTCTTGGATTTTAAAAGTGTATTAATTGGGGTAAAGCTTAGAATACTGTTTGTCCTAGGTGTACACAATCTGGTTCATTTGTACATTATATATGTCTATTCAAGTACAGATCCTCTTCCCATGTATAATGTTACAGAGGGTTCCACAGACCTCCGTTGCTACATGGTCGGTCTTTTTGAGATATGTATATAATATGTGTTTGTATAGATATAGCAACACTAATCTTAATTTATCCATTCCCCCCACCTTTCCTTTAGGATGAGCATAGTTTGTTTTTTAAGTCTCTCAGTGTCTTTCTCTGTGGAAATATATTCATTTGTGTCAGTTATTAGATAACGCCTATAAGTGATATCATAGAATACAGGTCTTTGGTTTCCGAGTTACCTCATGTTTCGTGATTATCTCCAGACTCATTTGTGGTGCCTCAGAGAGCAATGGTTCATTGTTTTCCATGGCTAATATTCCATTGTGTACATGGACCACTTCTTCTTTATCCATTCACCTGTTGTTGGACATTTTCATTGCTTCACTGTCTTGGCTATTGTGAATAAGGCTGCACTGCAGCTTTTGCGGCCTGAGTCTTCTCGATTCTTGTCTTCTCAGGTGAGAGGTCCAATGGTGCGCCTGCTGGATTGAATGGTACCTCCATTTTTACTTTTAAACACAGCTCCTTTCTGTTCTGATTATTGGCTGTTACCCCTTTACGTCTCACCAGCAGGTAGAGGGGACACAGTTCTCTAAAACCCCTTCAGCATTTATTGTTTGTAGACTTTTTGCTGATGGTCAGTCGACTGGTGTAAGTTGAAACTTTTTATAGAGTAGATTGCATGGGTCTAACACTCCCTGAGGTTGAGCTTTTATCCATTTTCCTTTTTTTTAAAACACCGTGAGTAAAACTTAACTCTTCATACTCTCTTCTTGAAACATTTGCCTGTTTTGAATTTTTTTGTCCATTCCCTCCTTCAGCACATTTTTTTAGGACAGGTGTCCTTTACAGCCCTGAGTCCTTGTGTATGTTAAGTGAGCATTAGCTCTGAGTTTAAAGCTGCTCTTGCAGGAAACGGCCACAAGGTGGCAGCATTTCTCCTTTTCCAAATTTCGTAACTCGGGAAACAGAGGCTTAATGGAAGTGGTGTTCTAGGTTGTAAATTAGAATGGAATGTGCCAGGAAAAAGCCCTTTAAGTTTATGTCTCATAACTTCTTGTTCATATTTGTAATTTACTTTTTATTCTTTATCCCAGCACATTTGATTACAATGGTTTGTTTGTTCTAGGTGTGCAAGATGTGCTTCTTTCACACACATACATGTTTCTATTCTTCCACGCATCCTTTTCCCATGTAGGTTATGCCACAATGTTGAGTAGTCTTCTCCTGGTCTTCCGTACGTCTTTGGTGATTATATATTTCACATGGTTTGTATATCTCTGTTAACCCCAATATGGTAATGTATCCAATCCTCATCCCTTTCTATTTGGTGAACCATAAGATTTTTTTAATGAATCTGTGATTGCCTTTCTCTGTGGAAATATCTTCATTGGTATCAATTTTTAAGTAACTCCTAAAAGTGATATGATAGGATATGTGTCTTTTGCTTTCTCACTTACTACAGGTGGCGTGATTACGTCTAGACTCATGTATGGTGCTGCAAATGGCATTGTTTCATTTTTTTCACTAGCGAATATTCCATCTGTACATGGAGGAGTTCTTCTTTGTCCACCCATCTGTTGGTGGACTTTTTGGTTACTTCCATATCTTGGCTATTGTAATACTGTGCCATGCAGATTTGCCTGCCTGTGTCTTTCCAATTCTCTCTTCTTAGATTATATGTCGAGGAGTGGTTCCGCTGGATCATATGGTAGCTCAATGTTTACCTTTTTAAGGCACCTCCATTCTGCTCTCATTTGTGGCCCTTTCCAACTTACGTCCCCCTTGAAGTTGAGGGTACGCATTTCTCCACAACACCTTCAGCATTTTTGTTTGTAGATTTCTTGTTGATGGTTATTCTGACAATTGTGAGCTGATACCTTTTTGTGGTTGAATTCGCACGTGCCTCATAATCCGTTGAAATTGAGCTTTAAGGCATGTCCTTTTTGTTTTTCAAGCTGTGATTACCCCTTAGTTCTTCAAATTGTTTTCTTAAAGTATGTGTCACATTTTGAAATGTTTTGGCCATTACCTCCCTCAAGACATTTTGAGGGCAGGTTTCATTTACAGTTCTGCAGTACTTGTTCCTATGAAATGACCATGAGCACAGGCTTTAATGCTGCTTTTGCAGGTAACTGCCAGAGGGTGGCAGCCTTTCTATGTTCCCCACCCTGGTAACTAGGGAGAAGCCCTTGCGGCCTGTGGTGTTTCTCGGTTATAAATTAGAGTGGAGTGTGCCCGGACAAACCCACACAAGCTGATGTCTCCTGACTTTTGTTGGATTTTTAAATTTAATTTTTATTTTTTATTGGAGTAATTTTCCACCGTGTACGTGGACCACTTCTACTTTGTGCATTCCTCGGTTGATGGACATTTTCATTGCTTCCAAGCGTTGGCTATGGTAAATATTGTTGGAGTGCAGGATTGCCAGCCTGTGACTTTTTGATTCTCATTTTCACAGGTGATAGGCCCAGCAGTGGGTGTGATTGACTGACTGGTAGCACCGTGTTTTCCTTTTCAAAGCACCTTCTTTGTGTTTTCATTACTGGCACTTACCACGTCCCCGTTAGAATCGAGGGTACGCATTTCTCCACAATCGCTTCAGCATTTATTGTTTGCCGCATTTATGCTAATGGCCATACTGGCTGCTGTGAGCTGATAGGTTTTTGTAATGTGGGTTTGCATGTCTTTGAAAATTCGTAAAACTCATCATTTTTCTCCACCGTTTTCTTTTCTGTTAAAAAAAAGGAAACAGTTGGGAGTACAATATATCTCTTGAAATTGTCTTCTTGGAAGGTTGCCCTATTTTGAAATTTTTGGTCGATTTTCCACCCCAGAATTTTTTTAGAGAGCAGGTGTCATTTCCCGAACTGCAAGTTTGGTGAATATTTAGTGACCTTTAGCAATGGGTTTAAAGCTGCTGTTGTGGGAAGTGGCCTCAAGCAGGCAGCATTTCTCCATTCCCAAATCTGGGTACTAGGGCAGCAGAGCCTTTCTGGCAGTCGTGTTCCTAGGTTGTAAATTAAATTGGAATGTGCATGGAGAAACCCCCATACGTTTATGTCTCATTATTTCTTCTTGGATTTAAAAATTTTTTTTTAATTGGGGTAAAGCTTCGAATATTGTCTGTCCTAGGTGTACACAATCTGGTTCATTTGTACATTATATATGTCTATTCAAGTACAGATCCTCTTCCCATGTAAAATGTTACAGAGGTTTCCGCAGACCTCCCTTGCTACATGGTCGGTCTTTTTGAGAAATGTATATAATATGTGTTTGTATAGATATAGCAACACTAATCTTAATTTATCCTTTCTCCCCACCTTTCCTTTTAGATGAGCATAGTTTGTTTTCTAAGTCTGTGAGTGTCTTTCTCTGTGGAAATATATTCATTTGTGTCAGTTATTAGATAACGCCTATAAGTGATATCATAGAATACAGGTCTTTGGTTTCCGAGTTACCTCATGTTTCGTGATTATCTCCAGACTCATTTGTGGTGCCTCAGAGAGCAATGGTTCATTGTTTTCCATGGCTAATATTCCATTGTGTACATGGACCACTTCTTCTTTATCCATTCACCTGTTGTTGGACATTTTCATTGCTTCACTGTCTTGGCTATTGTGAATAAGGCTGCACTGCAGCTTTTGCGGCCTGAGTCTTCTCGATTCTTGTCTTCTCAGGTGAGAGGTCCAATGGTGCGCCTGCTGGATTGAATGGTACCTCCATTTTTACTTTTAAACACAGCTCCTTTCTGTTCTCATTATTGGCTGTTACCCCTTTACGTCTCACCAGCAGGTAGAGGGGACACAGTTCTCTAAAACCCCTTCAGCATTTATTGTTTGTAGACTTTTTGCTGATGGTCAGTCGACTGGTGTAAGTTGAAACTTTTTATAGAATAGATTGCATGGGTCTAACACTCCCTGAGGTTGAGCTTTTATCCATTTTCCTTTTTTTTAAAACACCGTGAGTAAAACTTAACTCTTCATACTCTCTTCTTGAAACATTTGCCTGTTTTGAATTTTTTTGTCCATTCCCTCCTTCAGCACATTTTTTTAGGACAGGTGTCCTTTACAGCCCTGAGTCCTTGTGTATGTTAAGTGAGCATTAGCTCTGAGTTTAAAGCTGCTCTTGCAGGAAACGGCCACAAGGTGGCAGCATTTCTCCTTTTCCAAATTTCGTAACTCGGGAAACAGAGGCTTAATGGAAGTGGTGTTCTAGGTTGTAAATTAGAATGGAATGTGCCAGGAAAAAGCCCTTTAAGTTTATGTCTCATAACTTCTTGTTCATATTTGTAATTTACTTTTTATTCTTTATCCCAGCACATTTGATTACAATGGTTTGTTTGTTCTAGGTGTGCAAGATGTGCTTCTTTCACACACATACATGTTTCTATTCTTCCACGCATCCTTTTCCCATGTAGGTTATGCCACAATGTTGAGTAGTCTTCTCCTGGTCTTCCGTACGTCTTTGGTGATTATATATTTCACATGGTTTGTATATCTCTGTTAACCCCAATATGGTAATGTATCCAATCCTCATCCCTTTCTATTTGGTGAACCATAAGATTTTTTTAATGAATCTGTGATTGCCTTTCTCTGTGGAAATATCTTCATTGGTATCAATTTTTAAGTAACTCCTAAAAGTGATATGATAGGATATGTGTCTTTTGCTTTCTCACTTACTACAGGTGGCGTGATTACGTCTAGACTCATGTATGGTGCTGCAAATGGCATTGTTTCATTTTTTTCACTAGCGAATATTCCATCTGTACATGGAGGAGTTCTTCTTTGTCCACCCATCTGTTGGTGGACTTTTTGGTTACTTCCATATCTTGGCTATTGTAATACTGTGCCATGCAGATTTGCCTGCCTGTGTCTTTCCAATTCTCTCTTCTTAGATTATATGTCGAGGAGTGGTTCCGCTGGATCATATGGTAGCTCAATGTTTACCTTTTTAAGGCACCTCCATTCTGCTCTCATTTGTGGCCCTTTCCAACTTACGTCCCCCTTGAAGTTGAGGGTACGCATTTCTCCACAACACCTTCAGCATTTTTGTTTGTAGATTTCTTGTTGATGGTTATTCTGACAATTGTGAGCTGATACCTTTTTGTGGTTGAATTCGCACGTGCCTCATAATCCGTTGAAATTGAGCTTTAAGGCATGTCCTTTTTGTTTTTCAAGCTGTGATTACCCCTTAGTTCTTCAAATTGTTTTCTTAAAGTATGTGTCACATTTTGAAATGTTTTGGCCATTACCTCCCTCAAGACATTTTGAGGGCAGGTTTCATTTACAGTTCTGCAGTACTTGTTCCTATGAAATGACCATGAGCACAGGCTTTAATGCTGCTTTTGCAGGTAACTGCCAGAGGGTGGCAGCCTTTCTATGTTCCCCACCCTGGTAACTAGGGAGAAGCCCTTGCGGCCTGTGGTGTTTCTCGGTTATAAATTAGAGTGGAGTGTGCCCGGACAAACCCACACAAGCTGATGTCTCCTGACTTTTGTTGGATTTTTAAATTTAATTTTTATTTTTTATTGGAGTAATTTTCCACCGTGTACGTGGACCACTTCTACTTTGTGCATTCCTCGGTTGATGGACATTTTCATTGCTTCCAAGCGTTGGCTATGGTAAATATTGTTGGAGTGCAGGATTGCCAGCCTGTGACTTTTTGATTCTCATTTTCACAGGTGATAGGCCCAGCAGTGGGTGTGATTGACTGACTGGTAGCACCGTGTTTTCCTTTTCAAAGCACCTTCTTTGTGTTTTCATTACTGGCACTTACCACGTCCCCGTTAGAATCGAGGGTACGCATTTCTCCACAATCGCTTCAGCATTTATTGTTTGCCGCATTTATGCTAATGGCCATACTGGCTGCTGTGAGCTGATAGGTTTTTGTAATGTGGGTTTGCATGTCTTTGAAAATTCGTAAAACTCATCATTTTTCTCCACCGTTTTCTTTTCTGTTAAAAAAAAGGAAACAGTTGGGAGTACAATATATCTCTTGAAATTGTCTTCTTGGAAGGTTGCCCTATTTTGAAATTTTTGGTCGATTTTCCACCCCAGAATTTTTTTAGAGAGCAGGTGTCATTTCCCGAACTGCAAGTTTGGTGAATATTTAGTGACCTTTAGCAATGGGTTTAAAGCTGCTGTTGTGGGAAGTGGCCTCAAGCAGGCAGCATTTCTCCATTCCCAAATCTGGGTACTAGGGCAGCAGAGCCTTTCTGGCAGTCGTGTTCCTAGGTTGTAAATTAAATTGGAATGTGCATGGAGAAACCCCCATACGTTTATGTCTCATTATTTCTTCTTGGATTTAAAAATTTTTTTTTAATTGGGGTAAAGCTTCGAATATTGTCTGTCCTAGGTGTACACAATCTGGTTCATTTGTACATTATATATGTCTATTCAAGTACAGATCCTCTTCCCATGTAAAATGTTACAGAGGTTTCCGCAGACCTCCCTTGCTACATGGTCGGTCTTTTTGAGAAATGTATATAATATGTGTTTGTATAGATATAGCAACACTAATCTTAATTTATCCTTTCTCCCCACCTTTCCTTTTAGATGAGCATAGTTTGTTTTCTAAGTCTGTGAGTGTCTTTCTCTGTGGAAATATATTCATTTGTGTCAGTTATTAGATAACGCCTATAAGTGATATCATAGAATACAGGTCTTTGGTTTCCGAGTTACCTCATGTTTCGTGATTATCTCCAGACTCATTTGTGGTGCCTCAGAGAGCAATGGTTCATTGTTTTCCATGGCTAATATTCCATTGTGTACATGGACCACTTCTTCTTTATCCATTCACCTGTTGTTGGACATTTTCATTGCTTCACTGTCTTGGCTATTGTGAATAAGGCTGCACTGCAGCTTTTGCGGCCTGAGTCTTCTCGATTCTTGTCTTCTCAGGTGAGAGGTCCAATGGTGCGCCTGCTGGATTGAATGGTACCTCCATTTTTACTTTTAAACACAGCTCCTTTCTGTTCTCATTATTGGCTGTTACCCCTTTACGTCTCACCAGCAGGTAGAGGGGACACAGTTCTCTAAAACCCCTTCAGCATTTATTGTTTGTAGACTTTTTGCTGATGGTCAGTCGACTGGTGTAAGTTGAAACTTTTTATAGAATAGATTGCATGGGTCTAACACTCCCTGAGGTTGAGCTTTTATCCATTTTCCTTTTTTTTAAAACACCGTGAGTAAAACTTAACTCTTCATACTCTCTTCTTGAAACATTTGCCTGTTTTGAATTTTTTTGTCCATTCCCTCCTTCAGCACATTTTTTTAGGACAGGTGTCCTTTACAGCCCTGAGTCCTTGTGTATGTTAAGTGAGCATTAGCTCTGAGTTTAAAGCTGCTCTTGCAGGAAACGGCCACAAGGTGGCAGCATTTCTCCTTTTCCAAATTTCGTAACTCGGGAAACAGAGGCTTAATGGAAGTGGTGTTCTAGGTTGTAAATTAGAATGGAATGTGCCAGGAAAAAGCCCTTTAAGTTTATGTCTCATAACTTCTTGTTCATATTTGTAATTTACTTTTTATTCTTTATCCCAGCACATTTGATTACAATGGTTTGTTTGTTCTAGGTGTGCAAGATGTGCTTCTTTCACACACATACATGTTTCTATTCTTCCACGCATCCTTTTCCCATGTAGGTTATGCCACAATGTTGAGTAGTCTTCTCCTGGTCTTCCGTACGTCTTTGGTGATTATATATTTCACATGGTTTGTATATCTCTGTTAACCCCAATATGGTAATGTATCCAATCCTCATCCCTTTCTATTTGGTGAACCATAAGATTTTTTTAATGAATCTGTGATTGCCTTTCTCTGTGGAAATATCTTCATTGGTATCAATTTTTAAGTAACTCCTAAAAGTGATATGATAGGATATGTGTCTTTTGCTTTCTCACTTACTACAGGTGGCGTGATTACGTCTAGACTCATGTATGGTGCTGCAAATGGCATTGTTTCATTTTTTTCACTAGCGAATATTCCATCTGTACATGGAGGAGTTCTTCTTTGTCCACCCATCTGTTGGTGGACTTTTTGGTTACTTCCATATCTTGGCTATTGTAATACTGTGCCATGCAGATTTGCCTGCCTGTGTCTTTCCAATTCTCTCTTCTTAGATTATATGTCGAGGAGTGGTTCCGCTGGATCATATGGTAGCTCAATGTTTACCTTTTTAAGGCACCTCCATTCTGCTCTCATTTGTGGCCCTTTCCAACTTACGTCCCCCTTGAAGTTGAGGGTACGCATTTCTCCACAACACCTTCAGCATTTTTGTTTGTAGATTTCTTGTTGATGGTTATTCTGACAATTGTGAGCTGATACCTTTTTGTGGTTGAATTCGCACGTGCCTCATAATCCGTTGAAATTGAGCTTTAAGGCATGTCCTTTTTGTTTTTCAAGCTGTGATTACCCCTTAGTTCTTCAAATTGTTTTCTTAAAGTATGTGTCACATTTTGAAATGTTTTGGCCATTACCTCCCTCAAGACATTTTGAGGGCAGGTTTCATTTACAGTTCTGCAGTACTTGTTCCTATGAAATGACCATGAGCACAGGCTTTAATGCTGCTTTTGCAGGTAACTGCCAGAGGGTGGCAGCCTTTCTATGTTCCCCACCCTGGTAACTAGGGAGAAGCCCTTGCGGCCTGTGGTGTTTCTCGGTTATAAATTAGAGTGGAGTGTGCCCGGACAAACCCACACAAGCTGATGTCTCCTGACTTTTGTTGGATTTTTAAATTTAATTTTTATTTTTTATTGGAGTAATTTTCCACCGTGTACGTGGACCACTTCTACTTTGTGCATTCCTCGGTTGATGGACATTTTCATTGCTTCCAAGCGTTGGCTATGGTAAATATTGTTGGAGTGCAGGATTGCCAGCCTGTGACTTTTTGATTCTCATTTTCACAGGTGATAGGCCCAGCAGTGGGTGTGATTGACTGACTGGTAGCACCGTGTTTTCCTTTTCAAAGCACCTTCTTTGTGTTTTCATTACTGGCACTTACCACGTCCCCGTTAGAATCGAGGGTACGCATTTCTCCACAATCGCTTCAGCATTTATTGTTTGCCGCATTTATGCTAATGGCCATACTGGCTGCTGTGAGCTGATAGGTTTTTGTAATGTGGGTTTGCATGTCTTTGAAAATTCGTAAAACTCATCATTTTTCTCCACCGTTTTCTTTTCTGTTAAAAAAAAGGAAACAGTTGGGAGTACAATATATCTCTTGAAATTGTCTTCTTGGAAGGTTGCCCTATTTTGAAATTTTTGGTCGATTTTCCACCCCAGAATTTTTTTAGAGAGCAGGTGTCATTTCCCGAACTGCAAGTTTGGTGAATATTTAGTGACCTTTATCAATGGGTTTAAAGCTGCTGTTGTGGGAAGTGGCCTCAAGCAGGCAGCATTTCTCCATTCCCAAATCTGGGTACTAGGGCAGCAGAGCCTTTCTGGCAGTCGTGTTCCTAGGTTGTAAATTAAATTGGAATGTGCATGGAGAAACCCCCATACGTTTATGTCTCATTATTTCTTCTTGGATTTAAAAATTTTTTTTTAATTGGGGTAAAGCTTCGAATATTGTCTGTCCTAGGTGTACACAATCTGGTTCATTTGTACATTATATATGTCTATTCAAGTACAGATCCTCTTCCCATGTAAAATGTTACAGAGGTTTCCGCAGACCTCCCTTGCTACATGGTCGGTCTTTTTGAGAAATGTATATAATATGTGTTTGTATAGATATAGCAACACTAATCTTAATTTATCCTTTCTCCCCACCTTTCCTTTTAGATGAGCATAGTTTGTTTTCTAAGTCTGTGAGTGTCTTTCTCTGTGGAAATATATTCATTTGTGTCAGTTATTAGATAACGCCTATAAGTGATATCATAGAATACAGGTCTTTGGTTTCCGAGTTACCTCATGTTTCGTGATTATCTCCAGACTCATTTGTGGTGCCTCAGAGAGCAATGGTTCATTGTTTTCCATGGCTAATATTCCATTGTGTACATGGACCACTTCTTCTTTATCCATTCACCTGTTGTTGGACATTTTCATTGCTTCACTGTCTTGGCTATTGTGAATAAGGCTGCACTGCAGCTTTTGCGGCCTGAGTCTTCTCGATTCTTGTCTTCTCAGGTGAGAGGTCCAATGGTGCGCCTGCTGGATTGAATGGTACCTCCATTTTTACTTTTAAACACAGCTCCTTTCTGTTCTCATTATTGGCTGTTACCCCTTTACGTCTCACCAGCAGGTAGAGGGGACACAGTTCTCTAAAACCCCTTCAGCATTTATTGTTTGTAGACTTTTTGCTGATGGTCAGTCGACTGGTGTAAGTTGAAACTTTTTATAGAATAGATTGCATGGGTCTAACACTCCCTGAGGTTGAGCTTTTATCCATTTTCCTTTTTTTTAAAACACCGTGAGTAAAACTTAACTCTTCATACTCTCTTCTTGAAACATTTGCCTGTTTTGAATTTTTTTGTCCATTCCCTCCTTCAGCACATTTTTTTAGGACAGGTGTGTCCTTTACAGCCCTGAGTCCTTGTGTATGTTAAGTGAGCATTAGCTCTGAGTTTAAAGCTGCTCTTGCAGGAAACGGCCACAAGGTGGCAGCATTTCTCCTTTTCCAAATTTCGTAACTAGGGAAACAGAGGCTTAATGGAAGTGGTGTTCTAGGTTGTAAATTAGAATGGAATGTGCCAGGAAAAAGCCCTTTAAGTTTATGTCTCATAACTTCTTGTTCATATTTGTAATTTACTTTTTATTCTTTATCCCAGCACATTTGATTACAATGGTTTGTTTGTTCTAGGTGTGCAAGATGTGCTTCTTTCACACACATACATGTTTCTATTCTTCCACGCATCCTTTTCCCATGTAGGTTATGCCACAATGTTGAGTAGTCTTCTCCTGGTCTTCCGTACGTCTTTGGTGATTATATATTTCACATGGTTTGTATATCTCTGTTAACCCCAATATGGTAATGTATCCAATCCTCATCCCTTTCTATTTGGTGAACCATAAGATTTTTTTAATGAATCTGTGATTGCCTTTCTCTGTGGAAATATCTTCATTGGTATCAATTTTTAAGTAACTCCTAAAAGTGATATGATAGGATATGTGTCTTTTGCTTTCTCACTTACTACAGGTGGCGTGATTACGTCTAGACTCATGTATGGTGCTGCAAATGGCATTGTTTCATTTTTTTCACTAGCGAATATTCCATCTGTACATGGAGGAGTTCTTCTTTGTCCACCCATCTGTTGGTGGACTTTTTGGTTACTTCCATATCTTGGCTATTGTAATACTGTGCCATGCAGATTTGCCTGCCTGTGTCTTTCCAATTCTCTCTTCTTAGATTATATGTCGAGGAGTGGTTCCGCTGGATCATATGGTAGCTCAATGTTTACCTTTTTAAGGCACCTCCATTCTGCTCTCATTTGTGGCCCTTTCCAACTTACGTCCCCCTTGAAGTTGAGGGTACGCATTTCTCCACAACACCTTCAGCATTTTTGTTTGTAGATTTCTTGTTGATGGTTATTCTGACAATTGTGATCTGATACCTTTTTGTGGTTGAATTCGCACGTGCCTCATAATCCGTTGAAATTGAGCTTTAAGGCATGTCCTTTTTGTTTTTCAAGCTGTGATTACCCCTTAGTTCTTCAAATTGTTTTCTTAAAGTATGTGTCACATTTTGAAATGTTTTGGCCATTACCTCCCTCAAGACATTTTGAGGGCAGGTTTCATTTACAGTTCTGCAGTACTTGTTCCTATGAAATGACCATGAGCACAGGCTTTAATGCTGCTTTTGCAGGTAACTGCCAGAGGGTGGCAGCCTTTCTATGTTCCCCACCCTGGTAACTAGGGAGAAGCCCTTGCGGCCTGTGGTGTTTCTCGGTTATAAATTAGAGTGGAGTGTGCCCGGACAAACCCACACAAGCTGATGTCTCCTGACTTGTTGGATTTTTAAATTTAATTTTTATTGTTTATTGGAGTAATTTTCCACCGTATACGTGGACCACTTCTACTTTGTGCATTCCTCGGTTGATGGACATTTTCATTGCTTCCAAGCGTTGGCTATGGTAAATATTGTTGGAGTGCAGGATTGCCAGCCTGTGACTTTTTGATTCTCATTTTCACAGGTGATAGACCCAGCAGTGGGTGTGATTGACTGACTGGTAGCACCGTGTTTTCCTTTTCAAAGCACCTTCTTTGTGTTTTCATTACTGGCACTTACCACCTCCCCGTTAGAATCGAGGGTACGCATTTCTCCACAATCGCTTCAGCATTTATTGTTTGCCGCATTTATGCTAATGGCCATACTGGCTGCTGTGAGCTGATAGGTTTTTGTAATGTGGGTTTGCATGTCTTTGAAAATTCGTAAAACTCATCATTTTTCTCCACCGTTTTCTTTTCTGTTAAAAAAAAGGAAACAGTTGGGAGTACAATATATCTCTTGAAATTGTCTTCTTGGAAGGTTGCCCTATTTTGAAATTTTTGGTCGATTTTCCACCCCAGAATTTTTTTAGAGAGCAGGTGTCATTTCCCGAACTGCAAGTTTGGTGAATATTTAGTGACCTTTAGCAATGGGTTTAAAGCTGCTGTTGTGGGAAGTGGCCTCAAGCAGGCAGCATTTCTCCATTCCCAAATCTGGGTACTAGGGCAGCAGAGCCTTTCTGGCAGTCGTGTTCCTAGGTTGTAAATTAAATTGGAATGTGCATGGAGAAACCCCCATACGTTTATGTCTCATTATTTCTTCTTGGATTTAAAAAATTTTTTTTAATTGGGGTAAAGCTTCGAATATTGTCTGTCCTAGGTGTACACAATCTGGTTCATTTGTACATTATATATGTCTATTCAAGTACAGATCCTCTTCCCATGTAAAATGTTACAGAGGTTTCCGCAGACCTCCCTTGCTACATGGTCGGTCTTTTTGAGAAATGTATATAATATGTGTTTGTATAGATATAGCAACACTAATCTTAATTTATCCTTTCTCCCCACCTTTCCTTTTAGATGAGCATAGTTTGTTTTCTAAGTCTGTGAGTGTCTTTCTCTGTGGAAATATATTCATTTGTGTCAGTTATTAGATAACGCCTATAAGTGATATCATAGAATACAGGTCTTTGGTTTCCGAGTTACCTCATGTTTCGTGATTATCTCCAGACTCATTTGTGGTGCCTCAGAGAGCAATGGTTCATTTTTTTCCATGGCTAATATTCCATTGTGTACATGGACCACTTCTTCTTTATCCATTCACCTGTTGTTGGACATTTTCATTGCTTCACTGTCTTGGCTATTGTGAATAAGGCTGCACTGCAGCTTTTGCGGCCTGAGTCTTCTCGATTCTTGTCTTCTCAGGTGAGAGGTCCAATGGTGCGCCTGCTGGATTGAATGGTACCTCCATTTTTACTTTTAAACACAGCTCCTTTCTGTTCTCATTATTGGCTGTTACCCCTTTACGTCTCACCAGCAGGTAGAGGGGACACAGTTCTCTAAAACCCCTTCAGCATTTATTGTTTGTAGACTTTTTGCTGATGGTCAGTCGACTGGTGTAAGTTGAAACTTTTTATAGAATAGATTGCATGGGTCTAACACTCCCTGAGGTTGAGCTTTTATCCATTTTCCTTTTTTTTAAAACACCGTGAGTAAAACTTAACTCTTCATATTCTCTTCCTGAAACATTTGCCTGTTTTGAATTTTTTTGTCCATTCCCTCCTTCAGCACATTTTTTTAGGACAGGTGTCCTTTACAGCCCTGAGTCCTTGTGTATGTTAAGTGAGCATTAGCTCTGAGTTTAAAGCTGCTCTTGCAGGAAACGGCCACAAGGTGGCAGCATTTCTCCTTTTCCAAATTTCGTAACTAGGGAAACAGAGGCTTAATGGAAGTGGTGTTCTAGGTTGTAAATTAGAATGGAATGTGCCAGGAAAAAGCCCTTTAAGTTTATGTCTCATAACTTCTTGTTCATATTTGTAATTTACTTTTTATTCTTTATCCCAGCACATTTGATTACAATGGTTTGTTTGTTCTAGGTGTGCAAGATGTGCTTCTTTCACACACATACATGTTTCTATTCTTCCACGCATCCTTTTCCCATGTAGGTTATGCCACAATGTTGAGTAGTCTTCTCCTGGTCTTCCGTACGTCTTTGGTGATTATATATTTCACATGGTTTGTATATCTCTGTTAACCCCAATATGGTAATGTATCCAATCCTCATCCCTTTCTATTTGGTGAACCATAAGATTTTTTTAATGAATCTGTGATTGCCTTTCTCTGTGGAAATATCTTCATTGGTATCAATTTTTAAGTAACTCCTAAAAGTGATATGATAGGATATGTGTCTTTTGCTTTCTCACTTACTACAGGTGGCGTGATTACGTCTAGACTCATGTATGGTGCTGCAAATGGCATTGTTTCATTTTTTTCACTAGCGAATATTCCATCTGTACATGGAGGAGTTCTTCTTTGTCCACCCATCTGTTGGTGGACTTTTTGGTTACCTCCATATCTTGGCTATTGTAATACTGTGCCATGCAGATTTGCCTGCCTGTGTCTTTCCAATTCTCTCTTCTTAGATTATATGTCGAGGAGTGGTTCCGCTGGATCATATGGTAGCTCAATGTTTCCCTTTTTAAGGCACCTCCATTCTGCTCTCATTTGTGGCCCTTTCCAACTTACGTCCCCCTTGAAGTTGAGGGTACGCATTTCTCCACAACACCTTCAGCATTTTTGTTTGTAGATTTCTTGTTGATGGTTATTCTGACAATTGTGAGCTGATACCTTTTTGTGGTTGAATTCGCACGTGCCTCATAATCCGTTGAAATTGAGCTTTAAGGCATGTCCTTTTTATTTTTCAAGCTGTGATTACTCCTTAGTTCTTCAAAGTAATCTCTTAAAATATGTGTCACATTTTGAAATGTTTTGGCCATTACCTCCCTCAAGACATTTTGAGGGCAGGTTTCATTTACAATCCTGCAGTACTTGTTCCTATGAAATGACCATGAGCACAGGCTTAAAAGCTGCTTTTGCAGGTAACTGCCAGAGGGTGGCAGCCTTTCTATGTTCCCCACCCTGGTACCTAGGGAAAAGCCCTTGCGGCCTGTGGTGTTTCTCGGTTATAAATTAGAGTGGAGTGTGCCCGGATAATACCACACAAGCTGATGTCTCCTGACTTTTGTTGTTTTTTTAAATGTAATTTTTATTTTTTATTAGAGTAATTTCCCACCGGGTACGTGGACCACTTCTACTTTGCACATTCCTCGGTTGATGGACATTTTCATTGCTTCCAGGAGTTGGCTATGGTAAATGTTGTTGGAGTGCTGGATTGCCAGCCTGTGGCTTTTTAATTCGCATTTTCTCAGGTGATAGGCCCAGCAGTGGGTGTGATTGATTGACTGGTAGCACCGAGTTTCCCTTTTCAAAGCACCTTCTTTGTGTTTTCATTAGTGCCTCTTACCACGTCCCCCTTAGAATCGAGGGTACGCATTCCACCACAATCGATTTAGCATTTATTGTTTGCAGCATTTATGCTAATGGCCCTACTGGCTGCTGTGAGCTGATAGGGTTTTGTAATTTGGGTTTGCATGTCTTTGAAAATTCGTAAAACTCACTATTTTTCTCCACCGTTTTCTTTTCTGTTAAAAAAAGGAAACAATTGGGAGTACAATATAACTCTTGAAATTCTCTTCTTGGAAGGTTGCCCTCTTTTGAATTTTTTGGTCGATTTTCCACCCCAGAGTTTTTTTAGAGAGCAGGTGTCATTTCCCGAACTGCAAGTTTGGTGAACATTTAGTGACCTTTAGCAATGGGTTTAACGCTGCAGTTGTGGGAAGTGGCCTCAAGCAGGCAGCATTTCTCCATTCCCAAGTCTGGGTACTAGGGCAGCAGAGCCTTTCTGCAAGTCGTGTTTCTAGGTTGTAAATTACATTGTAATGTGCATGGAGAAAGCCCCATAAGTTTATGTGTCATTATTTCTTCTTGGATTTTAAAAGTGTATTAATTGGGGTAAAGCTTAGAATACTGTTTGTCCTAGGTGTACACAATCTGGTTCATTTGTACATTATATATGTCTATTCAAGTACAGATCCTCTTCCCATGTATAATGTTACAGAGGGTTCCACAGACCTCCGTTGCTACATGGTCGGTCTTTTTGAGATATGTATATAATATGTGTTTGTATAGATATAGCAACACTAATCTTAATTTATCCATTCCCCCCACCTTTCCTTTAGGATGAGCATAGTTTGTTTTTTAAGTCTCTCAGTGTCTTTCTCTGTGGAAATATATTCATTTGTGTCAGTTATTAGATAACACCTATAAGTGATATCATAGAATACAGGTCTTTGGTTTCCGAGTTACCTCATGTTTCGTGATTATCTCCAGACTCATTTGTGGTGCCTCAGAGAGCAATGGTTCATTGTTTTCCATGGCTAATATTCCATTGTGTACATGGACCACTTCTTCTTTATCCATTCACCTGTTGTTGGACATTTTCATTGCTTCACTGTCTTGGCTATTGTGAATAAGGCTGCACTGCAGCTTTTGCGGCCTGAGTCTTCTCGATTCTTGTCTTCTCAGGTGAGAGGTCCAATGGTGCGCCTGCTGGATTGAATGGTACCTCCATTTTTACTTTTAAACACAGCTCCTTTCTGTTCTCATTATTGGCTGTTACCCCTTTACGTCTCACCAGCAGGTAGAGGGGACACAGTTCTCTAAAACCCCTTCAGCATTTATTGTTTGTAGACTTTTTGCTGATGGTCAGTCGACTGGTGTAAGTTGAAACTTTTTATAGAATAGATTGCATGGGTCTAACACTCCCTGAGGTTGAGCTTTTATCCATTTTCCTTTTTTTTTAAACACCGTGAGTAAAACTTAACTCTTCATACTCTCTTCTTGAAACATTTGCCTGTTTTGAATTTTTTTGTCCATTCCCTCCTTCAGCACATTTTTTTAGGACAGGTGTCCTTTACAGCCCTGAGTCCTTGTGTATGTTAAGTGAGCATTAGCTCTGAGTTTAAAGCTGCTCTTGCAGGAAACGGCCACAAGGTGGCAGCATTTCTCCTTTTCCAAATTTCGTAACTAGGGAAACAGAGGCTTAATGGAAGTGGTGTTCTAGGTTGTAAATTAGAATGGAATGTGCCAGGAAAAAGCCCTTTAAGTTTATGTCTCATAACTTCTTGTTCATATTTGTAATTTACTTTTTATTCTTTATCCCAGCACATTTGATTACAATGGTTTGTTTGTTCTAGGTGTGCAAGATGTGCTTCTTTCACACACATACATGTTTCTATTCTTCCACGCATCCTTTTCCCATGTAGGTTATGCCACAATGTTGAGTAGTCTTCTCCTGGTCTTCCGTACGTCTTTGGTGATTATATATTTCACATGGTTTGTATATCTCTGTTAACCCCAATATGGTAATGTATCCAATCCTCATCCCTTTCTATTTGGTGAACCATAAGATTTTTTTAATGAATCTGTGATTGCCTTTCTCTGTGGAAATATCTTCATTGGTATCAATTTTTAAGTAACTCCTAAAAGTGATATGATAGGATATGTGTCTTTTGCTTTCTCACTTACTACAGGTGGCGTGATTACGTCTAGACTCATGTATGGTGCTGCAAATGGCATTGTTTCATTTTTTTCACTAGCGAATATTCCATCTGTACATGGAGGAGTTCTTCTTTGTCCACCCATCTGTTGGTGGACTTTTTGGTTACTTCCATATCTTGGCTATTGTAATACTGTGCCATGCAGATTTGCCTGCCTGTGTCTTTCCAATTCTCTCTTCTTAGATTATATGTCGAGGAGTGGTTCCGCTGGATCATATGGTAGCTCAATGTTTACCTTTTTAAGGCACCTCCATTCTGCTCTCATTTGTGGCCCTTTCCAACTTACGTCCCCCTTGAAGTTGAGGGTACGCATTTCTCCACAACACCTTCAGCATTTTTGTTTGTAGATTTCTTGTTGATGGTTATTCTGACAATTGTGATCTGATACCTTTTTGTGGTTGAATTCGCACGTGCCTCATAATCCGTTGAAATTGAGCTTTAAGGCATGTCCTTTTTGTTTTTCAAGCTGTGATTACCCCTTAGTTCTTCAAATTGTTTTCTTAAAGTATGTGTCACATTTTGAAATGTTTTGGCCATTACCTCCCTCAAGACATTTTGAGGGCAGGTTTCATTTACAGTTCTGCAGTACTTGTTCCTATGAAATGACCATGAGCACAGGCTTTAATGCTGCTTTTGCAGGTAACTGCCAGAGGGTGGCAGCCTTTCTATGTTCCCCACCCTGGTAACTAGGGAGAAGCCCTTGCGGCCTGTGGTGTTTCTCGGTTATAAATTAGAGTGGAGTGTGCCCGGACAAACCCACACAAGCTGATGTCTCCTGACTTGTTGGATTTTTAAATTTAATTTTTATTGTTTATTGGAGTAATTTTCCACCGTATACGTGGACCACTTCTACTTTGTGCATTCCTCGGTTGATGGACATTTTCATTGCTTCCAAGCGTTGGCTATGGTAAATATTGTTGGAGTGCAGGATTGCCAGCCTGTGACTTTTTGATTCTCATTTTCACAGGTGATAGACCCAGCAGTGGGTGTGATTGACTGACTGGTAGCACCGTGTTTTCCTTTTCAAAGCACCTTCTTTGTGTTTTCATTACTGGCACTTACCACGTCCCCGTTAGAATCGAGGGTACGCATTTCTCCACAATCGCTTCAGCATTTATTGTTTGCCGCATTTATGCTAATGGCCATACTGGCTGCTGTGAGCTGATAGGTTTTTGTAATGTGGGTTTGCATGTCTTTGAAAATTCGTAAAACTCATCATTTTTCTCCACCGTTTTCTTTTCTGTTAAAAAAAAGGAAACAGTTGGGAGTACAATATATCTCTTGAAATTGTCTTCTTGGAAGGTTGCCCTATTTTGAAATTTTTGGTCGATTTTCCACCCCAGAATTTTTTTAGAGAGCAGGTGTCATTTCCCGAACTGCAAGTTTGGTGAATATTTAGTGACCTTTAGCAATGGGTTTAAAGCTGCTGTTGTGGGAAGTGGCCTCAAGCAGGCAGCATTTCTCCATTCCCAAATCTGGGTACTAGGGCAGCAGAGCCTTTCTGGCAGTCGTGTTCCTAGGTTGTAAATTAAATTGGAATGTGCATGGAGAAACCCCCATACGTTTATGTCTCATTATTTCTTCTTGGATTTAAAAAATTTTTTTTAATTGGGGTAAAGCTTCGAATATTGTCTGTCCTAGGTGTACACAATCTGGTTCATTTGTACATTATATATGTCTATTCAAGTACAGATCCTCTTCCCATGTAAAATGTTACAGAGGTTTCCGCAGACCTCCCTTGCTACATGGTCGGTCTTTTTGAGAAATGTATATAATATGTGTTTGTATAGATATAGCAACACTAATCTTAATTTATCCTTTCTCCCCACCTTTCCTTTTAGATGAGCATAGTTTGTTTTCTAAGTCTGTGAGTGTCTTTCTCTGTGGAAATATATTCATTTGTGTCAGTTATTAGATAACGCCTATAAGTGATATCATAGAATACAGGTCTTTGGTTTCCGAGTTACCTCATGTTTCGTGATTATCTCCAGACTCATTTGTGGTGCCTCAGAGAGCAATGGTTCATTGTTTTCCATGGCTAATATTCCATTGTGTACATGGACCACTTCTTCTTTATCCATTCACCTGTTGTTGGACATTTTCATTGCTTCACTGTCTTGGCTATTGTGAATAAGGCTGCACTGCAGCTTTTGCGGCCTGAGTCTTCTCGATTCTTGTCTTCTCAGGTGAGAGGTCCAATGGTGCGCCTGCTGGATTGAATGGTACCTCCATTTTTACTTTTAAACACAGCTCCTTTCTGTTCTCATTATTGGCTGTTACCCCTTTACGTCTCACCAGCAGGTAGAGGGGACACAGTTCTCTAAAACCCCTTCAGCATTTATTGTTTGTAGACTTTTTGCTGATGGTCAGTCGACTGGTGTAAGTTGAAACTTTTTATAGAATAGATTGCATGGGTCTAACACTCCCTGAGGTTGAGCTTTTATCCATTTTCCTTTTTTTTAAAACACCGTGAGTAAAACTTAACTCTTCATACTCTCTTCTTGAAACATTTGCCTGTTTTGAATTTTTTTGTCCATTCCCTCCTTCAGCACATTTTTTTAGGACAGGTGTCCTTTACAGCCCTGAGTCCTTGTGTATGTTAAGTGAGCATTAGCTGTGAGTTTAAAGCTGCTCTTGCAGGAAACGGCCACAAGGTGGCAGCATTTCTCCTTTTCCAAATTTCGTAACTCGGGAAACAGAGGCTTAATGGAAGTGGTGTTCTAGGTTGTAAATTAGAATGGAATGTGCCAGGAAAAAGCCCTTTAAGTTTATGTCTCATAACTTCTTGTTCATATTTGTAATTTACTTTTTATTCTTTATCCCAGCACATTTGATTACAATGGTTTGTTTGTTCTAGGTGTGCAAGATGTGCTTCTTTCACACACATACATGTTTCTATTCTTCCACGCATCCTTTTCCCATGTAGGTTATGCCACAATGTTGAGTAGTCTTCTCCTGGTCTTCCGTACGTCTTTGGTGATTATATATTTCACATGGTTTGTATATCTCTGTTAACCCCAATATGGTAATGTATCCAATCCTCATCCCTTTCTATTTGGTGAACCATAAGATTTTTTTAATGAATCTGTGATTGCCTTTCTCTGTGGAAATATCTTCATTGGTATCAATTTTTAAGTAACTCCTAAAAGTGATATGATAGGATATGTGTCTTTTGCTTTCTCACTTACTACAGGTGGCGTGATTACGTCTAGACTCATGTATGGTGCTGCAAATGGCATTGTTTCATTTTTTTCACTAGCGAATATTCCATCTGTACATGGAGGAGTTCTTCTTTGTCCACCCATCTGTTGGTGGACTTTTTGGTTACTTCCATATCTTGGCTATTGTAATACTGTGCCATGCAGATTTGCCTGCCTGTGTCTTTCCAATTCTCTCTTCTTAGATTATATGTCGAGGAGTGGTTCCGCTGGATCATATGGTAGCTCAATGTTTACCTTTTTAAGGCACCTCCATTCTGCTCTCATTTGTGGCCCTTTCCAACTTACGTCCCCCTTGAAGTTGAGGGTACGCATTTCTCCACAACACCTTCAGCATTTTTGTTTGTAGATTTCTTGTTGATGGTTATTCTGACAATTGTGATCTGATACCTTTTTGTGGTTGAATTCGCACGTGCCTCATAATCCGTTGAAATTGAGCTTTAAGGCATGTCCTTTTTGTTTTTCAAGCTGTGATTACCCCTTAGTTCTTCAAATTGTTTTCTTAAAGTATGTGTCACATTTTGAAATGTTTTGGCCATTACCTCCCTGAAGACATTTTGAGGGCAGGTTTCATTTACAGTTCTGCAGTACTTGTTCCTATGAAATGACCATGAGCACAGGCTTTAATGCTGCTTTTGCAGGTAACTGCCAGAGGGTGGCAGCCTTTCTATGTTCCCCACCCTGGTAACTAGGGAGAAGCCCTTGCGGCCTGTGGTGTTTCTCGGTTATAAATTAGAGTGGAGTGTGCCCGGACAAACCCACACAAGCTGATGTCTCCTGACTTTTGTTGGATTTTTAAATTTAATTTTTATTTTTTATTGGAGTAATTTTCCACCGTGTACGTGGACCACTTCTACTTTGTGCATTCCTCGGTTGATGGACATTTTCATTGCTTCCAAGCGTTGGCTATGGTAAATATTGTTGGAGTGCAGGATTGCCAGCCTGTGACTTTTTGATTCTCATTTTCACAGGTGATAGGCCCAGCAGTGGGTGTGATTGACTGACTGGTAGCACCGTGTTTTCCTTTTCAAAGCACCTTCTTTGTGTTTTCATTACTGGCACTTACCACGTCCCCGTTAGAATCGAGGGTACGCATTTCTCCACAATCGCTTCAGCATTTATTGTTTGCCGCATTTATGCTAATGGCCATACTGGCTGCTGTGAGCTGATAGGTTTTTGTAATGTGGGTTTGCATGTCTTTGAAAATTCGTAAAACTCATCATTTTTCTCCACCGTTTTCTTTTCTGTTAAAAAAAAGGAAACAGTTGGGAGTACAATATATCTCTTGAAATTGTCTTCTTGGAAGGTTGCCCTATTTTGAAATTTTTGGTCGATTTTCCACCCCAGAATTTTTTTAGAGAGCAGGTGTCATTTCCCGAACTGCAAGTTTGGTGAATATTTAGTGACCTTTAGCAATGGGTTTAAAGCTGCTGTTGTGGGAAGTGGCCTCAAGCAGGCAGCATTTCTCCATTCCCAAATCTGGGTACTAGGGCAGCAGAGCCTTTCTGGCAGTCGTGTTCCTAGGTTGTAAATTAAATTGGAATGTGCATGGAGAAACCCCCATACGTTTATGTCTCATTATTTCTTCTTGGATTTAAAAAAAATTTTTTAATTGGGGTAAAGCTTCGAATATTGTCTGTCCTAGGTGTACACAATCTGGTTCATTTGTACATTATATATGTCTATTCAAGTACAGATCCTCTTCCCATGTAAAATGTTACAGAGGTTTCCGCAGACCTCCCTTGCTAAATGGTCGGTCTTTTTGAGAAATGTATATAATATGTGTTTTTATAGATATAGCAACACTAATCTTAATTTATCCTTTCTCCCCACCTTTCCTTTTAGATGAGCATAGTTTGTTTTCTAAGTCTGTGAGTGTCTTTCTCTGTGGAAATATATTCATTTGTGTCAGTTATTAGATAACGCCTATAAGTGATATCATAGAATACAGGTCTTTGGTTTCCGAGTTACCTCATGTTTCGTGATTATCTCCAGACTCATTTGTGGTGCCTCAGAGAGCAATGGTTCATTGTTTTCCATGGCTAATATTCCATTGTGTACATGGACCACTTCTTCTTTATCCATTCACCTGTTGTTGGACATTTTCATTGCTTCACTGTCTTGGCTATTGTGAATAAGGCTGCACTGCAGCTTTTGCGGCCTGAGTCTTCTCGTTTCTTGTCTTCTCAGGTGAGAGGTCCAATAGTGCGCCTGCTGGATTGAATGGTACCTCCATTTTTACTTTTAAACACAGCTCCTTTCTGTTCTGATTATTGGCTGTTACCCCTTTACGTCTCACCAGCAGGTAGAGGGGACACAGTTCTCTAAAACCCCTTCAGCATTTATTGTTTGTAGACTTTTTGCTGATGGTCAGTCGACTGGTGTAAGTTGAAACTTTTTATAGAATAGATTGCATGGGTCTAACACTCCCTGAGGTTGAGCTTTTATCCATTTTCCTTTTTTTTAAAACACCGTGAGTAAAACTTAACTCTTCATACTCTCTTCTTGAAACATTTGCCTGTTTTGAATTTTTTTGTCCATTCCCTCCTTCAGCACATTTTTTTAGGACAGGTGTCCTTTACAGCCCTGAGTCCTTGTGTATGTTAAGTGAGCATTAGCTGTGAGTTTAAAGCTGCTCTTGCAGGAAACGGCCACAAGGTGGCAGCATTTCTCCTTTTCCAAATTTCGTAACTCGGGAAACAGAGGCTTAATGGAAGTGGTGTTCTAGGTTGTAAATTAGAATGGAATGTGCCAGGAAAAAGCCCTTTAAGTTTATGTCTCATAACTTCTTGTTCATATTTGTAATTTACTTTTTATTCTTTATCCCAGCACATTTGATTACAATGGTTTGTTTGTTCTAGGTGTGCAAGATGTGCTTCTTTCACACACATACATGTTTCTATTCTTCCACGCATCCTTTTCCCATGTAGGTTATGCCACAATGTTGAGTAGTCTTCTCCTGGTCTTCCGTACGTCTTTGGTGATTATATATTTCACATGGTTTGTATATCTCTGTTAACCCCAATATGGTAATGTATCCAATCCTCATCCCTTTCTATTTGGTGAACCATAAGATTTTTTTAATGAATCTGTGATTGCCTTTCTCTGTGGAAATATCTTCATTGGTATCAATTTTTAAGTAACTCCTAAAAGTGATATGATAGGATATGTGTCTTTTGCTTTCTCACTTACTACAGGTGGCGTGATTACGTCTAGACTCATGTATGGTGCTGCAAATGGCATTGTTTCATTTTTTTCACTAGCGAATATTCCATCTGTACATGGAGGAGTTCTTCTTTGTCCACCCATCTGTTGGTGGACTTTTTGGTTACCTCCATATCTTGGCTATTGTAATACTGTGCCATGCAGATTTGCCTGCCTGTGTCTTTCCAATTCTCTCTTCTTAGATTATATGTCGAGGAGTGGTTCCGCTGGATCATATGGTAGCTCAATGTTTCCCTTTTTAAGGCACCTCCATTCTGCTCTCATTTGTGGCCCTTTCCAACTTACGTCCCCCTTGAAGTTGAGGGTACGCATTTCTCCACAACACCTTCAGCATTTTTGTTTGTAGATTTCTTGTTGATGGTTATTCTGACAATTGTGAGCTGATACCTTTTTGTGGTTGAATTCGCACGTGCCTCATAATCCGTTGAAATTGAGCTTTAAGGCATGTCCTTTTTATTTTTCAAGCTGTGATTACTCCTTAGTTCTTCAAAGTAATCTCTTAAAATATGTGTCACATTTTGAAATGTTTTGGCCATTACCTCCCTCAAGACATTTTGAGGGCAGGTTTCATTTACAATCCTGCAGTACTTGTTCCTATGAAATGACCATGAGCACAGGCTTAAAAGCTGCTTTTGCAGGTAACTGCCAGAGGGTGGCAGCCTTTCTATGTTCCCCACCCTGGTACCTAGGGAAAAGCCCTTGCGGCCTGTGGTGTTTCTCGGTTATAAATTAGAGTGGAGTGTGCCCGGATAATACCACACAAGCTGATGTCTCCTGACTTTTGTTGTTTTTTTAAATGTAATTTTTATTTTTTATTAGAGTAATTTCCCACCGGGTACGTGGACCACTTCTACTTTGCACATTCCTCGGTTGATGGACATTTTCATTGCTTCCAGGAGTTGGCTATGGTAAATGTTGTTGGAGTGCTGGATTGCCAGCCTGTGGCTTTTTAATTCGCATTTTCTCAGGTGATAGGCCCAGCAGTGGGTGTGATTGATTGACTGGTAGCACCGAGTTTCCCTTTTCAAAGCACCTTCTTTGGGTTTTCATTAGTGCCTCTTACCACGTCCCCCTTAGAATCGAGGGTACGCATTCCACCACAATCGATTTAGCATTTATTGTTTGCAGCATTTATGCTAATGGCCCTACTGGCTGCTGTGAGCTGATAGGGTTTTGTAATTTGGGTTTGCATGTCTTTGAAAATTCGTAAAACTCACTATTTTTCTCCACCGTTTTCTTTTCTGTTAAAAAAAGGAAACAATTGGGAGTACAATATAACTCTTGAAATTCTCTTCTTGGAAGGTTGCCCTCTTTTGAATTTTTTGGTCGATTTTCCACCCCAGAGTTTTTTTAGAGAGCAGGTGTCATTTCCCGAACTGCAAGTTTGGTGAACATTTAGTGACCTTTAGCAATGGGTTTAACGCTGCAGTTGTGGGAAGTGGCCTCAAGCAGGCAGCATTTCTCCATTCCCAAGTCTGGGTACTAGGGCAGCAGAGCCTTTCTGCAAGTCGTGTTTCTAGGTTGTAAATTACATTGTAATGTGCATGGAGAAAGCCCCATAAGTTTATGTGTCATTATTTCTTCTTGGATTTTAAAAGTGTATTAATTGGGGTAAAGCTTAGAATACTGTTTGTCCTAGGTGTACACAATCTGGTTCATTTGTACATTATATATGTCTATTCAAGTACAGATCCTCTTCCCATGTATAATGTTACAGAGGGTTCCACAGACCTCCGTTGCTACATGGTCGGTCTTTTTGAGATATGTATATAATATGTGTTTGTATAGATATAGCAACACTAATCTTAATTTATCCATTCCCCCCACCTTTCCTTTAGGATGAGCATAGTTTGTTTTTTAAGTCTCTCAGTGTCTTTCTCTGTGGAAATATATTCATTTGTGTCAGTTATTAGATAACACCTATAAGTGATATCATAGAATACAGGTCTTTGGTTTCCGAGTTACCTCATGTTTCGTGATTATCTCCAGACTCATTTGTGGTGCCTCAGAGAGCAATGGTTCATTGTTTTCCATGGCTAATATTCCATTGTGTACATGGACCACTTCTTCTTTATCCATTCACCTGTTGTTGGACATTTTCATTGCTTCACTGTCTTGGCTATTGTGAATAAGGCTGCACTGCAGCTTTTGCGGCCTGAGTCTTCTCGATTCTTGTCTTCTCAGGTGAGAGGTCCAATGGTGCGCCTGCTGGATTGAATGGTACCTCCATTTTTACTTTTAAACACAGCTCCTTTCTGTTCTCATTATTGGCTGTTACCCCTTTACGTCTCACCAGCAGGTAGAGGGGACACAGTTCTCTAAAACCCCTTCAGCATTTATTGTTTGTAGACTTTTTGCTGATGGTCAGTCGACTGGTGTAAGTTGAAACTTTTTATAGAATAGATTGCATGGGTCTAACACTCCCTGAGGTTGAGCTTTTATCCATTTTCCTTTTTTTTTAAACACCGTGAGTAAAACTTAACTCTTCATACTCTCTTCTTGAAACATTTGCCTGTTTTGAATTTTTTTGTCCATTCCCTCCTTCAGCACATTTTTTTAGGACAGGTGTCCTTTACAGCCCTGAGTCCTTGTGTATGTTAAGTGAGCATTAGCTCTGAGTTTAAAGCTGCTCTTGCAGGAAACGGCCACAAGGTGGCAGCATTTCTCCTTTTCCAAATTTCGTAACTCGGGAAACAGAGGCTTAATGAAAGTGGTGTTCTAGGTTGTAAATTAGAATGGAATGTGCCAGGAAAAAGCCCTTTAAGTTTATGTCTCATAACTTCTTGTTCATATTTGTAATTTACTTTTTATTCTTTATCCCAGCACATTTGATTACAATGGTTTGTTTGTTCTAGGTGTGCAAGATGTGCTTCTTTCACACACATACATGTTTCTATTCTTCCACGCATCCTTTTCCCATGTAGGTTATGCCACAATGTTGAGTAGTCTTCTCCTGGTCTTCCGTACGTCTTTGGTGATTATATATTTCACATGGTTTGTATATCTCTGTTAACCCCAATATGGTAATGTATCCAATCCTCATCCCTTTCTATTTGGTGAACCATAAGATTTTTTTAATGAATCTGTGATTGCCTTTCTCTGTGGAAATATCTTCATTGGTATCAATTTTTAAGTAACTCCTAAAAGTGATATGATAGGATATGTGTCTTTTGCTTTCTCACTTACTACAGGTGGCGTGATTACGTCTAGACTCATGTATGGTGCTGCAAATGGCATTGTTTCATTTTTTTCACTAGCGAATATTCCATCTGTACATGGAGGAGTTCTTCTTTGTCCACCCATCTGTTGGTGGACTTTTTGGTTACTTCCATATCTTGGCTATTGTAATACTGTGCCATGCAGATTTGCCTGCCTGTGTCTTTCCAATTCTCTCTTCTTAGATTATATGTCGAGGAGTGGTTCCGCTGGATCATATGGTAGCTCAATGTTTACCTTTTTAAGGCACCTCCATTCTGCTCTCATTTGTGGCCCTTTCCAACTTACGTCCCCCTTGAAGTTGAGGGTACGCATTTCTCCACAACACCTTCAGCATTTTTGTTTGTAGATTTCTTGTTGATGGTTATTCTGACAATTGTGATCTGATACCTTTTTGTGGTTGAATTCGCACGTGCCTCATAATCCGTTGAAATTGAGCTTTAAGGCATGTCCTTTTTATTTTTCAAGCTGTGATTACCCCTTAGTTCTTCAAATTGTTTTCTTAAAGTATGTGTCACATTTTGAAATGTTTTGGCCATTACCTCCCTCAAGACATTTTGAGGGCAGGTTTCATTTACAGTTCTGCAGTACTTGTTCCTATGAAATGACCATGAGCACAGGCTTTAATGCTGCTTTTGCAGGTAACTGCCAGAGGGTGGCAGCCTTTCTATGTTCCCCACCCTGGTAACTAGGGAGAAGCCCTTGCGGCCTGTGGTGTTTCTCGGTTATAAATTAGAGTGGAGTGTGCCCGGACAAACCCACACAAGCTGATGTCTCCTGACTTGTTGGATTTTTAAATTTAATTTTTATTGTTTATTGGAGTAATTTTCCACCGTATACGTGGACCACTTCTACTTTGTGCATTCCTCGGTTGATGGACATTTTCATTGCTTCCAAGCGTTGGCTATGGTAAATATTGTTGGAGTGCAGGATTGCCAGCCTGTGACTTTTTGATTCTCATTTTCACAGGTGATAGACCCAGCAGTGGGTGTGATTGACTGACTGGTAGCACCGTGTTTTCCTTTTCAAAGCACCTTCTTTGTGTTTTCATTACTGGCACTTACCACCTCCCCGTTAGAATCGAGGGTACGCATTTCTCCACAATCGCTTCAGCATTTATTGTTTGCCGCATTTATGCTAATGGCCATACTGGCTGCTGTGAGCTGATAGGTTTTTGTAATGTGGGTTTGCATGTCTTTGAAAATTCGTAAAACTCATCATTTTTCTCCACCGTTTTCTTTTCTGTTAAAAAAAAGGAAACAGTTGGGAGTACAATATATCTCTTGAAATTGTCTTCTTGGAAGGTTGCCCTATTTTGAAATTTTTGGTCGATTTTCCACCCCAGAATTTTTTTAGAGAGCAGGTGTCATTTCCCGAACTGCAAGTTTGGTGAATATTTAGTGACCTTTAGCAATGGGTTTAAAGCTGCTGTTGTGGGAAGTGGCCTCAAGCAGGCAGCATTTCTCCATTCCCAAATCTGGGTACTAGGGCAGCAGAGCCTTTCTGGCAGTCGTGTTCCTAGGTTGTAAATTAAATTGGAATGTGCATGGAGAAACCCCCATACGTTTATGTCTCATTATTTCTTCTTGGATTTAAAAAATTTTTTTTAATTGGGGTAAAGCTTCGAATATTGTCTGTCCTAGGTGTACACAATCTGGTTCATTTGTACATTATATATGTCTATTCAAGTACAGATCCTCTTCCCATGTAAAATGTTACAGAGGTTTCCGCAGACCTCCCTTGCTACATGGTCGGTCTTTTTGAGAAATGTATATAATATGTGTTTGTATAGATATAGCAACACTAATCTTAATTTATCCTTTCTCCCCACCTTTCCTTTTAGATGAGCATAGTTTGTTTTCTAAGTCTGTGAGTGTCTTTCTCTGTGGAAATATATTCATTTGTGTCAGTTATTAGATAACGCCTATAAGTGATATCATAGAATACAGGTCTTTGGTTTCCGAGTTACCTCATGTTTCGTGATTATCTCCAGACTCATTTGTGGTGCCTCAGAGAGCAATGGTTCATTGTTTTCCATGGCTAATATTCCATTGTGTACATGGACCACTTCTTCTTTATCCATTCACCTGTTGTTGGACATTTTCATTGCTTCACTGTCTTGGCTATTGTGAATAAGGCTGCACTGCAGCTTTTGCGGCCTGAGTCTTCTCGATTCTTGTCTTCTCAGGTGAGAGGTCCAATGGTGCGCCTGCTGGATTGAATGGTACCTCCATTTTTACTTTTAAACACAGCTCCTTTCTGTTCTCATTATTGGCTGTTACCCCTTTACGTCTCACCAGCAGGTAGAGGGGACACAGTTCTCTAAAACCCCTTCAGCATTTATTGTTTGTAGACTTTTTGCTGATGGTCAGTCGACTGGTGTAAGTTGAAACTTTTTATAGAATAGATTGCATGGGTCTAACACTCCCTGAGGTTGAGCTTTTATCCATTTTCCTTTTTTTTAAAACACCGTGAGTAAAACTTAACTCTTCATATTCTCTTCCTGAAACATTTGCCTGTTTTGAATTTTTTTGTCCATTCCCTCCTTCAGCACATTTTTTTAGGACAGGTGTCCTTTACAGCCCTGAGTCCTTGTGTATGTTAAGTGAGCATTAGCTCTGAGTTTAAAGCTGCTCTTGCAGGAAACGGCCACAAGGTGGCAGCATTTCTCCTTTTCCAAATTTCGTAACTAGGGAAACAGAGGCTTAATGGAAGTGGTGTTCTAGGTTGTAAATTAGAATGGAATGTGCCAGGAAAAAGCCCTTTAAGTTTATGTCTCATAACTTCTTGTTCATATTTGTAATTTACTTTTTATTCTTTATCCCAGCACATTTGATTACAATGGTTTGTTTGTTCTAGGTGTGCAAGATGTGCTTCTTTCACACACATACATGTTTCTATTCTTCCACGCATCCTTTTCCCATGTAGGTTATGCCACAATGTTGAGTAGTCTTCTCCTGGTCTTCCGTACGTCTTTGGTGATTATATATTTCACATGGTTTGTATATCTCTGTTAACCCCAATATGGTAATGTATCCAATCCTCATCCCTTTCTATTTGGTGAACCATAAGATTTTTTTAATGAATCTGTGATTGCCTTTCTCTGTGGAAATATCTTCATTGGTATCAATTTTTAAGTAACTCCTAAAAGTGATATGATAGGATATGTGTCTTTTGCTTTCTCACTTACTACAGGTGGCGTGATTACGTCTAGACTCATGTATGGTGCTGCAAATGGCATTGTTTCATTTTTTTCACTAGCGAATATTCCATCTGTACATGGAGGAGTTCTTCTTTGTCCACCCATCTGTTGGTGGACTTTTTGGTTACCTCCATATCTTGGCTATTGTAATACTGTGCCATGCAGATTTGCCTGCCTGTGTCTTTCCAATTCTCTCTTCTTAGATTATATGTCGAGGAGTGGTTCCGCTGGATCATATGGTAGCTCAATGTTTCCCTTTTTAAGGCACCTCCATTCTGCTCTCATTTGTGGCCCTTTCCAACTTACGTCCCCCTTGAAGTTGAGGGTACGCATTTCTCCACAACACCTTCAGCATTTTTGTTTGTAGATTTCTTGTTGATGGTTATTCTGACAATTGTGAGCTGATACCTTTTTGTGGTTGAATTCGCACGTGCCTCATAATCCGTTGAAATTGAGCTTTAAGGCATGTCCTTTTTATTTTTCAAGCTGTGATTACTCCTTAGTTCTTCAAAGTAATCTCTTAAAATATGTGTCACATTTTGAAATGTTTTGGCCATTACCTCCCTCAAGACATTTTGAGGGCAGGTTTCATTTACAATCCTGCAGTACTTGTTCCTATGAAATGACCATGAGCACAGGCTTAAAAGCTGCTTTTGCAGGTAACTGCCAGAGGGTGGCAGCCTTTCTATGTTCCCCACCCTGGTACCTAGGGAAAAGCCCTTGCGGCCTGTGGTGTTTCTCGGTTATAAATTAGAGTGGAGTGTGCCCGGATAATACCACACAAGCTGATGTCTCCTGACTTTTGTTGTTTTTTTAAATGTAATTTTTATTTTTTATTAGAGTAATTTCCCACCGGGTACGTGGACCACTTCTACTTTGCACATTCCTCGGTTGATGGACATTTTCATTGCTTCCAGGAGTTGGCTATGGTAAATGTTGTTGGAGTGCTGGATTGCCAGCCTGTGGCTTTTTAATTCGCATTTTCTCAGGTGATAGGCCCAGCAGTGGGTGTGATTGATTGACTGGTAGCACCGAGTTTCCCTTTTCAAAGCACCTTCTTTGTGTTTTCATTAGTGCCTCTTACCACGTCCCCCTTAGAATCGAGGGTACGCATTCCACCACAATCGATTTAGCATTTATTGTTTGCAGCATTTATGCTAATGGCCCTACTGGCTGCTGTGAGCTGATAGGGTTTTGTAATTTGGGTTTGCATGTCTTTGAAAATTCGTAAAACTCACTATTTTTCTCCACCGTTTTCTTTTCTGTTAAAAAAAGGAAACAATTGGGAGTACAATATAACTCTTGAAATTCTCTTCTTGGAAGGTTGCCCTCTTTTGAATTTTTTGGTCGATTTTCCACCCCAGAGTTTTTTTAGAGAGCAGGTGTCATTTCCCGAACTGCAAGTTTGGTGAACATTTAGTGACCTTTAGCAATGGGTTTAACGCTGCAGTTGTGGGAAGTGGCCTCAAGCAGGCAGCATTTCTCCATTCCCAAGTCTGGGTACTAGGGCAGCAGAGCCTTTCTGCAAGTCGTGTTTCTAGGTTGTAAATTACATTGTAATGTGCATGGAGAAAGCCCCATAAGTTTATGTGTCATTATTTCTTCTTGGATTTTAAAAGTGTATTAATTGGGGTAAAGCTTAGAATACTGTTTGTCCTAGGTGTACACAATCTGGTTCATTTGTACATTATATATGTCTATTCAAGTACAGATCCTCTTCCCATGTATAATGTTACAGAGGGTTCCACAGACCTCCGTTGCTACATGGTCGGTCTTTTTGAGATATGTATATAATATGTGTTTGTATAGATATAGCAACACTAATCTTAATTTATCCATTCCCCCCACCTTTCCTTTAGGATGAGCATAGTTTGTTTTTTAAGTCTCTCAGTGTCTTTCTCTGTGGAAATATATTCATTTGTGTCAGTTATTAGATAACACCTATAAGTGATATCATAGAATACAGGTCTTTGGTTTCCGAGTTACCTCATGTTTCGTGATTATCTCCAGACTCATTTGTGGTGCCTCAGAGAGCAATGGTTCATTGTTTTCCATGGCTAATATTCCATTGTGTACATGGACCACTTCTTCTTTATCCATTCACCTGTTGTTGGACATTTTCATTGCTTCACTGTCTTGGCTATTGTGAATAAGGCTGCACTGCAGCTTTTGCGGCCTGAGTCTTCTCGATTCTTGTCTTCTCAGGTGAGAGGTCCAATGGTGCGCCTGCTGGATTGAATGGTACCTCCATTTTTACTTTTAAACACAGCTCCTTTCTGTTCTCATTATTGGCTGTTACCCCTTTACGTCTCACCAGCAGGTAGAGGGGACACAGTTCTCTAAAACCCCTTCAGCATTTATTGTTTGTAGACTTTTTGCTGATGGTCAGTCGACTGGTGTAAGTTGAAACTTTTTATAGAATAGATTGCATGGGTCTAACACTCCCTGAGGTTGAGCTTTTATCCATTTTCCTTTTTTTTTAAACACCGTGAGTAAAACTTAACTCTTCATACTCTCTTCTTGAAACATTTGCCTGTTTTGAATTTTTTTGTCCATTCCCTCCTTCAGCACATTTTTTTAGGACAGGTGTCCTTTACAGCCCTGAGTCCTTGTGTATGTTAAGTGAGCATTAGCTCTGAGTTTAAAGCTGCTCTTGCAGGAAACGGCCACAAGGTGGCAGCATTTCTCCTTTTCCAAATTTCGTAACTCGGGAAACAGAGGCTTAATGGAAGTGGTGTTCTAGGTTGTAAATTAGAATGGAATGTGCCAGGAAAAAGCCCTTTAAGTTTATGTCTCATAACTTCTTGTTCATATTTGTAATTTACTTTTTATTCTTTATCCCAGCACATTTGATTACAATGGTTTGTTTGTTCTAGGTGTGCAAGATGTGCTTCTTTCACACACATACATGTTTCTATTCTTCCACGCATCCTTTTCCCATGTAGGTTATGCCACAATGTTGAGTAGTCTTCTCCTGGTCTTCCGTACGTCTTTGGTGATTATATATTTCACATGGTTTGTATATCTCTGTTAACCCCAATATGGTAATGTATCCAATCCTCATCCCTTTCTATTTGGTGAACCATAAGATTTTTTTAATGAATCTGTGATTGCCTTTCTCTGTGGAAATATCTTCATTGGTATCAATTTTTAAGTAACTCCTAAAAGTGATATGATAGGATATGTGTCTTTTGCTTTCTCACTTACTACAGGTGGCGTGATTACGTCTAGACTCATGTATGGTGCTGCAAATGGCATTGTTTCATTTTTTTCACTAGCGAATATTCCATCTGTACATGGAGGAGTTCTTCTTTGTCCACCCATCTGTTGGTGGACTTTTTGGTTACTTCCATATCTTGGCTATTGTAATACTGTGCCATGCAGATTTGCCTGCCTGTGTCTTTCCAATTCTCTCTTCTTAGATTATATGTCGAGGAGTGGTTCCGCTGGATCATATGGTAGCTCAATGTTTACCTTTTTAAGGCACCTCCATTCTGCTCTCATTTGTGGCCCTTTCCAACTTACGTCCCCCTTGAAGTTGAGGGTACGCATTTCTCCACAACACCTTCAGCATTTTTGTTTGTAGATTTCTTGTTGATGGTTATTCTGACAATTGTGATCTGATACCTTTTTGTGGTTGAATTCGCACGTGCCTCATAATCCGTTGAAATTGAGCTTTAAGGCATGTCCTTTTTATTTTTCAAGCTGTGATTACCCCTTAGTTCTTCAAATTGTTTTCTTAAAGTATGTGTCACATTTTGAAATGTTTTGGCCATTACCTCCCTCAAGACATTTTGAGGGCAGGTTTCATTTACAGTTCTGCAGTACTTGTTCCTATGAAATGACCATGAGCACAGGCTTTAATGCTGCTTTTGAAGGTAACTGCCAGAGGGTGGCAGCCTTTCTATGTTCCCCACCCTGGTAACTAGGGAGAAGCCCTTGCGGCCTGTGGTGTTTCTCGGTTATAAATTAGAGTGGAGTGTGCCCGGACAAACCCACACAAGCTGATGTCTCCTGACTTGTTGGATTTTTAAATTTAATTTTTATTGTTTATTGGAGTAATTTTCCACCGTATACGTGGACCACTTCTACTTTGTGCATTCCTCGGTTGATGGACATTTTCATTGCTTCCAAGCGTTGGCTATGGTAAATATTGTTGGAGTGCAGGATTGCCAGCCTGTGACTTTTTGATTCTCATTTTCACAGGTGATAGACCCAGCAGTGGGTGTGATTGACTGACTGGTAGCACCGTGTTTTCCTTTTCAAAGCACCTTCTTTGTGTTTTCATTACTGGCACTTACCACCTCCCCGTTAGAATCGAGGGTACGCATTTCTCCACAATCGCTTCAGCATTTATTGTTTGCCGCATTTATGCTAATGGCCATACTGGCTGCTGTGAGCTGATAGGTTTTTGTAATGTGGGTTTGCATGTCTTTGAAAATTCGTAAAACTCATCATTTTTCTCCACCGTTTTCTTTTCTGTTAAAAAAAAGGAAACAGTTGGGAGTACAATATATCTCTTGAAATTGTCTTCTTGGAAGGTTGCCCTATTTTGAAATTTTTGGTCGATTTTCCACCCCAGAATTTTTTTAGAGAGCAGGTGTCATTTCCCGAACTGCAAGTTTGGTGAATATTTAGTGACCTTTAGCAATGGGTTTAAAGCTGCTGTTGTGGGAAGTGGCCTCAAGCAGGCAGCATTTCTCCATTCCCAAATCTGGGTACTAGGGCAGCAGAGCCTTTCTGGCAGTCGTGTTCCTAGGTTGTAAATTAAATTGGAATGTGCATGGAGAAACCCCCATACGTTTATGTCTCATTATTTCTTCTTGGATTTAAAAAATTTTTTTTAATTGGGGTAAAGCTTCGAATATTGTCTGTCCTAGGTGTACACAATCTGGTTCATTTGTACATTATATATGTCTATTCAAGTACAGATCCTCTTCCCATGTAAAATGTTACAGAGGTTTCCGCAGACCTCCCTTGCTACATGGTCGGTCTTTTTGAGAAATGTATATAATATGTGTTTGTATAGATATAGCAACACTAATCTTAATTTATCCTTTCTCCCCACCTTTCCTTTTAGATGAGCATAGTTTGTTTTCTAAGTCTGTGAGTGTCTTTCTCTGTGGAAATATATTCATTTGTGTCAGTTATTAGATAACGCCTATAAGTGATATCATAGAATACAGGTCTTTGGTTTCCGAGTTACCTCATGTTTCGTGATTATCTCCAGACTCATTTGTGGTGCCTCAGAGAGCAATGGTTCATTGTTTTCCATGGCTAATATTCCATTGTGTACATGGACCACTTCTTCTTTATCCATTCACCTGTTGTTGGACATTTTCATTGCTTCACTGTCTTGGCTATTGTGAATAAGGCTGCACTGCAGCTTTTGCGGCCTGAGTCTTCTCGATTCTTGTCTTCTCAGGTGAGAGGTCCAATGGTGCGCCTGCTGGATTGAATGGTACCTCCATTTTTACTTTTAAACACAGCTCCTTTCTGTTCTCATTATTGGCTGTTACCCCTTTACGTCTCACCAGCAGGTAGAGGGGACACAGTTCTCTAAAACCCCTTCAGCATTTATTGTTTGTAGACTTTTTGCTGATGGTCAGTCGACTGGTGTAAGTTGAAACTTTTTATAGAATAGATTGCATGGGTCTAACACTCCCTGAGGTTGAGCTTTTATCCATTTTCCTTTTTTTTAAAACACCGTGAGTAAAACTTAACTCTTCATATTCTCTTCCTGAAACATTTGCCTGTTTTGAATTTTTTTGTCCATTCCCTCCTTCAGCACATTTTTTTAGGACAGGTGTCCTTTACAGCCCTGAGTCCTTGTGTATGTTAAGTGAGCATTAGCTCTGAGTTTAAAGCTGCTCTTGCAGGAAACGGCCACAAGGTGGCAGCATTTCTCCTTTTCCAAATTTCGTAACTAGGGAAACAGAGGCTTAATGGAAGTGGTGTTCTAGGTTGTAAATTAGAATGGAATGTGCCAGGAAAAAGCCCTTTAAGTTTATGTCTCATAACTTCTTGTTCATATTTGTAATTTACTTTTTATTCTTTATCCCAGCACATTTGATTACAATGGTTTGTTTGTTCTAGGTGTGCAAGATGTGCTTCTTTCACACACATACATGTTTCTATTCTTCCACGCATCCTTTTCCCATGTAGGTTATGCCACAATGTTGAGTAGTCTTCTCCTGGTCTTCCGTACGTCTTTGGTGATTATATATTTCACATGGTTTGTATATCTCTGTTAACCCCAATATGGTAATGTATCCAATCCTCATCCCTTTCTATTTGGTGAACCATAAGATTTTTTTAATGAATCTGTGATTGCCTTTCTCTGTGGAAATATCTTCATTGGTATCAATTTTTAAGTAACTCCTAAAAGTGATATGATAGGATATGTGTCTTTTGCTTTCTCACTTACTACAGGTGGCGTGATTACGTCTAGACTCATGTATGGTGCTGCAAATGGCATTGTTTCATTTTTTTCACTAGCGAATATTCCATCTGTACATGGAGGAGTTCTTCTTTGTCCACCCATCTGTTGGTGGACTTTTTGGTTACCTCCATATCTTGGCTATTGTAATACTGTGCCATGCAGATTTGCCTGCCTGTGTCTTTCCAATTCTCTCTTCTTAGATTATATGTCGAGGAGTGGTTCCGCTGGATCATATGGTAGCTCAATGTTTCCCTTTTTAAGGCACCTCCATTCTGCTCTCATTTGTGGCCCTTTCCAACTTACGTCCCCCTTGAAGTTGAGGGTACGCATTTCTCCACAACACCTTCAGCATTTTTGTTTGTAGATTTCTTGTTGATGGTTATTCTGACAATTGTGAGCTGATACCTTTTTGTGGTTGAATTCGCACGTGCCTCATAATCCGTTGAAATTGAGCTTTAAGGCATGTCCTTTTTATTTTTCAAGCTGTGATTACTCCTTAGTTCTTCAAAGTAATCTCTTAAAATATGTGTCACATTTTGAAATGTTTTGGCCATTACCTCCCTCAAGACATTTTGAGGGCAGGTTTCATTTACAATCCTGCAGTACTTGTTCCTATGAAATGACCATGAGCACAGGCTTAAAAGCTGCTTTTGCAGGTAACTGCCAGAGGGTGGCAGCCTTTCTATGTTCCCCACCCTGGTACCTAGGGAAAAGCCCTTGCGGCCTGTGGTGTTTCTCGGTTATAAATTAGAGTGGAGTGTGCCCGGATAATACCACACAAGCTGATGTCTCCTGACTTTTGTTGTTTTTTTAAATGTAATTTTTATTTTTTATTAGAGTAATTTCCCACCGGGTACGTGGACCACTTCTACTTTGCACATTCCTCGGTTGATGGACATTTTCATTGCTTCCAGGAGTTGGCTATGGTAAATGTTGTTGGAGTGCTGGATTGCCAGCCTGTGGCTTTTTAATTCGCATTTTCTCAGGTGATAGGCCCAGCAGTGGGTGTGATTGATTGACTGGTAGCACCGAGTTTCCCATTTCAAAGCACCTTCTTTGTGTTTTCATTAGTGCCTCTTACCACGTCCCCCTTAGAATCGAGGGTACGCATTCCACCACAATCGATTTAGCATTTATTGTTTGCAGCATTTATGCTAATGGCCCTACTGGCTGCTGTGAGCTGATAGGGTTTTGTAATTTGGGTTTGCATGTCTTTGAAAATTCGTAAAACTCACTATTTTTCTCCACCGTTTTCTTTTCTGTTAAAAAAAGGAAACAATTGGGAGTACAATATAACTCTTGAAATTCTCTTCTTGGAAGGTTGCCCTCTTTTGAATTTTTTGGTCGATTTTCCACCCCAGAGTTTTTTTAGAGAGCAGGTGTCATTTCCCGAACTGCAAGTTTGGTGAACATTTAGTGACCTTTAGCAATGGGTTTAACGCTGCAGTTGTGGGAAGTGGCCTCAAGCAGGCAGCATTTCTCCATTCCCAAGTCTGGGTACTAGGGCAGCAGAGCCTTTCTGCAAGTCGTGTTTCTAGGTTGTAAATTACATTGTAATGTGCATGGAGAAAGCCCCATAAGTTTATGTGTCATTATTTCTTCTTGGATTTTAAAAGTGTATTAATTGGGGTAAAGCTTAGAATACTGTTTGTCCTAGGTGTACACAATCTGGTTCATTTGTACATTATATATGTCTATTCAAGTACAGATCCTCTTCCCATGTATAATGTTACAGAGGGTTCCACAGACCTCCGTTGCTACATGGTCGGTCTTTTTGAGATATGTATATAATATGTGTTTGTATAGATATAGCAACACTAATCTTAATTTATCCATTCCCCCCACCTTTCCTTTAGGATGAGCATAGTTTGTTTTTTAAGTCTCTCAGTGTCTTTCTCTGTGGAAATATATTCATTTGTGTCAGTTATTAGATAACACCTATAAGTGATATCATAGAATACAGGTCTTTGGTTTCCGAGTTACCTCATGTTTCGTGATTATCTCCAGACTCATTTGTGGTGCCTCAGAGAGCAATGGTTCATTGTTTTCCATGGCTAATATTCCATTGTGTACATGGACCACTTCTTCTTTATCCATTCACCTGTTGTTGGACATTTTCATTGCTTCACTGTCTTGGCTATTGTGAATAAGGCTGCACTGCAGCTTTTGCGGCCTGAGTCTTCTCGATTCTTGTCTTCTCAGGTGAGAGGTCCAATGGTGCGCCTGCTGGATTGAATGGTACCTCCATTTTTACTTTTAAACACAGCTCCTTTCTGTTCTCATTATTGGCTGTTACCCCTTTACGTCTCACCAGCAGGTAGAGGGGACACAGTTCTCTAAAACCCCTTCAGCATTTATTGTTTGTAGACTTTTTGCTGATGGTCAGTCGACTGGTGTAAGTTGAAACTTTTTATAGAATAGATTGCATGGGTCTAACACTCCCTGAGGTTGAGCTTTTATCCATTTTCCTTTTTTTTTAAACACCGTGAGTAAAACTTAACTCTTCATACTCTCTTCTTGAAACATTTGCCTGTTTTGAATTTTTTTGTCCATTCCCTCCTTCAGCACATTTTTTTAGGACAGGTGTCCTTTACAGCCCTGAGTCCTTGTGTATGTTAAGTGAGCATTAGCTCTGAGTTTAAAGCTGCTCTTGCAGGAAACGGCCACAAGGTGGCAGCATTTCTCCTTTTCCAAATTTCGTAACTAGGGAAACAGAGGCTTAATGGAAGTGGTGTTCTAGGTTGTAAATTAGAATGGAATGTGCCAGGAAAAAGCCCTTTAAGTTTATGTCTCATAACTTCTTGTTCATATTTGTAATTTACTTTTTATTCTTTATCCCAGCACATTTGATTACAATGGTTTGTTTGTTCTAGGTGTGCAAGATGTGCTTCTTTCACACACATACATGTTTCTATTCTTCCACGCATCCTTTTCCCATGTAGGTTATGCCACAATGTTGAGTAGTCTTCTCCTGGTCTTCCGTACGTCTTTGGTGATTATATATTTCACATGGTTTGTATATCTCTGTTAACCCCAATATGGTAATGTATCCAATCCTCATCCCTTTCTATTTGGTGAACCATAAGATTTTTTTAATGAATCTGTGATTGCCTTTCTCTGTGGAAATATCTTCATTGGTATCAATTTTTAAGTAACTCCTAAAAGTGATATGATAGGATATGTGTCTTTTGCTTTCTCACTTACTACAGGTGGCGTGATTACGTCTAGACTCATGTATGGTGCTGCAAATGGCATTGTTTCATTTTTTTCACTAGCGAATATTCCATCTGTACATGGAGGAGTTCTTCTTTGTCCACCCATCTGTTGGTGGACTTTTTGGTTACTTCCATATCTTGGCTATTGTAATACTGTGCCATGCAGATTTGCCTGCCTGTGTCTTTCCAATTCTCTCTTCTTAGATTATATGTCGAGGAGTGGTTCCGCTGGATCATATGGTAGCTCAATGTTTACCTTTTTAAGGCACCTCCATTCTGCTCTCATTTGTGGCCCTTTCCAACTTACGTCCCCCTTGAAGTTGAGGGTACGCATTTCTCCACACCACCTTCAGCATTTTTGTTTGTAGATTTCTTGTTGATGGTTATTCTGACAATTGTGATCTGATACCTTTTTGTGGTTGAATTCGCACGTGCCTCATAATCCGTTGAAATTGAGCTTTAAGGCATGTCCTTTTTATTTTTCAAGCTGTGATTACCCCTTAGTTCTTCAAATTGTTTTCTTAAAGTATGTGTCACATTTTGAAATGTTTTGGCCATTACCTCCCTCAAGACATTTTGAGGGCAGGTTTCATTTACAGTTCTGCAGTACTTGTTCCTATGAAATGACCATGAGCACAGGCTTTAATGCTGCTTTTGCAGGTAACTGCCAGAGGGTGGCAGCCTTTCTATGTTCCCCACCCTGGTAACTAGGGAGAAGCCCTTGCGGCCTGTGGTGTTTCTCGGTTATAAATTAGAGTGGAGTGTGCCCGGACAAACCCACACAAGCTGATGTCTCCTGACTTTTGTTGGATTTTTAAATTTAATTTTTATTGTTTATTGGAGTAATTTTCCACCGTATACGTGGACCACTTCTACTTTGTGCATTCCTCGGTTGATGGACATTTTCATTGCTTCCAAGCGTTGGCTATGGTAAATATTGTTGGAGTGCAGGATTGCCAGCCTGTGACTTTTTGATTCTCATTTTCACAGGTGATAGACCCAGCAGTGGGTGTGATTGACTGACTGGTAGCACCGTGTTTTCCTTTTCAAAGCACCTTCTTTGTGTTTTCATTACTGGCACTTACCACGTCCCGTTAGAATCGAGGGTACGCATTTCTCCACAATCGCTTCAGCATTTATTGTTTGCCGCATTTATGCTAATGGCCATACTGGCTGCTGTGAGCTGATAGGTTTTTGTAATGTGGGTTTGCATGTCTTTGAAAATTCGTAAAACTCATCATTTTTCTCCACCGTTTTCTTTTCTGTTAAAAAAAAGGAAACAGTTGGGAGTACAATATATCTCTTGAAATTGTCTTCTTGGAAGGTTGCCCTATTTTGAAATTTTTGGTCGATTTTCCACCCCAGAATTTTTTTAGAGAGCAGGTGTCATTTCCCGAACTGCAAGTTTGGTGAATATTTAGTGACCTTTAGCAATGGGTTTAAAGCTGCTGTTGTGGGAAGTGGCCTCAAGCAGGCAGCATTTCTCCATTCCCAAATCTGGGTACTAGGGCAGCAGAGCCTTTCTGGCAGTCGTGTTCCTAGGTTGTAAATTAAATTGGAATGTGCATGGAGAAACCCCCATACGTTTATGTCTCATTATTTCTTCTTGGATTTAAAAAATTTTTTTTAATTGGGGTAAAGCTTCGAATATTGTCTGTCCTAGGTGTACACAATCTGGTTCATTTGTACATTATATATGTCTATTCAAGTACAGATCCTCTTCCCATGTCAAATGTTACAGAGGTTTCCGCAGACATCCCTTGCTACATGGTCGGTCTTTTTGAGAAATGTATATAATATGTGTTTGTATAGATATAGCAACACTAATCTTAATTTATCCTTTCTCCCCACCTTTCCTTTTAGATGAGCATAGTTTGTTTTCTAAGTCTGTGAGTGTCTTTCTCTGTGGAAATATATTCATTTGTGTCAGTTATTAGATAACGCCTATAAGTGATATCATAGAATACAGGTCTTTGGTTTCCGAGTTACCTCATGTTTCCTGATTATCTCCAGACTCATTTGTGGTGCCTCAGAGAGCAATGGTTCATTGTTTTCCATGGCTAATATTCCATTGTGTACATGGACCACTTCTTCTTTATCCATTCACCTGTTGTTGGACATTTTCATTGCTTCACTGTCTTGGCTATTGTGAATAAGGCTGCACTGCAGCTTTTGCGGCCTGAGTCTTCTCGATTCTTGTCTTCTCAGGTGAGAGGTCCAATGGTGCGCCTGCTGGATTGAATGGTACCTCCATTTTTACTTTTAAACACAGCTCCTTTCTGTTCTCATTATTGGCTGTTACCCCTTTACGTCTCACCAGCAGGTAGAGGGGACACAGTTCTCTAAAACCCCTTCAGCATTTATTGTTTGTAGACTTTTTGCTGATGGTCAGTCGACTGGTGTAAGTTGAAACTTTTTATAGAATAGATTGCATGGGTCTAACACTCCCTGAGGTTGAGCTTTTATCCATTTTCCTTTTTTTTAAAACACCGTGAGTAAAACTTAACTCTTCATACTCTCTTCTTGAAACATTTGCCTGTTTTGAATTTTTTTGTCCATTCCCTCCTTCAGCACATTTTTTTAGGACAGGTGTCCTTTACAGCCCTGAGTCCTTGTGTATGTTAAGTGAGCATTAGCTCTGAGTTTAAAGCTGCTCTTGCAGGAAACGGCCACAAGGTGGCAGCATTTCTCCTTTTCCAAATTTCGTAACTAGGGAAACAGAGGCTTAATGGAAGTGGTGTTCTAGGTTGTAAATTAGAATGGAATGTGCCAGGAAAAAGCCCTTTAAGTTTATGTCTCATAACTTCTTGTTCATATTTGTAATTTACTTTTTATTCTTTATCCCAGCACATTTGATTACAATGGTTTGTTTGTTCTAGGTGTGCAAGATGTGCTTCTTTCACACACATACATGTTTCTATTCTTCCACGCATCCTTTTCCCATGTAGGTTATGCCACAATGTTGAGTAGTCTTCTCCTGGTCTTCCGTACGTCTTTGGTGATTATATATTTCACATGGTTTGTATATCTCTGTTAACCCCAATATGGTAATGTATCCAATCCTCATCCCTTTCTATTTGGTGAACCATAAGATTTTTTTAATGAATCTGTGATTGCCTTTCTCTGTGGAAATATCTTCATTGGTATCAATTTTTAAGTAACTCCTAAAAGTGATATGATAGGATAAGTGTCTTTTGCTTTCTCACTTACTACAGGTGGCGTGATTACGTCTAGACTCATGTATGGTGCTGCAAATGGCATTGTTTCATTTTTTTCACTAGCGAATATTCCATCTGTACATGGAGGAGTTCTTCTTTGTCCACCCATCTGTTGGTGGACTTTTTGGTTACTTCCATATCTTGGCTATTGTAATACTGTGCCATGCAGATTTGCCTGCCTGTGTCTTTCCAATTCTCTCTTCTTAGATTATATGTCGAGGAGTGGTTCCGCTGGATCATATGGTAGCTCAATGTTTACCTTTTTAAGGCACCTCCATTCTGCTCTCATTTGTGGCCCTTTCCAACTTCCGTCCCCCTTGAAGTTGAGGGTACGCATTTCTCCACAACACCTTCAGCATTTTTGTTTGTAGATTTCTTGTTGATGGTTATTCTGACAATTGTGAGCTGATACCTTTTTGTGGTTGAATTCGCACGTGCCTCATAATCCGTTGAAATTGAGCTTTAAGGCATGTCCTTTTTATTTTTCAAGCTGTGATTACCCCTTAGTTCTTCAAATTGTTTTCTTAAAGTATGTGTCACATTTTGAAATGTTTTGGCCATTACCTCCCTCAAGACATTTTGAGGGCAGGTTTCATTTACAGTTCTGCAGTACTTGTTCCTATGAAATGACCATGAGCACAGGCTTTAATGCTGCTTTTGCAGGTAACTGCCAGAGGGTGGCAGCCTTTCTATGTTCCCCACCCTGGTAACTAGGGAGAAGCCCTTGCGGCCTGTGGTGTTTCTCGGTTATAAATTAGAGTGGAGTGTGCCCGGACAAACCCACACAAGCTGATGTCTCCTGACTTTTGTTGGATTTTTAAATTTAATTTTTATTGTTTATTGGAGTAATTTTCCACCGTGTACGTGGACCACTTCTACTTTGTGCATTCCTCGGTTGATGGACATTTTCATTGCTTCCAAGCATTGGCTATGGTAAATATTGTTGGAGTGCAGGATTGCCAGCCTGTGACTTTTTGATTCTCATTTTCACAGGTGATAGGCCCAGCAGTGGGTGTGATTGACTGACTGGTAGCACCGTGTTTTCCTTTTCAAAGCACCTTCTTTGTGTTTTCATTACTGGCACTTACCACCTCCCCGTTAGAATCGAGGGTACGCATTTCTCCACAATCGCTTCAGCATTTATTGTTTGCCGCATTTATGCTAATGGCCATACTGGCTGCTGTGAGCTGATAGGTTTTTGTAATGTGGGTTTGCATGTCTTTGAAAATTCGTAAAACTCATCATTTTTCTCCACCGTTTTCTTTTCTGTTAAAAAAAAGGAAACAGTTGGGAGTACAATATATCTCTTGAAATTGTCTTCTTGGAAGGTTGCCCTATTTTGAAATTTTTGGTCGATTTTCCACCCCAGAATTTTTTTAGAGAGCAGGTGTCATTTCCCGAACTGCAAGTTTGGTGAATATTTAGTGACCTTTAGCAATGGGTTTAAAGCTGCTGTTGTGGGAAGTGGCCTCAAGCAGGCAGCATTTCTCCATTCCCAAATCTGGGTACTAGGGCAGCAGAGCCTTTCTGGCAGTCGTGTTCCTAGGTTGTAAATTAAATTGGAATGTGCATGGAGAAACCCCCATACGTTTATGTCTCATTATTTCTTCTTGGATTTAAAAAATTTTTTTTAATTGGGGTAAAGCTTCGAATATTGTCTGTCCTAGGTGTACACAATCTGGTTCATTTGTACATTATATATGTCTATTCAAGTACAGATCCTCTTCCCATGTCAAATGTTACAGAGGTTTCCGCAGACCTCCCTTGCTACATGGTCGGTCTTTTTGAGAAATGTATATAATATGTGTTTGTATAGATATAGCAACACTAATCTTAATTTATCCTTTCTCCCCACCTTTCCTTTTAGATGAGCATAGTTTGTTTTCTAAGTCTGTGAGTGTCTTTCTCTGTGGAAATATATTCATTTGTGTCAGTTATTAGATAACGCCTATAAGTGATATCATAGAATACAGGTCTTTGGTTTCCGAGTTACCTCATGTTTCGTGATTATCTCCAGACTCATTTGTGGTGCCTCAGAGAGCAATGGTTCATTGTTTTCCATGGCTAATATTCCATTGTGTACATGGACCACTTCTTCTTTATCCATTCACCTGTTGTTGGACATTTTCATTGCTTCACTGTCTTGGCTATTGTGAATAAGGCTGCACTGCAGCTTTTGCGGCCTGAGTCTTCTCGATTCTTGTCTTCTCAGGTGAGAGGTCCAATGGTGCGCCTGCTGGATTGAATGGTACCTCCATTTTTACTTTTAAACACAGCTCCTTTCTGTTCTCATTATTGGCTGTTACCCCTTTACGTCTCACCAGCAGGTAGAGGGGACACAGTTCTCTAAAACCCCTTCAGCATTTATTGTTTGTAGACTTTTTGCTGATGGTCAGTCGACTGGTGTAAGTTGAAACTTTTTATAGAATAGATTGCATGGGTCTAACACTCCCTGAGGTTGAGCTTTTATCCATTTTCCTTTTTTTTTAAACACCGTGAGTAAAACTTAACTCTTCATACTCTCTTCTTGAAACATTTGCCTGTTTTGAATTTTTTTGTCCATTCCCTCCTTCAGCACATTTTTTTAGGACAGGTGTCCTTTACAGCCCTGAGTCCTTGTGTATGTTAAGTGAGCATTAGCTCTGAGTTTAAAGCTGCTCTTGCAGGAAACGGCCACAAGGTGGCAGCATTTCTCCTTTTCCAAATTTCGTAACTCGGGAAACAGAGGCTTAATGAAAGTGGTGTTCTAGGTTGTAAATTAGAATGGAATGTGCCAGGAAAAAGCCCTTTAAGTTTATGTCTCATAACTTCTTGTTCATATTTGTAATTTACTTTTTATTCTTTATCCCAGCACATTTGATTACAATGGTTTGTTTGTTCTAGGTGTGCAAGATGTGCTTCTTTCACACACATACATGTTTCTATTCTTCCACGCATCCTTTTCCCATGTAGGTTATGCCACAATGTTGAGTAGTCTTCTCCTGGTCTTCCGTACGTCTTTGGTGATTATATATTTCACATGGTTTGTATATCTCTGTTAACCCCAATATGGTAATGTATCCAATCCTCATCCCTTTCTATTTGGTGAACCATAAGATTTTTTTAATGAATCTGTGATTGCCTTTCTCTGTGGAAATATCTTCATTGGTATCAATTTTTAAGTAACTCCTAAAAGTGATATGATAGGATATGTGTCTTTTGCTTTCTCACTTACTACAGGTGGCGTGATTACGTCTAGACTCATGTATGGTGCTGCAAATGGCATTGTTTCATTTTTTTCACTAGCGAATATTCCATCTGTACATGGAGGAGTTCTTCTTTGTCCACCCATCTGTTGGTGGACTTTTTGGTTACTTCCATATCTTGGCTATTGTAATACTGTGCCATGCAGATTTGCCTGCCTGTGTCTTTCCAATTCTCTCTTCTTAGATTATATGTCGAGGAGTGGTTCCGCTGGATCATATGGTAGCTCAATGTTTACCTTTTTAAGGCACCTCCATTCTGCTCTCATTTGTGGCCCTTTCCAACTTACGTCCCCCTTGAAGTTGAGGGTACGCATTTCTCCACAACACCTTCAGCATTTTTGTTTGTAGATTTCTTGTTGATGGTTATTCTGACAATTGTGATCTGATACCTTTTTGTGGTTGAATTCGCACGTGCCTCATAATCCGTTGAAATTGAGCTTTAAGGCATGTCCTTTTTATTTTTCAAGCTGTGATTACCCCTTAGTTCTTCAAATTGTTTTCTTAAAGTATGTGTCACATTTTGAAATGTTTTGGCCATTACCTCCCTCAAGACATTTTGAGGGCAGGTTTCATTTACAGTTCTGCAGTACTTGTTCCTATGAAATGACCATGAGCACAGGCTTTAATGCTGCTTTTGCAGGTAACTGCCAGAGGGTGGCAGCCTTTCTATGTTCCCCACCCTGGTAACTAGGGAGAAGCCCTTGCGGCCTGTGGTGTTTCTCGGTTATAAATTAGAGTGGAGTGTGCCCGGACAAACCCACACAAGCTGATGTCTCCTGACTTGTTGGATTTTTAAATTTAATTTTTATTGTTTATTGGAGTAATTTTCCACCGTATACGTGGACCACTTCTACATTGTGCATTCCTCGGTTGATGGACATTTTCATTGCTTCCAAGCGTTGGCTATGGTAAATATTGTTGGAGTGCAGGATTGCCAGCCTGTGACTTTTTGATTCTCATTTTCACAGGTGATAGACCCAGCAGTGGGTGTGATTGACTGACTGGTAGCACCGTGTTTTCCTTTTCAAAGCACCTTCTTTGTGTTTTCATTACTGGCACTTACCACGTCCCCGTTAGAATCGAGGGTACGCATTTCTCCACAATCGCTTCAGCATTTATTGTTTGCCGCATTTATGCTAATGGCCATACTGGCTGCTGTGAGCTGATAGGTTTTTGTAATGTGGGTTTGCATGTCTTTGAAAATTCGTAAAACTCATCATTTTTCTCCACCGTTTTCTTTTCTGTTAAAAAAAAGGAAACAGTTGGGAGTACAATATATCTCTTGAAATTGTCTTCTTGGAAGGTTGCCCTATTTTGAAATTTTTGGTCGATTTTCCACCCCAGAATTTTTTTAGAGAGCAGGTGTCATTTCCCGAACTGCAAGTTTGGTGAATATTTAGTGACCTTTAGCAATGGGTTTAAAGCTGCTGTTGTGGGAAGTGGCCTCAAGCAGGCAGCATTTCTCCATTCCCAAATCTGGGTACTAGGGCAGCAGAGCCTTTCTGGCAGTCGTGTTCCTAGGTTGTAAATTAAATTGGAATGTGCATGGAGAAACCCCCATACGTTTATGTCTCATTATTTCTTCTTGGATTTAAAAAATTTTTTTTAATTGGGGTAAAGCTTCGAATATTGTCTGTCCTAGGTGTACACAATCTGGTTCATTTGTACATTATATATGTCTATTCAAGTACAGATCCTCTTCCCATGTAAAATGTTACAGAGGTTTCCGCAGACCTCCCTTGCTACATGGTCGGTCTTTTTGAGAAATGTATATAATATGTGTTTGTATAGATATAGCAACACTAATCTTAATTTATCCTTTCTCCCCACCTTTCCTTTTAGATGAGCATAGTTTGTTTTCTAAGTCTGTGAGTGTCTTTCTCTGTGGAAATATATTCATTTGTGTCAGTTATTAGATAACGCCTATAAGTGATATCATAGAATACAGGTCTTTGGTTTCCGAGTTACCTCATGTTTCGTGATTATCTCCAGACTCATTTGTGGTGCCTCAGAGAGCAATGGTTCATTGTTTTCCATGGCTAATATTCCATTGTGTACATGGACCACTTCTTCTTTATCCATTCACCTGTTGTTGGACATTTTCATTGCTTCACTGTCTTGGCTATTGTGAATAAGGCTGCACTGCAGCTTTTGCGGCCTGAGTCTTCTCGATTCTTGTCTTCTCAGGTGAGAGGTCCAATGGTGCGCCTGCTGGATTGAATGGTACCTCCATTTTTACTTTTAAACACAGCTCCTTTCTGTTCTCATTATTGGCTGTTACCCCTTTACGTCTCACCAGCAGGTAGAGGGGACACAGTTCTCTAAAACCCCTTCAGCATTTATTGTTTGTAGACTTTTTGCTGATGGTCAGTCGACTGGTGTAAGTTGAAACTTTTTATAGAATAGATTGCATGGGTCTAACACTCCCTGAGGTTGAGCTTTTATCCATTTTCCTTTTTTTTAAAACACCGTGAGTAAAACTTAACTCTTCATATTCTCTTCCTGAAACATTTGCCTGTTTTGAATTTTTTTGTCCATTCCCTCCTTCAGCACATTTTTTTAGGACAGGTGTCCTTTACAGCCCTGAGTCCTTGTGTATGTTAAGTGAGCATTAGCTCTGAGTTTAAAGCTGCTCTTGCAGGAAACGGCCACAAGGTGGCAGCATTTCTCCTTTTCCAAATTTCGTAACTAGGGAAACAGAGGCTTAATGGAAGTGGTGTTCTAGGTTGTAAATTAGAATGGAATGTGCCAGGAAAAAGCCCTTTAAGTTTATGTCTCATAACTTCTTGTTCATATTTGTAATTTACTTTTTATTCTTTATCCCAGCACATTTGATTACAATGGTTTGTTTGTTCTAGGTGTGCAAGATGTGCTTCTTTCACACACATACATGTTTCTATTCTTCCACGCATCCTTTTCCCATGTAGGTTATGCCACAATGTTGAGTAGTCTTCTCCTGGTCTTCCGTACGTCTTTGGTATTATATATTTCACATGGTTTGTATATCTCTGTTAACCCCAATATGGTAATGTATCCAATCCTCATCCCTTTCTATTTGGTGAACCATAAGATTTTTTTAATGAATCTGTGATTGCCTTTCTCTGTGGAAATATCTTCATTGGTATCAATTTTTAAGTAACTCCTAAAAGTGATATGATAGGATATGTGTCTTTTGCTTTCTCACTTACTACAGGTGGCGTGATTACGTCTAGACTCATGTATGGTGCTGCAAATGGCATTGTTTCATTTTTTTCACTAGCGAATATTCCATCTGTACATGGAGGAGTTCTTCTTTGTCCACCCATCTGTTGGTGGACTTTTTGGTTACCTCCATATCTTGGCTATTGTAATACTGTGCCATGCAGATTTGCCTGCCTGTGTCTTTCCAATTCTCTCTTCTTAGATTATATGTCGAGGAGTGGTTCCGCTGGATCATATGGTAGCTCAATGTTTCCCTTTTTAAGGCACCTCCATTCTGCTCTCATTTGTGGCCCTTTCCAACTTACGTCCCCCTTGAAGTTGAGGGTACGCATTTCTCCACAACACCTTCAGCATTTTTGTTTGTAGATTTCTTGTTGATGGTTATTCTGACAATTGTGAGCTGATACCTTTTTGTGGTTGAATTCGCACGTGCCTCATAATCCGTTGAAATTGAGCTTTAAGGCATGTCCTTTTTATTTTTCAAGCTGTGATTACTCCTTAGTTCTTCAAAGTAATCTCTTAAAATATGTGTCACATTTTGAAATGTTTTGGCCATTACCTCCCTCAAGACATTTTGAGGGCAGGTTTCATTTACAATCCTGCAGTACTTGTTCCTATGAAATGACCATGAGCACAGGCTTAAAAGCTGCTTTTGCAGGTAACTGCCAGAGGGTGGCAGCCTTTCTATGTTCCCCACCCTGGTACCTAGGGAAAAGCCCTTGCGGCCTGTGGTGTTTCTCGGTTATAAATTAGAGTGGAGTGTGCCCGGATAATACCACACAAGCTGATGTCTCCTGACTTTTGTTGTTTTTTTAAATGTAATTTTTATTTTTTATTAGAGTAATTTCCCACCGGGTACGTGGACCACTTCTACTTTGCACATTCCTCGGTTGATGGACATTTTCATTGCTTCCAGGAGTTGGCTATGGTAAATGTTGTTGGAGTGCTGGATTGCCAGCCTGTGGCTTTTTAATTCGCATTTTCTCAGGTGATAGGCCCAGCAGTGGGTGTGATTGATTGACTGGTAGCACCGAGTTTCCCTTTTCAAAGCACCTTCTTTGGGTTTTCATTAGTGCCTCTTACCACGTCCCCCTTAGAATCGAGGGTACGCATTCCACCACAATCGATTTAGCATTTATTGTTTGCAGCATTTATGCTAATGGCCCTACTGGCTGCTGTGAGCTGATAGGGTTTTGTAATTTGGGTTTGCATGTCTTTGAAAATTCGTAAAACTCACTATTTTTCTCCACCGTTTTCTTTTCTGTTAAAAAAAGGAAACAATTGGGAGTACAATATAACTCTTGAAATTCTCTTCTTGGAAGGTTGCCCTCTTTTGAATTTTTTGGTCGATTTTCCACCCCAGAGTTTTTTTAGAGAGCAGGTGTCATTTCCCGAACTGCAAGTTTGGTGAACATTTAGTGACCTTTAGCAATGGGTTTAACGCTGCAGTTGTGGGAAGTGGCCTCAAGCAGGCAGCATTTCTCCATTCCCAAGTCTGGGTACTAGGGCAGCAGAGCCTTTCTGCAAGTCGTGTTTCTAGGTTGTAAATTACATTGTAATGTGCATGGAGAAAGCCCCATAAGTTTATGTGTCATTATTTCTTCTTGGATTTTAAAAGTGTATTAATTGGGGTAAAGCTTAGAATACTGTTTGTCCTAGGTGTACACAATCTGGTTCATTTGTACATTATATATGTCTATTCAAGTACAGATCCTCTTCCCATGTATAATGTTACAGAGGGTTCCACAGACCTCCGTTGCTACATGGTCGGTCTTTTTGAGATATGTATATAATATGTGTTTGTATAGATATAGCAACACTAATCTTAATTTATCCATTCCCCCCACCTTTCCTTTAGGATGAGCATAGTTTGTTTTTTAAGTCTCTCAGTGTCTTTCTCTGTGGAAATATATTCATTTGTGTCAGTTATTAGATAACACCTATAAGTGATATCATAGAATACAGGTCTTTGGTTTCCGAGTTACCTCATGTTTCGTGATTATCTCCAGACTCATTTGTGGTGCCTCAGAGAGCAATGGTTCATTGTTTTCCATGGCTAATATTCCATTGTGTACATGGACCACTTCTTCTTTATCCATTCACCTGTTGTTGGACATTTTCATTGCTTCACTGTCTTGGCTATTGTGAATAAGGCTGCACTGCAGCTTTTGCGGCCTGAGTCTTCTCGATTCTTGTCTTCTCAGGTGAGAGGTCCAATGGTGCGCCTGCTGGATTGAATGGTACCTCCATTTTTACTTTTAAACACAGCTCCTTTCTGTTCTCATTATTGGCTGTTACCCCTTTACGTCTCACCAGCAGGTAGAGGGGACACAGTTCTCTAAAACCCCTTCAGCATTTATTGTTTGTAGACTTTTTGCTGATGGTCAGTCGACTGGTGTAAGTTGAAACTTTTTATAGAATAGATTGCATGGGTCTAACACTCCCTGAGGTTGAGCTTTTATCCATTTTCCTTTTTTTTTAAACACCGTGAGTAAAACTTAACTCTTCATACTCTCTTCTTGAAACATTTGCCTGTTTTGAATTTTTTTGTCCATTCCCTCCTTCAGCACATTTTTTTAGGACAGGTGTCCTTTACAGCCCTGAGTCCTTGTGTATGTTAAGTGAGCATTAGCTCTGAGTTTAAAGCTGCTCTTGCAGGAAACGGCCACAAGGTGGCAGCATTTCTCCTTTTCCAAATTTCGTAACTAGGGAAACAGAGGCTTAATGGAAGTGGTGTTCTAGGTTGTAAATTAGAATGGAATGTGCCAGGAAAAAGCCCTTTAAGTTTATGTCTCATAACTTCTTGTTCATATTTGTAATTTACTTTTTATTCTTTATCCCAGCACATTTGATTACAATGGTTTGTTTGTTCTAGGTGTGCAAGATGTGCTTCTTTCACACACATACATGTTTCTATTCTTCCACGCATCCTTTTCCCATGTAGGTTATGCCACAATGTTGAGTAGTCTTCTCCTGGTCTTCCGTACGTCTTTGGTGATTATATATTTCACATGGTTTGTATATCTCTGTTAACCCCAATATGGTAATGTATCCAATCCTCATCCCTTTCTATTTGGTGAACCATAAGATTTTTTTAATGAATCTGTGATTGCCTTTCTCTGTGGAAATATCTTCATTGGTATCAATTTTTAAGTAACTCCTAAAAGTGATATGATAGGATATGTGTCTTTTGCTTTCTCACTTACTACAGGTGGCGTGATTACGTCTAGACTCATGTATGGTGCTGCAAATGGCATTGTTTCATTTTTTTCACTAGCGAATATTCCATCTGTACATGGAGGAGTTCTTCTTTGTCCACCCATCTGTTGGTGGACTTTTTGGTTACTTCCATATCTTGGCTATTGTAATACTGTGCCATGCAGATTTGCCTGCCTGTGTCTTTCCAATTCTCTCTTCTTAGATTATATGTCGAGGAGTGGTTCCGCTGGATCATATGGTAGCTCAATGTTTACCTTTTTAAGGCACCTCCATTCTGCTCTCATTTGTGGCCCTTTCCAACTTACGTCCCCCTTGAAGTTGAGGGTACGCATTTCTCCACAACACCTTCAGCATTTTTGTTTGTAGATTTCTTGTTGATGGTTATTCTGACAATTGTGATCTGATACCTTTTTGTGGTTGAATTCGCACGTGCCTCATAATCCGTTGAAATTGAGCTTTAAGGCATGTCCTTTTTATTTTTCAAGCTGTGATTACCCCTTAGTTCTTCAAATTGTTTTCTTAAAGTATGTGTCACATTTTGAAATGTTTTGGCCATTACCTCCCTCAAGACATTTTGAGGGCAGGTTTCATTTACAGTTCTGCAGTACTTGTTCCTATGAAATGACCATGAGCACAGGCTTTAATGCTGCTTTTGCAGGTAACTGCCAGAGGGTGGCAGCCTTTCTATGTTCCCCACCCTGGTAACTAGGGAGAAGCCCTTGCGGCCTGTGGTGTTTCTCGGTTATAAATTAGAGTGGAGTGTGCCCGGACAAACCCACACAAGCTGATGTCTCCTGACTTTTGTTGGATTTTTAAATTTAATTTTTATTTTTTATTGGAGTAATTTTCCACCGTGTACGTGGACCACTTCTACTTTGTGCATTCCTCGGTTGATGGACATTTTCATTGCTTCCAAGCGTTGGCTATGGTAAATATTGTTGGAGTGCAGGATTGCCAGCCTGTGACTTTTTGATTCTCATTTTCACAGGTGATAGGCCCAGCAGTGGGTGTGATTGACTGACTGGTAGCACCGTGTTTTCCTTTTCAAAGCACCTTCTTTGTGTTTTCATTACTGGCACTTACCACGTCCCCGTTAGAATCGAGGGTACGCATTTCTCCACAATCGCTTCAGCATTTATTGTTTGCCGCATTTATGCTAATGGCCATACTGGCTGCTGTGAGCTGATAGGTTTTTGTAATGTGGGTTTGCATGTCTTTGAAAATTCGTAAAACTCATCATTTTTCTCCACCGTTTTCTTTTCTGTTAAAAAAAAGGAAACAGTTGGGAGTACAATATATCTCTTGAAATTGTCTTCTTGGAAGGTTGCCCTATTTTGAAATTTTTGGTCGATTTTCCACCCCAGAATTTTTTTAGAGAGCAGGTGTCATTTCCCGAACTGCAAGTTTGGTGAATATTTAGTGACCTTTAGCAATGGGTTTAAAGCTGCTGTTGTGGGAAGTGGCCTCAAGCAGGCAGCATTTCTCCATTCCCAAATCTGGGTACTAGGGCAGCAGAGCCTTTCTGGCAGTCGTGTTCCTAGGTTGTAAATTAAATTGGAATGTGCATGGAGAAACCCCCATACGTTTATGTCTCATTATTTCTTCTTGGATTTAAAAATTTTTTTTTAATTGGGGTAAAGCTTCGAATATTGTCTGTCCTAGGTGTACACAATCTGGTTCATTTGTACATTATATATGTCTATTCAAGTACAGATCCTCTTCCCATGTAAAATGTTACAGAGGTTTCCGCAGACCTCCCTTGCTACATGGTCGGTCTTTTTGAGAAATGTATATAATATGTGTTTGTATAGATATAGCAACACTAATCTTAATTTATCCTTTCTCCCCACCTTTCCTTTTAGATGAGCATAGTTTGTTTTCTAAGTCTGTGAGTGTCTTTCTCTGTGGAAATATATTCATTTGTGTCAGTTATTAGATAACGCCTATAAGTGATATCATAGAATACAGGTCTTTGGTTTCCGAGTTACCTCATGTTTCGTGATTATCTCCAGACTCATTTGTGGTGCCTCAGAGAGCAATGGTTCATTGTTTTCCATGGCTAATATTCCATTGTGTACATGGACCACTTCTTCTTTATCCATTCACCTGTTGTTGGACATTTTCATTGCTTCACTGTCTTGGCTATTGTGAATAAGGCTGCACTGCAGCTTTTGCGGCCTGAGTCTTCTCGATTCTTGTCTTCTCAGGTGAGAGGTCCAATGGTGCGCCTGCTGGATTGAATGGTACCTCCATTTTTACTTTTAAACACAGCTCCTTTCTGTTCTGATTATTGGCTGTTACCCCTTTACGTCTCACCAGCAGGTAGAGGGGACACAGTTCTCTAAAACCCCTTCAGCATTTATTGTTTGTAGACTTTTTGCTGATGGTCAGTCGACTGGTGTAAGTTGAAACTTTTTATAGAATAGATTGCATGGGTCTAACACTCCCTGAGGTTGAGCTTTTATCCATTTTCCTTTTTTTTAAAACACCGTGAGTAAAACTTAACTCTTCATACTCTCTTCTTGAAACATTTGCCTGTTTTGAATTTTTTTGTCCATTCCCTCCTTCAGCACATTTTTTTAGGACAGGTGTCCTTTACAGCCCTGAGTCCTTGTGTATGTTAAGTGAGCATTAGCTCTGAGTTTAAAGCTGCTCTTGCAGGAAACGGCCACAAGGTGGCAGCATTTCTCCTTTTCCAAATTTCGTAACTCGGGAAACAGAGGCTTAATGGAAGTGGTGTTCTAGGTTGTAAATTAGAATGGAATGTGCCAGGAAAAAGCCCTTTAAGTTTATGTCTCATAACTTCTTGTTCATATTTGTAATTTACTTTTTATTCTTTATCCCAGCACATTTGATTACAATGGTTTGTTTGTTCTAGGTGTGCAAGATGTGCTTCTTTCACACACATACATGTTTCTATTCTTCCACGCATCCTTTTCCCATGTAGGTTATGCCACAATGTTGAGTAGTCTTCTCCTGGTCTTCCGTACGTCTTTGGTGATTATATATTTCACATGGTTTGTATATCTCTGTTAACCCCAATATGGTAATGTATCCAATCCTCATCCCTTTCTATTTGGTGAACCATAAGATTTTTTTAATGAATCTGTGATTGCCTTTCTCTGTGGAAATATCTTCATTGGTATCAATTTTTAAGTAACTCCTAAAAGTGATATGATAGGATATGTGTCTTTTGCTTTCTCACTTACTACAGGTGGCGTGATTACGTCTAGACTCATGTATGGTGCTGCAAATGGCATTGTTTCATTTTTTTCACTAGCGAATATTCCATCTGTACATGGAGGAGTTCTTCTTTGTCCACCCATCTGTTGGTGGACTTTTTGGTTACTTCCATATCTTGGCTATTGTAATACTGTGCCATGCAGATTTGCCTGCCTGTGTCTTTCCAATTCTCTCTTCTTAGATTATATGTCGAGGAGTGGTTCCGCTGGATCATATGGTAGCTCAATGTTTACCTTTTTAAGGCACCTCCATTCTGCTCTCATTTGTGGCCCTTTCCAACTTACGTCCCCCTTGAAGTTGAGGGTACGCATTTCTCCACAACACCTTCAGCATTTTTGTTTGTAGATTTCTTGTTGATGGTTATTCTGACAATTGTGAGCTGATACCTTTTTGTGGTTGAATTCGCACGTGCCTCATAATCCGTTGAAATTGAGCTTTAAGGCATGTCCTTTTTGTTTTTCAAGCTGTGATTACCCCTTAGTTCTTCAAATTGTTTTCTTAAAGTATGTGTCACATTTTGAAATGTTTTGGCCATTACCTCCCTCAAGACATTTTGAGGGCAGGTTTCATTTACAGTTCTGCAGTACTTGTTCCTATGAAATGACCATGAGCACAGGCTTTAATGCTGCTTTTGCAGGTAACTGCCAGAGGGTGGCAGCCTTTCTATATTCCCCACCCTGGTAACTAGGGAGAAGCCCTTGCGGCCTGTGGTGTTTCTCGGTTATAAATTAGAGTGGAGTGTGCCCGGACAAACCCACACAAGCTGATGTCTCCTGACTTTTGTTGGATTTTTAAATTTAATTTTTATTTTTTATTGGAGTAATTTTCCACCGTGTACGTGGACCACTTCTACTTTGTGCATTCCTCGGTTGATGGACATTTTCATTGCTTCCAAGCGTTGGCTATGGTAAATATTGTTGGAGTGCAGGATTGCCAGCCTCTGACTTTTTGATTCTCATTTTCACAGGTGATAGGCCCAGCAGTGGGTGTGATTGACTGACTGGTAGCACCGTGTTTTCCTTTTCAAAGCACCTTCTTTGTGTTTTCATTACTGGCACTTACCACGTCCCCGTTAGAATCGAGGGTACGCATTTCTCCACAATCGCTTCAGCATTTATTGTTTGCCGCATTTATGCTAATGGCCATACTGGCTGCTGTGAGCTGATAGGTTTTTGTAATGTGGGTTTGCATGTCTTTGAAAATTCGTAAAACTCATCATTTTTCTCCACCGTTTTCTTTTCTGTTAAAAAAAAGGAAACAGTTGGGAGTACAATATATCTCTTGAAATTGTCTTCTTGGAAGGTTGCCCTATTTTGAAATTTTTGGTCGATTTTCCACCCCAGAATTTTTTTAGAGAGCAGGTGTCATTTCCCGAACTGCAAGTTTAGTGAATATTTAGTGACCTTTAGCAATGGGTTTAAAGCTGCTGTTGTGGGAAGTGGCCTCAAGCAGGCAGCATTTCTCCATTCCCAAATCTGGGTACTAGGGCAGCAGAGCCTTTCTGGCAGTCGTGTTCCTAGGTTGTAAATTAAATTGGAATGTGCATGGAGAAACCCCCATACGTTTATGTCTCATTATTTCTTCTTGGATTTAAAAAATTTTTTTTAATTGGGGTAAAGCTTAGAATATTGTCTGTCCTAGGTGTACACAATCTGGTTCATTTGTACATTATATATGTCTATTCAAGTACAGATCCTCTTCCCATGTAAAATGTTACAGAGGTTTCCGCAGACCTCCCTTGCTACATGGTCGGTCTTTTTGAGAAATGTATATAATATGTGTTTGTATAGATATAGCAACACTAATCTTAATTTATCCTTTCTCCCCACCTTTCCTTTTAGATGAGCATAGTTTGTTTTCTAAGTCTGTGAGTGTCTTTCTCTGTGGAAATATATTCATTTGTGTCAGTTATTAGATAACGCCTATAAGTGATATCATAGAATACAGGTCTTTGGTTTCCGAGTTACCTCATGTTTCGTGATTATCTCCAGACTCATTTGTGGTGCCTCAGAGAGCAATGGTTCATTGTTTTCCATGGCTAATATTCCATTGTGTACATGGACCACTTCTTCTTTATCCATTCACCTGTTGTTGGACATTTTCATTGCTTCACTGTCTTGGCTATTGTGAATAAGGCTGCACTGCAGCTTTTGCGGCCTGAGTCTTCTCGATTCTTGTCTTCTCAGGTGAGAGGTCCAATGGTGCGCCTGCTGGATTGAATTGTACCTCCATTTTTACTTTTAAACACAGCTCCTTTCTGTTCTCATTATTGGCTGTTACCCCTTTATGTCTCACCAGCAGGTAGAGGGGACACAGTTCTCTAAAACCCCTTCAGCATTTATTGTTTGTAGACTTTTTGCTGATGGTCAGTCGACTGGTGTAAGTTGAAACTTTTTATAGAATAGATTGCATGGGTCTAACACTCCCTGAGGTTGAGCTTTTATCCATTTTCCTTTTTTTAAAAACACCGTGAGTAAAACTTAACTCTTCATACTCTCTTCTTGAAACATTTGCCTGTTTTGAATTTTTTTGTCCATTCCCTCCTTCAGCATATTTTTTTAGGACAGGTGTCCTTTACAGCCCTGAGTCCTTGTGTATGTTAAGTGAGCATTAGCTCTGAGTTTAAAGCTGCTCTTGCAGGAAACGGCCACAAGGTGGCAGCATTTCTCCGTTTCCAAATTTCGTAACTAGGGAAACAGAGGCTTAATGGAAGTGGTGTTCTAGGTTGTAAATTAGAATGGATTGTGCCAGGAAAAAGCCCTTTAAGTTTATGTCTCATAACTTCTTGTTCATATTTGTAATTTACTTTTTATTCTTTATCCCAGCACATTTGATTACAATGGTTTGTTTGTTCTAGGTGTGCAAGATGTGCTTCTTTCACACACATACATGTTTCTATTCTTCCACGCATCCTTTTCCCATGTAGGTTATGCCACAATGTTGAGTAGTCTTCTCCTGGTCTTCCGTACGTCTTTGGTGATTATATATTTCACATGGTTTGTATATCTCTGTTAACCCCAATATGGTAATGTATCCAATCCTAATCCCTTTCTATTTGGTGAACCATAAGATTTTTTTAATGAATCTGTGATTGCCTTTCTCTGTGGAAATATCTTCATTGGTATCAATTTTTAAGTAACTCCTAAAAGTGATATGATAGGATATGTGTCTTTTGCTTTCTCACTTACTACAGGTGGCGTGATTACGTCTAGACTCATGTATGGTGCTGCAAATGGCATTGTTTCATTTTTTTCACTAGCGAATATTCCATCTGTACATGGAGGAGTTCTTCTTTGTCCACCCATCTGTTGGTGGACTTTTTGGTTACTTCCATATCTTAGCTATTGTAATACTGTGCCATGCAGATTTGCCTGCCAGTGTCTTTCCAATTCTCTCTTCTTAGATTATATGTCGAGGAGTGGTTCCGCTGGATCATATGGTAGCTCAATGTTTACCTTTTTAAGGCACCTCCATTCTGCTCTCATTTGTGGCCCTTTCCAACTTCCGTCCCCCTTGAAGTTGAGGGTACGCATTTCTCCACAACACCTTCAGCATTTTTGTTTGTAGATTTCTTGTTGATGGTTATTCTGACAATTGTGAACTGATACCTTTTTGTGGTTGAATTCGCACGTGCCTCATAATCCGTTGACATTGAGCTTTAAGGCATGTCCTTTTTATTTTTCAAGCTGTGATTACCCCTTAGTTCTTCAAATTGTTTTCTTAAAGTATGTGTCACATTTTGAAATGTTTTGGCCATTACCTCCCTCAAGACATTTTGAGGGCAGGTTTCATTTACAGTTCTGCAGTACTTGTTCCTATGAAATGACCATGAGCACAGGCTTTAATGCTGCTTTTGCAGGTAACTGCCAGAGGGTGGCAGCCTTTCTATGTTCCCCACCCTGGTAACTAGGGAGAAGCCCTTGCGGCCTGTGGTGTTTCTCGGTTATAAATTAGAGTGGAGTGTGCCCGGACAAACCCACACAAGCTGATGTCTCCTGACTTTTGTTGGATTTTTAAATTTAATTTTTATTTTTTATTGGAGTAATTTTCCACCGTGTACGTGGACCACTTCTACTTTGTGCATTCCTCGGTTGATGGACATTTTCATTGCTTCCAAGTGTTGGCTATGGTAAATATTGTTGGAGTGCAGGATTGGCAGCCTGTGACTTTTTGATTCTCATTTTCACAGGTGATAGGCCCAGCAGTGGGTGTGATTGACTGACTGGTAGCACCGTGTTTTCCTTTTCAAAGCACCTTCTTTGTGTTTTCATTACTGGCACTTACCACGTCCCCGTTAGAATCGAGGGTACGCATTTCTCCACAATCGCTTCAGCATTTATTGTTTGCCGCATTTATGCTAATGGCCATACTGGCTGCTGTGAGCTGATAGGTTTTTGTAATGTGGGTTTGCATGTCTTTGAAAATTCGTAAAACTCATCATTTTTCTCCACCGTTTTCTTTTCTGTTAAAAAAAAGGAAACAGTTGGGAGTACAATATATCTCTTGAAATTGTCTTCTTGGAAGGTTGCCTTATTTTGAAATTTTTGGTCGATTTTCCACCCCAGAATTTTTTTAGAGAGCAGGTGTCATTTCCCGAACTGCAAGTTTGGTGAATATTTAGTGACCTTTAGCAATGGGTTTAAAGCTGCTGTTGTGGGAAGTGGCCTCAAGCAGGCAGCATTTCTCCATTCCCAAATCTGGGTACTAGGGCAGCAGAGCCTTTCTGGCAGTCGTGTTCCTAGGTTGTAAATTAAATTGGAATGTGCATGGAGAAACCCCCATACGTTTATGTCTCATTATTTCTTCTTGGATTTAAAAAAAATTTTTTAATTGGGGTAAAGCTTCGAATATTGTCTGTCCTAGGTGTACACAATCTGGTTCATTTGTACATTATATATGTCTATTCAAGTACAGATCCTCTTCCCATGTAAAATGTTACAGAGGTTTCCGCAGACCTCCCTTGCTACATGGTCGGTCTTTTTGAGAAATGTATATAATATGTGTTTGTATAGATATAGCAACACTAATCTTAATTTATCCTTTCTCCCCACCTTTCCTTTTAGATGAGCATAGTTTGTTTTCTAAGTCTGTGAGTGTCTTTCTCTGTGGAAATATATTCATTTGTGTCAGTTATTAGATAACGCCTATAAGTGATATCATAGAATACAGGTCTTTGGTTTCCGAGTTACCTCATGTTTCGTGATTATCTCCAGACTCATTTGTGGTGCCTCAGAGAGCAATGGTTCATTGTTTTCCATGGCTAATATTCCATTGTGTACATGGACCACTTCTTCTTTATCCATTCACCTGTTGTTGGACATTTTCATTGCTTCACTGTCTTGGCTATTGTGAATAAGGCTGCACTGCAGCTTTTGCGGCCTGAGTCTTCTCGATTCTTGTCTTCTCAGGTGAGAGGTCCAATGGTGCGCCTGCTGGATTGAATGGTACCTCCATTTTTACTTTTAAATACAGCTCCTTTCTGTTCTCATTATTGGCTGTTACCCCTTTACGTCTCACCAGCAGGTAGAGGGGACACAGTTCTCTAAAACCCCTTCAGCATTTATTGTTTGTAGACTTTTTGCTGATGGTCAGTCGACTGGTGTAAGTTGAAACTTTTTATAGAATAGATTGCATGGGTCTAACACTCCCTGAGGTTGAGCTTTTATCCATTTTCCTTTTTTTTAAAACACCGTGAGTAAAACTTAACTCTTCATACTCTCTTCTTGAAACATTTGCCTGTTTTGAATTTTTTTGTCCATTCCCTCCTTCAGCACATTTTTTTAGGACAGGTGTCCTTTACAGCCCTGAGTCCTTGTGTATGTTAAGTGAGCATTAGCTGTGAGTTTAAAGCTGCTCTTGCAGGAAACGGCCACAAGGTGGCAGCATTTCTCCTTTTCCAAATTTCGTAACTAGGGAAACAGAGGCTTAATGGAAGTGGTGTTCTAGGTTGTAAATTAGAATGGAATGTGCCAGGAAAAAGCCCTTTAAGTTTATGTCTCATAACTTCTTGTTCATATTTGTAATTTACTTTTTATTCTTTATCCCAGCACATTTGATTACAATGGTTTGTTTGTTCTAGGTGTGCAAGATGTGCTTCTTTCACACACATACATGTTTCTATTCTTCCACGCATCCTTTTCCCATGTAGGTTATGCCACAATGTTGAGTAGTCTTCTCCTGGTCTTCCGTACGTCTTTGGTGATTATATATTTCACATGGTTTGTATATCTCTGTTAACCCCAATATGGTAATGTATCCAATCCTCATCCCTTTCTATTTGGTGAACCATAAGATTTTTTTAATGAATCTGTGATTGCCTTTCTCTGTGGAAATATCTTCATTGGTATCAATTTTTAAGTAACTCCTAAAAGTGATATGATAGGATATGTGTCTTTTGCTTTCTCACTTACTACAGGTGGCGTGATTACGTCTAGACTCATGTATGGTGCTGCAAATGGCATTGTTTCATTTTTTTCACTAGCGAATATTCCATCTGTACATGGAGGAGTTCTTCTTTGTCCACCCATCTGTTGGTGGACTTTTTGGTTACTTCCATATCTTGGCTATTGTAATACTGTGCCATGCAGATTTGCCTGCCTGTGTCTTTCCAATTCTCTCTTCTTAGATTATATGTCGAGGAGTGGTTCTGCTGGATCATATGGTAGCTCAATGTTTACCTTTTTAAGGCACCTCCATTCTGCTCTCATTTGTGGCCCTTTCCAACTTACGTCCCCCTTGAAGTTGAGGGTACGCATTTCTCCACAACACCTTCAGCATTTTTGTTTGTAGATTTCTTGTTGATGGTTATTCTGACAATTGTGAGCTGATACCTTTTTGTGGTTGAATTCGCACGTGCCTCATAATCCGTTGAAATTGAGCTTTAAGGCATGTCCTTTTTGTTTTTCAAGCTGTGATTACCCCTTAGTTCTTCAAATTGTTTTCTTAAAGTATGTGTCACATTTTGAAATGTTTTGGCCATTACCTCCCTCAAGACATTTTGAGGGCAGGTTTCATTTACAGTTCTGCAGTACTTGTTCCTATGAAATGACCATGAGCACAGGCTTTAATGCTGCTTTTGCAGGTAACTGCCAGAGGGTGGCAGCCTTTCTATATTCCCCACCCTGGTAACTAGGGAGAAGCCCTTGCGGCCTGTGGTGTTTCTCGGTTATAAATTAGAGTGGAGTGTGCCCGGACAAACCCACACAAGCTGATGTCTCCTGACTTTTGTTGGATTTTTAAATTTAATTTTTATTTTTTATTGGAGTAATTTTCCACCGTGTACGTGGACCACTTCTACTTTGTGCATTCCTCGGTTGATGGACATTTTCATTGCTTCCAAGCGTTGGCTATGGTAAATATTGTTGGAGTGCAGGATTGCCAGCCTGTGACTTTTTGATTCTCATTTTCACAGGTGATAGGCCCAGCAGTGGGTGTGATTGACTGACTGGTAGCACCGTGTTTTCCTTTTCAAAGCACCTTCTTTGTGTTTTCATTACTGGCACTTACCACGTCCCCGTTAGAATCGAGGGTACGCATTTCTCCACAATCGCTTCAGCATTTATTGTTTGCCGCATTTATGCTAATGGCCATACTGGCTGCTGTGAGCTGATAGGTTTTTGTAATGTGGGTTTGCATGTCTTTGAAAATTCGTAAAACTCATCATTTTTCTCCACCGTTTTCTTTTCTGTTAAAAAAAAGGAAACAGTTGGGAGTACAATATATCTCTTGAAATTGTCTTCTTGGAAGGTTGCCCTATTTTGAAATTTTTGGTCGATTTTCCACCCCAGAATTTTTTTAGAGAGCAGGTGTCATTTCCCGAACTGCAAGTTTGGTGAATATTTAGTGACCTTTAGCAATGGGTTTAAAGCTGCTGTTGTGGGAAGTGGCCTCAAGCAGGCAGCATTTCTCCATTCCCAAATCTGGGTACTAGGGCAGCAGAGCCTTTCTGGCAGTCGTGTTCCTAGGTTGTAAATTAAATTGGAATGTGCATGGAGAAACCCCCATACGTTTATGTCTCATTATTTCTTCTTGGATTTAAAAAAATTTTTTTAATTGGGGTAAAGCTTCGAATATTGTCTGTCCTAGGTGTACACAATCTGGTTCATTTGTACATTATATATGTCTATTCAAGTACAGATCCTCTTCCTATGTAAAATGTTACAGAGGTTTCCGCAGACCTCCCTTGCTACATGGTCGGTCTTTTTGAGAAATATATATAATATGTGTTTGTATAGATATAGCAACACTAATCTTAATTTATCCTTTCTCCCCACCTTTCCTTTTAGATGAGCATAGTTTGTTTTCTAACTCTGTGAGTGTCTTTCTCTGTGGAAATATATTCATTTGTGTCAGTTATTAGATAACGCCTATAAGTGATATCATAGAATACAGGTCTTTGGTTTCCGAGTTACCTCATGTTTCGTGATTATCTCCAGACTCATTTGTGGTGCCTCAGAGAGCAATGGTTCATTGTTTTCCATGGCTAATATTCCATTGTGTACATGGACCACTTCTTCTTTATCCATTCACCTGTTGTTGGACATTTTCATTGCTTCACTGTCTTGGCTATTGTGAATAAGGCTGCACTGCAGCTTTTGCGGCCTGAGTCTTCTCGATTCTTGTCTTCTCAGGTGAGAGGTCCAATGGTGCGCCTGCTGGATTGAATGGTACCTCCATTTTTACTTTTAAATACAGCTCCTTTCTGTTCTCATTATTGGCTGTTACCCCTTTACGTCTCACCAGCAGGTAGAGGGGACACAGTTCTCTAAAACCCCTTCAGCATTTATTGTTTGTAGACTTTTTGCTGATGGTCAGTCGACTGGTGTAAGTTGAAACTTTTTATAGAATAGATTGCATGGGTCTAACACTCCCTGAGGTTGAGCTTTTATCCATTTTCCTTTTTTTTAAAACACCGTGAGTAAAACTTAACTCTTCATACTCTCTTCTTGAAACATTTGCCTGTTTTGAATTTTTTTGTCCATTCCCTCCTTCAGCACATTTTTTTAGGACAGGTGTCCTTTACAGCCCTGAGTCCTTGTGTATGTTAAGTGAGCATTAGCTGTGAGTTTAAAGCTGCTCTTGCAGGAAACGGCTACAAGGTGGCAGCATTTCTCCTTTTCCAAATTTCGTAACTAGGGAAACAGAGGCTTAATGGAAGTGGTGTTCTAGGTTGTAAATTAGAATGGAATGTGCCAGGAAAAAGCCCTTTAAGTTTATGTCTCATAACTTCTTGTTCATATTTGTAATTTACTTTTTATTCTTTATCCCAGCACATTTGATTACAATGGTTTGTTTGTTCTAGGTGTGCAAGATGTGCTTCTTTCACACACATACATGTTTCTATTCTTCCACGCATCCTTTTCCCATGTAGGTTATGCCACAATGTTGAGTAGTCTTCTCCTGGTCTTCCGTACGTCTTTGGTGATTATATATTTCACATGGTTTGTATATCTCTGTTAACCCCAATATGGTAATGTATCCAATCCTCATCCCTTTCTATTTGGTGAACCATAAGATTTTTTTAATGAATCTGTGATTGCCTTTCTCTGTGGAAATATCTTCATTGGTATCAATTTTTAAGTAACTCCTAAAAGTGATATGATAGGATATGTGTCTTTTGCTTTCTCACTTACTACAGGTGGCGTGATTACGTCTAGACTCATGTATGGTGCTGCAAATGGCATTGTTTCATTTTTTTCACTAGCGAATATTCCATCTGTACATGGAGGAGTTCTTCTTTGTCCACCCATCTGTTGGTGGACTTTTTGGTTACTTCCATATCTTGGCTATTGTAATACTGTGCCATGCAGATTTGCCTGCCTGTGTCTTTCCAATTCTCTCTTCTTAGATTATATGTCGAGGAGTGGTTCCGCTGGATCATATGGTAGCTCAATGTTTACCTTTTTAAGGCACCTCCATTCTGCTCTCATTTGTGGCCCTTTCCAACTTACGTCCCCCTTGAAGTTGAGGGTACGCATTTCTCCACAACACCTTCAGCATTTTTGTTTGTAGATTTCTTGTTGATGGTTATTCTGACAATTGTGAGCTGATACCTTTTTGTGGTTGAATTCGCACGTGCCTCATAATCCGTTGAAATTGAGCTTTAAGGCATGTCCTTTTTGTTTTTCAAGCTGTGATTACCCCTTAGTTCTTCAAATTGTTTTCTTAAAGTATGTGTCACATTTTGAAATGTTTTGGCCATTACCTCCCTCAAGACATTTTGAGGGCAGGTTTCATTTACAGTTCTGCAGTACTTGTTCCTATGAAATGACCATGAGCACAGGCTTTAATGCTGCTTTTGCAGGTAACTGCCAGAGGGTGGCAGCCTTTCTATGTTCCCCACCCTGGTAACTAGGGAGAAGCCCTTGCGGCCTGTGGTGTTTCTCGGTTATAAATTAGAGTGGAGTGTGCCCGGACAAACCCACACAAGCTGATGTCTCCTGACTTTTGTTGGATTTTTAAATTTAATTTTTATTTTTTATTGGAGTAATTTTCCACCGTGTACGTGGACCACTTCTACTTTGTGCATTCCTTGGTTGATGGACATTTTCATTGCTTCCAAGCGTTGGCTATGGTAAATATTGTTGGAGTGCAGGATTGCCAGCCTGTGACTTTTTGATTCTCATTTTCACAGGTGATAGGCCCAGCAGTGGGTGTGATTGACTGACTGGTAGCACCGTGTTTTCCTTTTCAAAGCACCTTCTTTGTGTTTTCATTACTGGCACTTACCACGTCCCCGTTAGAATCGAGGGTACGCATTTCTCCACAATCGCTTCAGCATTTATTGTTTGCCGCATTTATGCTAATGGCCATACTGGCTGCTGTGAGCTGATAGGTTTTTGTAATGTGGGTTTGCATGTCTTTGAAAATTCGTAAAACTCATCATTTTTCTCCACCGTTTTCTTTTCTGTTAAAAAAAAGGAAACAGTTGGGAGTACAATATATCTCTTGAAATTGTCTTCTTGGAAGGTTGCCCTATTTTGAAATTTTTGGTCGATTTTCCACCCCAGAATTTTTTTAGAGAGCAGGTGTCATTTCCCGAACTGCAAGTTTGGTGAATATTTAGTGACCTTTAGCAATGGGTTTAAAGCTGCTGTTGTGGGAAGTGGCCTCAAGCAGGCAGCATTTCTCCATTCCCAAATCTGGGTACTAGGGCAGCAGAGCCTTTCTGGCAGTCGTGTTCCTAGGTTGTAAATTAAATTGGAATGTGCATGGAGAAACCCCCATACGTTTATGTCTCATTATTTCTTCTTGGATTTAAAAAATTTTTTTTAATTGGGGTAAAGCTTCGAATATTGTCTGTCCTAGGTGTACACAATCTGGTTCATTTGTACATTATATATGTCTATTCAAGTACAGATCCTCTTCCCATGTAAAATGTTACAGAGGTTTCCGCAGACCTCCCTTGCTACATGGTCGGTCTTTTTGAGAAATGTATATAATATGTGTTTGTATAGATATAGCAACACTAATCTTAATTTATCCTTTCTCCCCACCTTTCCTTTTAGATGAGCATAGTTTGTTTTCTAAGTCTGTGAGTGTCTTTCTCTGTGGAAATATATTCATTTGTGTCAGTTATTAGATAACGCCTATAAGTGATATCATAGAATACAGGTCTTTGGTTTCCGAGTTACCTCATGTTTCGTGATTATCTCCAGACTCATTTGTGGTGCCTCAGAGAGCAATGGTTCATTGTTTTCCATGGCTAATATTCCATTGTGTACATGGACCACTTCTTCTTTATCCATTCACCTGTTGTTGGACATTTTCATTGCTTCACTGTCTTGGCTATTGTGAATAAGGCTGCACTGCAGCTTTTGCGGCCTGAGTCTTCTCGATTCTTGTCTTCTCAGGTGAGAGGTCCAATGGTGCGCCTGCTGGATTGAATGGTACCTCCATTTTTACTTTTAAACACAGCTCCTTTCTGTTCTGATTATTGGCTGTTACCCCTTTACGTCTCACCAGCAGGTAGAGGGGACACAGTTCTCTAAAACCCCTTCAGCATTTATTGTTTGTAGACTTTTTGCTGATGGTCAGTCGACTGGTGTAAGTTGAAACTTTTTATAGAATAGATTGCATGGGTCTAACACTCCCTGAGGTTGAGCTTTTATCCATTTTCCTTTTTTTTAAAACACCGTGAGTAAAACTTAACTCTTCATACTCTCTTCTTGAAACATTTGCCTGTTTTGAATTTTTTTGTCCATTCCCTCCTTCAGCACATTTTTTTAGGACAGGTGTCCTTTACAGCCCTGAGTCCTTGTGTATGTTAAGTGAGCATTAGCTGTGAGTTTAAAGCTGCTCTTGCAGGAAACGGCCACAAGGTGGCAGCATTTCTCCTTTTCCAAATTTCGTAACTCGGGAAACAGAGGCTTAATGGAAGTGGTGTTCTAGGTTGTAAATTAGAATGGAATGTGCCAGGAAAAAGCCCTTTAAGTTTATGTCTCATAACTTCTTGTTCATATTTGTAATTTACTTTTTATTCTTTATCCCAGCACATTTGATTACAATGGTTTGTTTGTTCTAGGTGTGCAAGATGTGCTTCTTTCACACACATACATGTTTCTATTCTTCCACGCATCCTTTTCCCATGTAGGTTATGCCACAATGTTGAGTAGTCTTCTCCTGGTCTTCCGTACGTCTTTGGTGATTATATATTTCACATGGTTTGTATATCTCTGTTAACCCCAATATGGTAATGTATCCAATCCTCATCCCTTTCTATTTGGTGAACCATAAGATTTTTTTAATGAATCTGTGATTGCCTTTCTCTGTGGAAATATCTTCATTGGTATCAATTTTTAAGTAACTCCTAAAAGTGATATGATAGGATATGTGTCTTTTGCTTTCTCACTTACTACAGGTGGCGTGATTACGTCTAGACTCATGTATGGTGCTGCAAATGGCATTGTTTCATTTTTTTCACTAGCGAATATTCCATCTGTACATGGAGGAGTTCTTCTTTGTCCACCCATCTGTTGGTGGACTTTTTGGTTACTTCCATATCTTGGCTATTGTAATACTGTGCCATGCAGATTTGCCTGCCTGTGTCTTTCCAATTCTCTCTTCTTAGATTATATGTCGAGGAGTGGTTCCGCTGGATCATATGGTAGCTCAATGTTTACCTTTTTAAGGCACCTCCATTCTGCTCTCATTTGTGGCCCTTTCCAACTTACGTCCCCCTTGAAGTTGAGGGTACGCATTTCTCCACAACACCTTCAGCATTTTTGTTTGTAGATTTCTTGTTGATGGTTATTCTGACAATTGTGATCTGATACCTTTTTGTGGTTGAATTCGCACGTGCCTCATAATCCGTTGAAATTGAGCTTTAAGGCATGTCCTTTTTGTTTTTCAAGCTGTGATTACCCCTTAGTTCTTCAAATTGTTTTCTTAAAGTATGTGTCACATTTTGAAATGTTTTGGCCATTACCTCCCTGAAGACATTTTGAGGGCAGGTTTCATTTACAGTTCTGCAGTACTTGTTCCTATGAAATGACCATGAGCACAGGCTTTAATGCTGCTTTTGCAGGTAACTGCCAGAGGGTGGCAGCCTTTCTATGTTCCCCACCCTGGTAACTAGGGAGAAGCCCTTGTGGCCTGTGGTGTTTCTCGGTTATAAATTAGAGTGGAGTGTGCCCGGACAAACCCACACAAGCTGATGTCTCCTGACTTTTGTTGGATTTTTAAATTTAATTTTTATTTTTTATTGGAGTAATTTTCCACCGTGTACGTGGACCACTTCTACTTTGTGCATTCCTCGGTTGATGGACATTTTCATTGCTTCCAAGCGTTGGCTATGGTAAATATTGTTGGAGTGCAGGATTGCCAGCCTGTGACTTTTTGATTCTCATTTTCACAGGTGATAGGCCCAGCAGTGGGTGTGATTGACTGACTGGTAGCACCGTGTTTTCCTTTTCAAAGCACCTTCTTTGTGTTTTCATTACTGACACTTACCACGTCCCCGTTAGAATCGAGGGTACGCATTTCTCCACAATCGCTTCAGCATTTATTGTTTGCCGCATTTATGCTAATGGCCATACTGGCTGCTGTGAGCTGATAGGTTTTTGTAATGTGGGTTTGCATGTCTTTGAAAATTCGTAAAACTCATCATTTTTCTCCACCGTTTTCTTTTCTGTTAAAAAAAAGGAAACAGTTGGGAGTACAATATATCTCTTGAAATTGTCTTCTTGGAAGGTTGCCCTATTTTGAAATTTTTGGTCGATTTTCCACCCCAGAATTTTTTTAGAGAGCAGGTGTCATTTCCCGAACTGCAAGTTTGGTGAATATTTAGTGACCTTTAGCAATGGGTTTAAAGCTGCTGTTGTGGGAAGTGGCCTCAAGCAGGCAGCATTTCTCCATTCCCAAATCTGGGTACTAGGGCAGCAGAGCCTTTCTGGCAGTCGTGTTCCTAGGTTGTAAATTAAATTGGAATGTGCATGGAGAAACCCCCATACGTTTATGTCTCATTATTTCTTCTTGGATTTAAAAAAAATTTTTTAATTGGGGTAAAGCTTCGAATATTGTCTGTCCTAGGTGTACACAATCTGGTTCATTTATACATTATATATGTCTATTCAAGTACAGATCCTCTTCCCAT